>NW_026294543.1:0-542416 GCF_007827085.1 Peromyscus californicus insignis
AGGACCAGGGAGACTCAGATCCGCGCAGAAAAAGAAATCCTCCAAAAAGGGCTCCAGAGGCGAACTCTCCTGGCCGAGACCACTCTCCCTGCCAGGATCCCTCCCTTCCCTCAAGGGCGGGGGAGGGAAGAGACACTGACTAGGCAGCCTGTAAGCATCCAGGCAGAGCTGGCCTGGAGCCAGCTGGAGCCTGGAGGAGCTCAGAATGTGGGGGATGATGGAGAACTAGCTAGGGTCACAGCTGATAGGTCTGTGGGCCCAGCTATGGCATGGAATCTCCCAGGCTGTTGGAGGGGACTCCCAAGACCTGCCCTGGAGCTGAAACCTGATCAAGATCTGGCTCCAGGAATGGAATGTCACTCCCTATATGAGGCTATGATATAAAAGGTCAGTAAACTGTTTATACCTGCAAATACTGAATTTGAAAATTAATTCTGGTTGGTTTTCATCTTAAAAATGGCTAATGATAATGCAAACTGCTTATGTGTGTATAAGGGCAGGAATATGACTTGGAAATGTAAGCAAGCTTTAACTATATGTATGTATGCATGTATGTAACTTGGATCCAACTGTGTGGATGTGTGCAAGTAATTATTATTTCAAAAAAAAAAAATATATATATATATATATATATATATATATATATATATATGTAACACCTAAGTACTTATGTCTTTACCAAGTGTTCAACAACAAGTTTCTAGAAAATTTAAATAGATAACAACATATGTTTAAGATATTTGATAAATATTAAAGCTGCACATCAATGCTTTTATACACAGGAATATACCTTGCTCTGGCAGCTAAACTTTGTAATTTAAGATTTACCTATGGTGGCATTTTACTTGTACTGAAATGTGATTTTAATTGTATGTTAATAAATAAAGTTGCCTGGGGTCAGAGCTATTAGAGAGAGCCAAAGCAAGAGTATGGCGGTGGTGGCGCATGCCTTTAATCCCAGCACTTGGTAGACAGAGCTAGGTAGATCTCTGTGTGTTCAAGGATACAGCCAGCATTGGAGACACATGCCTTTAATCTCAATACCAACCATAGAAGACCTGGAAGTCTCTACAGACAGGCAGTGACGAGGGCAGTCATGTGTTTGGGTTTACAACCAATGAGAAGGCAGAACAGAAAGACTATTTAAAGACATACACACAAGAAGTAGGCCCCTTTCGGAGAGCTCTCTTGGCTGAAACAGAAGGCTAAGGCTCTTAGTTCTGACCTCTTGGTTTTCTTCTCTGAATTGGCTCTGTGTTTCTTATTTAATAAGATGGTTGGTTACATCTACATTTACCCATGTAAAATGAAAAAGATTTTAAAAACATAAAAAGATCATAGGAAACAGATGAGGTTTGCAAATATTTGACAGGACTAAAATTCCAAAAAGAGTCTGGTTGCAATGGTAGACCTTAGCAGTTTTAAAAATTGCCAGTATCAGGTGATGATCACTGGAAAGCACCAGCCATAATAAAATAAAACAGACAGGATATGTATGTACTGCCAAAGATAGGGTCAAAGAAATCATTCAAGAAATCATCTCTAAATAAAAGAACCAGAAAGATTATAAATGAGTCCCAGATATTAAACTTTGGGATTGTTTGTACTCTGGAGCTTGGTTTCAGATTATGAGGATGCCATGTTTTCTCCCCCTTAAAGTAAAAAAAAAGGTACTTTATTGTTATTGCAGAAGACATTTGAGAAATCTTAATCCTTTTAAAAACAGTTTTTATAGTTAAAAACCAATGACTTAAAAATGTTTCTCCTTATCCAAGGTACATTCAGGCTTATAAACGTTGTCTAGCCTCCTTGTATTTGCTAAGTTTGTTAAACTTGAGTTATTTGGATAAGTTGATACACATGTATGTCTTATACTGATATTTTGTTTTTGTTTCTTTACTGAACCTATATTTGATGCTAAAAGAAGCTTCAACTTAAAAACATTGCTTTTAATAGTCATGAGTAATCAAGTTTCTTTTGAATTGTAGTCAGGGTAAATAAGTACTGATGTAATATTACAGAAATAAGTTTACTCATTTATTCAGTCCCTTGCATATGTTTTCAGGGTTGAGCTTGAAACAAGTAATTAGAAACAAAGTTTGTCTATTCAGACACCTGGCCAGCCCTCATACTTCAGAGATCTGCAGAATATGGCATTTAAATGTAGATCTAAAAATTTATTATATCAGACAGGCTTCCAGATCCTAGCAGTGACCCAAGGTCTCCGAAGCTGACTGGTGCCTCCAATGCTACGGAGAGCTGGGTAGGGATTGATCCCTGTAATTTATAGGATTGAAAGCTTCTTGTTCTGCACTCAGATATAGTTTATCCTTCTCAGATCTCTGACAGTACTGATGGCTAGGCTAGCTCTAACTTTGTCATCATGGCAGCATCACACAACCAGAT
Source organism: Peromyscus californicus insignis (assembly GCF_007827085.1). Lineage (NCBI taxonomy): Eukaryota > Metazoa > Chordata > Mammalia > Rodentia > Cricetidae > Peromyscus > Peromyscus californicus. The sequence continues at coordinate 2,407 of NW_026294543.1, forward strand.
CCTTCTACAAGGCCATAGCTAGCTTGTTAGCTCACTTTTTTTTTTTTTTTTTTTTTTTTGGTTTTTCGAGACAGGGTTTCTCTGTGTAGCTTTGCGCCTTTTCCTGGATCTCGCTCTGTAGAACAGGCTGGCCTCGAACTCACAAAGACCCGCCTGCCTCTGCCTCCCGAGTGCTGGGATTAAAGGCATGTGCCACCACCGCCTGGCCTTTGTTAGCTCACTTTTAAAAAATGTTCTAAAATATAAAAATTTAAATAAGTCATAAAGGTTCAGGTATGAGTCTAAAATAAGATATGTTTCAGATTACTTTCCTGTTCTATGGTTCAGAGCTTAACATTTAGGAGTCCTGATGAGCTGGTAGAGCAATGACTACTTACTGTTCAGTCACAAGCTCAACATTTTAGATGTCATCTAAAATATATGTCTAAATGTAAACCTAACAGTGCTTCTAACCAGGCCAAAAATCTCTGTCCAATTTATATCTGGCTTTCTGAACAGAAGAAAAATGCTGAAATCTGTAGTTCTTGTTGGGACTCAAAGGTATAAGTCCACTTCTGCTGTTTTACAGATACCCATTACCTGCTTTGTCTACCATATGTATTTCAGTACACATTGGTAACACTAATGTATCTAAAACTTTTATGTCATTTTGTAAATAGGCCTCAAAGGATCAAAAGAGTCATAAAAACCTAGACTCACTTCACAGAGGTCAAAAGGACCCCAGATAAGTATACCTAAAGATGATATTTTTCCTCTCTCCAGATCTTGGGACTACTGCCTTTCCTGTTATTAAGGGTATGGACCTAAGGGTTCCAAATAAGTTCATAAATTTTAACTTCTGTTCCTAGTTTAAATTTGTCTCAACAGATTTCTACTTGGCTGGCAGACACCTCCAAGTATCAGTTGCTGACTCCACTGCTCCAGACAACAGTGGGCTCTGGACTTGCTGAAGGCTAACGTGAACCAGCCCATCTAACATGATTCTTCTCTGTCCCTATGGGGTCAGGCAGCTACATGCTACTGACAAATACCCCCTGCCCAGTCTTTGACCAGCTTTTCAGCCTTTTGGGAGGAGGGGACCTGATAATGGTACCCCAATGCAAGCTCAAAACAGTTCCAGAAGAGAATACGTCGTCCCATACTCCTTGTTCAGAAGAGGCTGTAATGCTGGGTCAAAAGAAAACTCCCGGGCATAGAGACAAGATGGCTAATTATACATGGACTATGCATGGCCATTACAGGCCATAAGTTAATGTAATATCGTAACTTTAAGATTAAAATTTGTCAAAAAGAAAATGGGGGAATGAAAGACCCTAGCCCTTCAGACTTACACCCCCAAGCCTCAGGAAGAGAGAAACTTCAAGCACCAGGAAATGCAAAACTAAAAATCTAGTTCCAAGAGCCACCTGACTCAGCCACTACTCAATCACCCCTGTAACAATATAACAATGTAAAAAGATTTCTGTTAAGAGATGTGCTCAACTGTGACTGGGATAGTTGCAGGTGTTCCAGGAAGGACCACTGTGACCTTTGTGTAAGCTCCACTCCCGCCCTGATACCCCCCTTGAGGTTTCAGGAAGAATATGCATGTGGACATGACTGTACCCACTCTGTGATTGTATGGGAATTGTAATCTTGTGGGTTTTGTGGGGTTTTCCTTTAAAAGCCCTTATGGGACTGCAGTAAGATGTGGCTCTTGCTCTTACAAGCAGAGTTTGCCCTTCTGTACAGAAGCCAATAAATTCCTCGTGCTGTTGCATCAATTGGACTGGAATCTGGGTTCTTGGGGTGCCCACTTGAGACCCTAAACTTTGGGGTCCAGCAATGCAAATGTAAATTTATATCTGTCACACTGTATGTATGTTCTACTTCTGTTTAGGATATTCTGTATATTGATAAATATTTAAGATTATTGTCATATTGCATATCACACTATACATTCCTACCTCTGTTATAAATATCTTGTGCATTGTCACAATTTTGAAGTCATCATCCTTTACCATACATTTACTTATAGACTGTTTACCTTGTTTACATGAAGCATTAGTCCTTAGGTTATTTCGGTAGATATGACTTATAGATTTATAGTCACCTATGCTTGTCATCTCTATAGTTACGTTAGTTAGGTTATCCAGATTTACAGATACATAGGTCGGATGGACAAGTAATCTTCAAACTAGACCTAGAGAATATGGCATTTAAATAACTTAGAATTCTGTTGACATGAGACACAATTGCTCCTGGCAGCACCAATTTGATCCTGAGAGAACGTTGAACTTCTAAGACATTTCCATTTGGAAGTTTGTCTTCTTGGCACAAAATGGCCTATTGGGGAAAGAACTGACCTTGCCTCAACTCCTGACAATACGAGTGCTGTCCTTCTGGACAAGCGGGACACAAGGAAAAGTGACTTCTGAACTCTGCCAAGACAGGGTAAGATGTTCTTTCAGAATTCCTGCTTCTGAAAATGGTCTGTCAGATACTCTAGGCCTATAACCAATTTGAATGTACCAACAATGCTGAGAAACATTAGGCAACTGTCCAGGCTGCCAGCTGTTTCTGTCTACTCTTGCAAGATTCCCAAAAGTTGCTTACATCCATCTACAATTTCTCAGGTACCATTATATTCCTTCTCAGGTCTTTGATGGGACTGAAGACTAGCAGTTATAGTTACAACTTTATATATAATAACTTAGATAGAACATATTAAGTATTAGATTCAGGTTCTTTAGGATAGGACACCTTTTGGAATGATCTTTGTAACATGCCATTTACATACACTCTAGACTTCTCTGGATTTTAGTATGTATTTCTTGCTTGATATTGTTCGCAATGGTTGTAGTTCCATCTTATCTAGGTCATTATCCCTCATTATTACTGGAAAATATTTGATAACCATTCCTTTGTATGTAGTCTTGTATTAGGTTAGAGCCTTCTTTTTTAGACAAAAGGGGGAGATGTAGTAGGTAGCCATTCCAGCTTTGATCTGGAAGTTCCAACCCACATTGAGGCTTCGGGAACTGTCACGCCTACAAGGCAGGGCCAAGAGAGGACCCTGAAGACCTGAGATCCAATGCGCCACCTCTCTTGGTTCCTGGACTCTGGACACTGGAGGTAGACTGAGCAGAGTTCTCCAGAGAACACCACTGGAGTGCAGTATGCCTTTCCCAGACTCTGTAAACTATCCATTCACTTGTAAGTTACCCCACAAAATAAACCTCCCTTTTAACTATGTGGAGTGGCCTGAATAATTTTACCAATATCCCTGCTTTTGTTGACACATTCAGATTTAGTGTTGCAGTCCTACACTCTCTCCAGTTCAACTTCTGGTCAATTGAGCTCATTACTCCCCTTATCTTGTCTTGCCAAGTCTAGCACACACAGATTTATTGCTCCAGCCTTATCTTTCCCACAGGTTCAACTTCTGGTCAGTTGAAAAACCGCTGGTCAGCAAATACCTCTAGAAGAAGGAAAGGGAAAGGGAAGGAATGTCTCTCAAGATGGCTACTAATTTCTCCCTTTCACTCCCTCCTCTCCAAGTAACTTGAGGACACCCAATCAAGGGTTGTCAATAACTTGTTTGCAAATATCTACCCTGAGTCAAAGGGCTGAGTTCTATATCTTGGTTGAGGGTCTCATACTGAGTTTGAGTAGTCTGCACCATTAAATGGATGGTCCCCAATCTTACTCTGATGAATTGAACCAGCTTGTTTTAGAGACAAGGCCTTTAAATGAGGACTAGTAACAGTTGGGGTTCTAAAAGAGTGGAGATTAGAGTTGTTGGCCAGGAGGAACTGTTATACCAAGAATCAAACCATCCATGGCCAGTTTCCCTGTCCCTTTTGTGCTTGTTGAGGCCTTTCTTACTTTGGCCATAGAGTCCTTAACTAACCTGGAGTGATCTATATAAAAACAACATTCTTCTCTCAGGGCTACACATAGTCCTTCTTGTTGTAAAAAGAGGAGATCTAGTCCTCTCCTGTTTTGCATAACTACTTCTGCTAAGTAAGTCAGAGATTCTTGTAAATGAGAGATGGAGGTTTCCCATCTCTATATCTAGATCAATAACTGCTCCAAGGTTAGAATAATGTTGATTCTGGGTGATCAGGGAGGCAGTTCCAGTCCCCTTCCCAACTAGGCTAGCTCCTAATAAGATACTGAGAGTTAAGGTAGTCACAGATCCCTTTTGGTTCTGGTATGCAGATTCCTGATCTCATCAAAGAATTTGTTTTCTGCATGGTAAATGAGTCTACGGATAGGTGAACTAGTGCACAGAATCCCTCAGTATGTTTGAGAGTCATAGTGTGAATATAAAAGGTAAGGTCAGTGGAACATGCTCACCAGGTATCATTGTGGGGAATCAGGTAAAAGGCCTCTGTAGGACCTGTCCATGAGGAATTACAGAAGGACTGTTACTTAACTGGGACATTTCCAATGCATGTCCCTGCTCCAGCGATCTGCTGGAGAGTCATCTGTGCCTTGGACCTCCATTGACACTGAATGGGATCGAAAGTTTGACTGAACATTCCTACTATAGCCACACCCTCATAGTAAGAGGTGGGGGCATGTCATAACAAAGCCAGCAAGCCATGGTCAAATCTGGCTTTAATGTATTAAGGACTGAAAAGGACTGAACTTCGATACCTAGAAGCAGGTCTTTTGACTGGTGAGTGTCAGGTGCTGTGGGGTGGTTTGTTTTAGGGTCATATGGGGCTATAGTCACTTGAGATTGTTGGATACGGGTGTACATTTGTGTCAGTGTGTTGATCACAAACGACATCTAGGAATCTGGAGTTGGTTTGGGCATAGGGGGAGGAGCTAGGATGATGTTTGGATCTAAGGGCTGTCAGTAGATAAGCTTGCTCTTTAGTTTAAGGTGGAAAGTCAGCCCATAATTGTGGCCATCCTGATAAAGCCTAGATCCCCATGTCCTTCCCCACAATCAATCTGTAAACTCATGTCCTTTCTTTTGTAAACCTGATAATTAGGGAATTACATTGATATTTAACACATTCTCCCCATCCCACCCATCATCTCATGGGGTCTGAGCTAAGTCCCATGTAGACCATTAAATAATCTCTACAGTAATTCTGCATGAGTCCTGATCCAGAGTGATTTCTGGTTACCGTTATAAGATCCCAAGAGGAGCTGGGTCCCCAATACGTGTTGCCAAATGTTTCACATCCCCATTTTTTACTGAAAAACTTGACTGGCCCCACACTACACATCTGTTAGCTTCTGACCTGTCCCGCCCATCCCAGGCAGCTTGTTGGGCCAAGTTATTACCTTTTGATATTGGCCCACTGCCCTTCTGATGCCCTGGACAGTGAATTATAGCCAGTTTCAGGGGCCCCCACATGGCCTTAAGGAGGTTCTGAATTTCCTCTATATTTTTGATACTCTTTCCCTCAGCAGTTAGGAGCTGTCTCTCCTTATAGGTGGCCCTGTGAATGTGAGCTGTGGCAAATGCATAGTGACTGTCAGTATAAATGTTGATCCTTTTCCCATGCCCCAGTTCTAGGGCCTTAGCTAGGACTATTGCTTTCCAAGCCGATGTGCCTGTTGGCATTGATGATGCCCAGATTACCTTGTCCTTTGTGGTGACAGCCGCCATGGAACACCTTGATCCATTCCTCACATAGCTGCTCCCATTAGAGAACCATGATTCCTCAGCATCTAGTAGTGGTGGGTCTCTGAGTTCTGGTGGGATGCAATGAGCCTGGGCTAGTGTTCCAGTACATTCATGCAGTGGTGCATCCAGATCTGGATTGGGTAGCAAAGGAGCCGAATTCAAAGTTCTTGGGACCTGGAATGTTATTCTGGCTGGATTGAGCAACAATGTCTCTTATAGGGAGTCATGCCTGCATTGCTTAGCCAATGGCCTGGGGGCTGTTTGAGCACTCCCTCTAAGGCATGTGGGGTTGCTATAATGAGGTTTTGTCTCAAAGTTAGCTTACCTGCGTCCTTAACAGGAGGGCTACTGCTGCTATATTTCCCAAACATGGAGGCCATTCAGTCTCTACAGGATCTAATTTCTTGGACAAGTAAACCACTGGCTGTTTCCATGGTCCTATTGTCTGGTGAGCACTCCCTTTGCTATCCCTTTATGTTCATCTACAAACAGATAAAACGGTTTGGAAATGTCTGGTAGCCCAAGGGCTGGGGCTTCTAGGAGCTTTTTCTTAAGAGCTTCAAAAGCCTGTTGTTTTTCCTCCATTCAAATAAAGTCCTGGCCTTCTTTTATAGCTTTGTGTAGTGGTTTTTCCAGTTCAGCAAAGTCTGGGATCCCCAAACAGTAGAACCCAGCAGTGCCTAAAAACTCCCTCATTCCTTCAGCAGTAGCTGGAGTGGAGATTTTTAACACAGTCTCTTTGTGTGCATCCGAGAGCCACCTTTGACCCCTTTCCAAGACATATCCCTGATACATTACCTGTTCTTTGCAGATCTGAGCCTTCTTGGCTGAATGTCAGTACCCCAGGTTTCCAAGAGTTTGTAGTAAGCTTTCTGTACTGAACAGGCAGGTTTCTTGGTCTGCAGCTGTGATCAGCAGATCATCTACATACTGTAACAGACTGATACCTGGGTTCTGGGTGCAACATTCATCCAAGTGCTCATGGAGGCCTTCATCAAAAATGCTTGGCAAGTTTTTTAACCCCTGACGTAGTTGAGTCGAGGTCAGTTGTCCACTGACCCCAATCTCAGGGTCCTCACACTTGAAGGCAAAATAAGGCTGACTCTGGGGTACCAGGGGTAGGCTGAAGAATGCATCTTTCTAAGTTCCATTTCAATGGATTCTTATAGTGACTCTCTTGTTGTGTGTATGTATGTCTCTTTTCTCTGTGTCTCTGTGTTTCTCTCTCCTTCTTTTTGGTAACAAGATCTTAAGTCATGAAGAGGCTTAGGTGGGATTAAATAAGGTAAAAATATAGGTCAGAAGAGTTCTCTACTGTGTCTTACTCTACATGAAGTTCATAATTCTGCCCTGGCAGTATTCAGAAAATTGCTGCTTACATCTGGGAAAGGAGTAAGTCCATACTCAAAAGGTTTTATATAGTTTGACCTCAAACATGGCTCATTTGGTATGTGAGATATCACTAAAAAAAAAGGAAGGTTTTCTCTGTCTTCACATCAAATTTTACTAATTTTGTGTGAGACTAATACTGATTTTCCACTTGATAAGATCTAGAATCAGGCAAGGGACACTCCTCCAGGGACACCTGTGAGGGCTTATCTAGATCATGTTATTTTCTGGGGTGTGTGTATGAGAGATTAGCTTGTATATTAAGTTCACTGAGATGAGAAGCCTCTTCTCCCTTCCAGAAGTGATAACACTGTTCCATTCCATGCACTTGGTACTGGACTATGTAGTAAGGACAAACATTTATCATTCTCTGACTCCTGACTGTGGATATGGTGTGATCAGTTTAATAGTCAAATCAACATACAGTAGATTGAAGCAACAGAAACTACCCTTTGCTTGCTATCTAGCTACAGCCCAGACTTTTTGGGAGTTTGATGAGATTCTTCTGCCTTGGTGTATTGACTGCCAATCCATGATTGAAGGGCTCAAGGAGAGCTGATGACCATGTAGCAGATTTGAAACATCTGCAGAGAGGACCTCAGGGGACACTGCTTCAGTGGACACCTGAAGGTGTGGAAGATTCCAGAGCCATAGGATAAGCAAGGACAGCTCTTGGTCTGGAATAGAACTGACATGGTAGGAAAGCTATGTGTGCTAGTGATGGCAAAGCCTGAAACATGGAGTCTCCCCTGTCCAAGAGAGGCCTGATATCATTAAGAGTCTCAGAATTTGCACAATATAATACAAGGAGGTGTTCAGAAAAAGGAAGAACAGGAGCATGGCTTCCTGTTTTGGTTCCTTTAAATGTGATTGGTTATTTTTTATGATCCGGTTCTTCCCTTTTTGAAACAGTGGGCTGTTACTCATTTTTTTCAAATAATATACTTTTAGGAAACTGTAGACTGTATAAATATTGGAATTTTTTAAGAATAATGGATTAAGAATTTGAAAGTGTTTTACATTATGACTAACAAAAGACTTTGGGGACCATGAATGAAATTTCTTGTTTCATAGGGATGTATGGTAAAATTATGAGTCAAATGAATATTTTCCCCCAAAGTTATTTTGAGTCAGGTTAAAAGGAATGAGACTACTCCACTGCCCTGTTTGCTACTCAAAGGGAATGGAATCTGGCTATCTACAAGGCTTCCTACTGAGACAAACTTTTAATACATACAATTTGAATCCTCTTCTGGGTCACTAATGTATTATTCTTTACTGCTCTCTATTACATCATCAGCCCTGCAACCATATACATAAAACCAACAAAAAGCAGACTTACCAGGTTGTCTTTATCTATTTCAGCATACTTAGTCATACATACCTGTAGATGTAATTCAGTGGAGATGTAGCCAACAGTTTTATCAGACAAGAACACAGAGCCGATTCAGAGAAGAAAGCCAAGAAGTCAGAGCCAAGAGCCTCATCCTTCCTGATTCAGGGATCCTCCTCAGCCAAGAGAGCTCTCCGAAAGAAAGAAAGCTCTCCTGTGTGTCTGTCTCTATTCTCCTTGTTCTGGCTTCTGATTGGTTGTAAACCCAATCATGTGACTGCCTCGTCACTGCCTGCATGTACCGCCCTCCAGGTCCTTAAAGGCGTACACCGCCACTGCCACGCACTTGCTATGGCTCTAATAGCTCTGACCCCAGGCAACTTTATTTATTAACACCACATTTCCCCTTTACTAATTTAATAAAAAGGAAAAAAAAGAAAAAGGTTATAACTAACAAAAGAAAAACTACATACAAAAGTACAATAACTATATACAATGTCTAAATAATTTCTAGTCCATTCTTCTTGGCTGTGTATATATGGCTTCATCTCAGCATCCCGTTCTTCTCCACATCCCTCTGTCAAATGCCATATTCTGTAGATCTCTGAAGGGTTTGAAGATGACCTGTCTAAAATATATCTGCTCAATTTTTAAAACATATCTAATATGACTACAAGTTCCATTATAATGTCTAACTACTAACTTTCATTTCTTTATATCATAATAGTTGGTAATAATAACATTCAAGGATCAGAAAATTGCATTGTTAAATGAACAGTATAAGTACAATTAGAAATATACATATAGCATTTTCTAACAATATCAATTCCAATATATATAACTTGTATACAGTATAAAACAATCCAATCCAATGTAAAATACTTAAAACTAGTAATTATCTTTTTCTTTGTCTTTCTTTCTTTCTTTTTTTTTAAATAAGAACTTTAAGTCTAATCTCCTTTGCTTAGCCTTTTTCCTAACCCTTGACAACAACTTGTAACCAACCCCCTAAACAATGAAAATTATCCCAGACCCAAAACCATTAAAAAGATCAAAAAACCACCTGCCCCACACCACCTCTTTGGGAATGTGGGCGTCGTATTCTTAAAATTGCTTCCTACTGGGTATGGGCGAAGTTATCTTTATCCTGAAAGAAAAATTTTAGGTTAATTGTCAAATTCTAGGAAAGGTAACCATATCTTTCATTATCCAGTCTGTGTATAATGCCAAAGTTCAGGGTTTATCTCAAGTCCTTATTCAAGTAGTCTTTGAGACTGGATCATCTCAGCTAGTCATCTCAAAATTACTCTGAGCACCTTGTAGTTCAAAGCTGATCTATAGATGATGTTTGTCAGCTTAGTGATATTATTATTGTCCACGTGGAATTGTTGTTGTTGTGGGGCCCCAACTTCTTCCTGGAGACTTCAGTTGATGTTAGGCCTGGCCGTGATTTTCTGCAGAAAACCATACACCGTTTCACTCTGTTTCCTGGGATAAATGATTTGTCCTTTTTCTTTAGTTGTCTCATTTTCAATTTTCCTCTCTGTCCTTCGGGACCTATACATTCGAGCCATCTTGCACTCTGTTTCACCTGAGATAATGTCCCAATACCTAACAGTTGAACGTTTACCTCCTGAAGAGGCCAAGTTGGATGCCAAAATTCTGGTGCAATTATGGTAACGTCCGCACCTGTGTCTACCAAACCAGACAACAAAACACCATTTATTTTTATTGATAATTTTGGTCTTTGTTCATTAATAGAAGTTTGCCAAAAAATTTTCTTTATGTTTTCTCCTGAATTTTCTATTCTCTCTGTTTCATCATCCTGACCAGCATGACTTATTCCAATAGGCAGTTGGTTATTTAATTGCTCTGAGTAGGGGTTTCCTGTACGACTGCAGGAAAGGTTTGAACTGGATTTGCTATTGGGGCCTGCATGAGGCCCCTCTGGGAGTTTTCCGAAGACTGAGGCAAAGGATTACCCTGTCTGTCCCTTGTTGATCTACATTCATTGGTCCAGTGTTTTCCCTTACCACACCTTCTGCATACTCCAGAAGGAAGGGGCCTTCTGTTGCCATTGTTCCTTGAAGAAACATTGTTTCTAGGAATGACCTGTTTACAGTCCCTTTTCAAATGTCGTTGTTTTCCACATCCAAAACATCTAACATTCCTCAAACCTCTTGAAATTGCTTCTCCTACCCATGTATCATCATGCTCATGAGTTTCAACATTAACCGTGTCTCTAATCCAATCTTCCAAAGGTGCAGATCTTGCCTTTAACGGCCTGATTATTGTTTTGCATGCTGCATTTGCATTCTCAAAGGCCAAAGTTTCAATTATTATCTTACCAGCTTCTGAATCCGGGACCATTCTCTTTACTGCTGAAGCCAGTCTTTGTAAAAAATCTGTGAAAGATTCTTTTGGGCCTTGTACAACCTTTGTAAATGACTCAGTTTTTTTTCCTGGTTCCTCAACTCTGTCCCATGCATTCAAGGCTGCTGTTCGACATAAAATTAAAGTTTGGACATCATATAAACATTGTGCTGGTGCTGAAGCATATTGACCTTCTCCAATAAGCTGATCCTGGCAGACTTGTATTCCTTTATCCCTCCACTGTTTTTCTATGTTTTTAGTCATCCTTGAACCAAGTTAGCCACTGAAGCCTTTGACTGGGTTCAAGAACAGCTTGTGCCAGCTCCCGCCAATCCTGTGGTACAATCCTATTATATGTTGACCAAGAGTTTAACATTTTCTTTACATATGGGGAATGCATGCCATAAGATACTATTGCCTCCTTAAACCTTCGTAAATCCAACATTTTGATTGGAGCCCAAATATTTTGTGTAGTCATTTGATCAGGCAACTGCTGTATGGTTACTGGACAAACTAAGGGTGACTGTGTGAAAACAGGCTTTCTTTCTGTTACCCTATGATCCAATCTTGAAGCAACTTCACTGTTAGTTTCTTCTGTCTGAGTTTTTACAGGTGTATCAAGTTTTTCTAAAGCTGTCACCCTGGCACTTAAATTGACTATCTTCTTAAATAGTAAAATAAGAATAAATATAGTAATAAAATGCATAATTCTATCAACATTAATCTTCTCATACAGCTGTTCCATTGTTAGACTGTCTAAAATTGCAAACAAAGCCCAATTTTCTTCTAATGAACACAGAAAACCCATTTTTTTTTAAATGTGGAAAAAAATTTTTCTTTTAAATAGTTTCCTTTAAAATATTGGATAACTAAGTCCTTGTAGAACAGTACAAATCCGAGGGAATTTCAAAACAGCCACCTAGTGTCCGAGGTGTGAATCCAGCTCAGCAGTTAAACAGTTTTTAACGGATTCTTGTCACGTTGGGCGCCAAATGTAGATGTAATTCAGTGTAGATGTAGCCAACGGTTTTATCAGACAAGAACACAGAGCCGATTCAGAGAAGAAAGCCAAGAGGTCAGAGCCAAGAGCCTCACCCTTCCTGATTCAGGGATCCTCCTCTGCCAAGAGAGCTCTCCGAAAGAGGAGCCCTCCTTCCTGTGTGTCTGTCTCTATTCTCCTTGTTCTGGCTTCTGATTGGTTGTAAACCCAATCATGTGACTGCCTCGTCACTGCCTGTATGTACCGCCCTCCAGGTCCTTAAAGGCGTAAACCACCACTGCCACGCACTTGCTGTGGCTCTAATAGCTCTGACCCCAGGCAACTTTATTTATTTATTTATTTATTTTTTTATTAATTTATTTTGCAATACAATTCAGTTCCACACATCAGCCACGGACTCCCTTGCTCTCCCCCCCCCCCCGCCCCCCTCACCCTCCCCCCAACCCCCCCAATTCCCATCTCCTCCAGGGCAAAGCCTTCCCCACAGACTGAGGTCAACCTGGTAGACTCAGTCCAGGTAGGTCCAGTCCCCTCCTCCCAGGCCGAGCCAAACAATCCTGCATAGGCCCCAGGTTTCAAACAGCCAACTCATGCAATGAGCACAAGATCTGGTCCCACTGCCTGGATGCCTCCCAAACAGATCAAGCCAATCAACTGTCTCACCCATTCGGAGGGCCTGATCCAGTGGGGACCCCTCAGCCATTGGTTCATAGTTCATGTGTTTCCATTCATTTGGCTATTTGTCCCTGTGCTTTATCCAACCTTGGTCTCAACAATTCTTGCTCATATAAACCCTCCACATTCTCGCTAGTTGGACTCCCAGAGATCCACCCGGGGCCCAGTCATGGATCTCTGCATCCAGATCCCCCAGTAGTTGGATGAGGTTTCCAGCACAACAACTAGGGTGCTTGGCCATCCCATCACCAGAGCAGGTCAGTTCGGGCTGTCTCCAGACCACCGCCAGCAGTCTGTTGTGTGGGCATCCCCGAGGACTTCTGTGGGCCTCTCCAGCACCCTGCCTCTTCCTATTCTCATGTGGTCTCCATCTACCATGGTCTCCTATTCCCTGTTCTCCCTCTCTGCTGTTGATCCAGCATGAGTGGGGGTAGTGAAAGGCGAGGGTTGAGGGAGGGAGAGCTTGGGGGAGCCGGAGATCCCAGCTGGATCAACAGCAGAGAGGGAGAACAGGGAATAGGAGACCATGGTAGATGGAGACCACATGAGAATAGGAAGAGGCAGGGTGCTGGAGAGGCCCACAGAAGTCCACAGGCAACTTTATTTATTAACACCACACATACCTTAGAAGAAAGAAGTTGGAAGTGAAGTATTTGAAAAGGGATAGAGTAAAGAGAAAAAAGGAGAAAATGGTGTAATATCTTTTAAATGAAACTCATAGAGATAAATTGTAAATAAAAATGGGACTAGAGAGATGGCTCAACAGTTAATAGCACTAGGTGTTGTTACAGAGGAGCCAGGTTCCATTCCCAGAACACATGTGATAGCTAACCATTTGCTGGAACTCTAGTCCTAGGCATCTCCTGCCTTCTGGCATCTGTAGGTACTGTGCACAGACACATGCAAGCAAAACTCCAACATAACTAAAGTTAAAAAGAGGTTAAAAAAGAAAAACCAAAAGAGTGGAATTCTCTACAGTGATGTCACAGGCCTAAGACAGACAGCAGCCAGGGATAGTCAAAATGAACTCCTCCTTGTCCTGCATGGAAAAAGCTGTGGCCTTCTTCTGAGGCAGTCTGTACAGAGGCAAAAGCAGCTTTGTTCTGAGCAGAAAGTAGTCTAGCAGAGCCACTGAACTAAGAGCAGTGACCACAGTGCTGACAGGTGACATTTCCTTGATGTTTTCTGTATTTGTGTTCCCTGTCCTTTGCTTGTTTGTTTTGAGAATTTTGTCATTGAAACATCTATATTTTAGATGACACATCATAATTGACAGGTATCATAAGCTCCTAAGCAATCTAATTTCACAGTGCCTTTGATTTCCAGTTAAGACCTTGTGGAATATGATGAACATGCCAGATGCATTTCTTTCCATTGTTTTGGTAATTTACATACATTCCTGCATGACTTTGAGGTGATAAGGTCCCTAAATGTCTCTGTATTTATGCTGTCATCATGTTCAGGAGTATATGTGTTAAGTGAGCATGCTTAGGAAGAGGCAGAACACTACATGAATGTGTCAAGACTCCCTAAGTAAAATCCACATGTTTCCTGTGTTTAAGAAAACATTGCTTTGGAAATAATTTCCATGCTTTCCTTGCCTCCTGCAGGCAAGAAATTTTTCTCTTTTCTTCCATCTTGGCTGTTATGATGCCTATTCTTGGTAATAAAACAGACTACCTCTGGAATTAACTAACACATAAAAATTTGAGTATACCTGGGAGGGATTTTATTTAACCAAATTTTTGAAATGAGAAAAGTTATCACTAACCTGATCATCTGAGATAAAAAGATCCACCATTAATCTGAGTCAGACCTTCTGATGGCAGCCTACATATGTAAAGGATATTGAAGAAGAAGTTCTTTCTTTTAGGCTGATTGTCCTGGCTGTGTCTGGGAAATTCATTCCTTTATCCTCTTTAGAGCCAAGTTGTTAGGAATTCTGGTATATACTGAAGACCCTGAGACATCCAGCCTCATGGATTGAAAGTTGAGCTCTTCAACTTTCCATTGGTAGATAGCCAGTGTTGAACTAGCTGGACCACAGCCTGTGAGACATTCTAAAAAATCTACTTTCTAAATACTTACAGAGATTTATTCTGTTAGTTCTGTTCAAGCAGAGAATGTTGACTAATACTGCTGAGTTTTTTTAAAGCTGCCCACTGAGCATGATGTGTTAGCTAACATAAAGGTATTCTTCCTTGCTTCATTTCTAAGTATTCAACATATTGAGAAGTCTTTACTTTTTACTATTGTTAGGTGGTTAAGAGGTTGAAATGGATTTCAGGAGAAAACTCCTAAAGCAATGGAGCCACCATCCAGCCTTTTGATGAGAGAAAGACCTATTTGTGATCTGGTTCCTTCTTTTCTGTCCCAGGTGTCCAAAGTCCCTGTGACAATCAGATGAAAAGTATCTTCAGTTCACCCAGCCTTAGCATGAAGCTACGGAATAAACATCTCTGCTTTTGTCCTAAAATCTCTCTTAATTGTTAATATTTGGGGCACTCTTCCACCTGGGGAAGAGGGGAATCATTGTATTCTACATTGTGTAATGGGCTGTGCAAGTTTGCCTCATTGTGTCCAGAAAGAAGAATGGGAAATGCCAATGGAGGGCAAGGTCTGCTCTTGGATCCAAGGCAAGTGCTATTGAAATGCTTATCTCTGCAGATCTGAGAAGTCTGGGTATGATGTGAGAGTCAGGGTTAGGAACCACTGTGCTGTGTCTTTAAGCATAATGTAACCCTAAGAGAAGTTCTCTTGTCACTCAGGCCTCACTAGCCAATCAGGGCCTCCAGTCTGACCTACCAGTCAGTGGTGCAGGGCTCTTGCTAGGGCCAGGATGCAGACTTGGCTTTGTAGGAGAGTGGGCTTCATTGGTTTTGTGTGCTGTTCTGTGAGTGCTGCTGCAGGGAGCTGAGTGGGGAGCATGGGCGATATGGAATGCCACAACATGGTGAGTGAGGGGTTATTGTCCAAATGGAGAGAAGTGAATGGTAATCCTCTGGAGCTGAGATGGTAGGAGTCTCTGGGTTTGGGTGGGAGCCTAAATCAAGATTTGTCTCTTTTGAGGTTCCATGTGGTCCTTGAAATACTCAGGACCCAGGTTCCTGATTCTGGATAACTTCCCTTCATGAACTACCTCTGTGCACAGCATTGAGAACAGGGAGCTGTGTGCTGATACTCTTATACCCAAGTCTCAGAATTCCCCAGAGACCCTCAAGGAGACTGAATTTACATGCAGGAGCAAAGAGCCTTTATTCAATCTAGTGCTTGAACCCTCCCTCAGCACAACACAGCAGTGAGGTCAGAGAGCCTCAAGCCGGGTTGGGGTAGGGTTTTTTTTTTTTATCATAGCACCAGTTTGGGTGAATGCATTTCCAAAGTTTAGGACCTCTGATTGGCTGACATTTGTTTAAGGGTTTCTTGGTGAAATGGGATATGAGTGTTCTGGGATAAGGACATGTGGGGACATCTATATGGATTGGAATGCCAGTTATTTCCCTTGGAATCTTAGGTATTTTCCCCCTGGATGCTGATTGGCCCATTCCTGGGTGGTTCCAGTTTATGGCTTTTCCTGAGACTAGGTGTTGCCTGCCAGTAATCCAAAACAATAGGTCTATTTTCTAGCTAGTTTCTATTGAGCCTGTCATGGCAGCATTGTAGTCAAGCCGCCCTAGGCCCCACAGAAACATGTTTGTAGACTAGATCATCATGCTTCTGGTACATCCATGGAAACAGGTCACCAAATTTGGAGAGGCCTAGTTTCTATACTACCTTCTAGATGTTTTTCACTTCCCATTTAACGTTTATATGAAAGATCCATTTGGATTTAATTTTGTGAAAGTTGTAAGTGGCATCTTTTATTTTGGGTAGCACTTTATTTCCTGTGATATCGAAGAATAGAATTGGTAATATAAAGAATTTCCCAATGCTTAGGAGATAGTAAGTCACAGAAAGTAGAATTTAGCTAAAGGAGGGCTGCCTCTAAAACACCCCAATGATACATGTATGCTGATGATGCCTGTTAGAGATTCAGATGCTATTTGTTCTCCAGGATTGTCCAGACATGTGGCTCCAAATCATTGCAAAGGAGACACTCCTGATTTACTACTACCAGCCTGGAGGCCCAACACCCTATCAAAGAACGGGCCTCTAACAAGCTGCTCAAAGGGACATTAGAGGGGCACAACCAGCATTCTGCCCTGCTGTGCAAAAAGGTTGGGAAAAGCCTAGTACTGGTAGATGGACAAGGTGACAACTATTTGAAAAGGAAAACACTGTTGTGCTGAGGGCTGGCCACATTCAACAAGACTTTCCCTCTAGACTCTCACACAGGGAGAGGAAATGAGCTTGGCAGAGCCAGAAATGGCCTGTGACCTAGGCATTTGGAGCTATCCATAAGGGTCTGATGTTTATCTGAGAATAAAAAAGAGCTCTTTCTCTAAAACAAGGAATATGTTTGTGAGATGGTAATAGTCTGGGCACAGGGCCTCTATGCAGGGATTGTTTCAGCCAATTCTTCCTACCACATGGGCCTATGGCTATGAATCCCAATGCCACAGACCAGATTGTTTGGTGTAGAATTTGGGAAGGTAAAGTGAGAACCCACTTAGGTCTATTTAATAATTTACTAATAGGTGAACTGGAAACACAGACTTATGAATACAGAACTAGGGAGGTACCACTGCTGATCCAGCTGGCACTGTCCAGTTGTTCTCCTGAGGGAAATGGGGACCAACTGCATGGCTTGCTCCTGCTCTGACCACCCAAGAGAGTAAGCACAAGATCCTTTCTTCAGTTTTATCTCATCACATACCCAGAAGAAAACGTGCCTACAGGGCTAGTCACACTAAATGTCATTGGCTAAATAGATGAACTCCCACACAGGAAGGTCAACTTCCTCCAAAGGTTATTGAATTTTGAATTAGGCATCTGTGCCATGCAGATATGTTAAATCATGCGTGACACAGTTACGTCAGCTCAGAGGTTTGAGAAAAAGGCCTTTGCCTGTAACTCTGTGTGTCAGGTTACAGATCTCCACATAAAATCAATCTTTCTCTCTCTCTCCTTTTTTTTGTTTTTTTTTTTGAGACAGGATTTCTCTGTGTGGCTTTGTGCCTTTCCTGGAACTCACTCTGTAGCCCATGCTGGCCTTGAGCTCACAAAGATCTGCCTGTCTCTGCCTCCCGAGTGCTGGGATAAAAGGCATGTGCCACCATGAGCTGGCCAATCTTTCTCTTTTTAATGAAATTCCTTCTACTAGAGAAAGTCCTACTCTTTTTCAAAGTCAATATAACTAAGCTTTTTATCTTGAAAACACAATTTTTTATTATTTTATAATGTCACTTACCGATATTTATTTTACCATTTTCTTTTAGTGCATTACTGCTCTTATCTATTTATTTCTGTTCTCTAATGTGTCTAGGTTATTAATTGTTTCATTAATCTCTCATGTGCTGTTGATTGTTAATTTCTGTGTAGAGCAGTGTCTCCTGTAGCCCAGGCTTGATGCATGCTATGTAATTGAGAATTGCATTGAACACCTAATTCAACCCAGTGCTGGGACGATGGTCCTGCAAATCCTTTCAGGCTGGGCCTTGACAGCTCAGTGAGAAGGAAAAATGGACCAAGTAATGAGTGTCTGCCAGTCTCTCTGGCTTTTTGGGGTACATAAAAATGAAGAGGGACCTGTGCAAGAATTGAGTTGATAGTTGGGCAGTGGTGGTACATGCCTTTAATCCTAGTACTCAGGAGGCAGAGACAGGTGGATCTCTGTGACTTTGAGGCCATCCTGGTCTACAGAGTGAGTTCCAGAATAGCCAGGACTGTTTCACAGAGAGACCCTGTTTTGGAAAAAAAAAAAGAGAATTGAGTTCACTGACCAACTTTGAAGCCGATGGAGTGACAGTGCAGAAAGGGAGGGGCAGGAAGCAGGGTGAAAGCTTTCTGGCTACAACAGTATTTAAGATTAGTAATGTGGAGTCATGTAATTAATTTTAGATGATTCATAAATGTCTTGACTGGCCATTATTTGTGGTCCATAGACCAGAGCATTCAATAATCTGGATAAAGGACTGACCTTATCGTGAAATCTAATTATTGTAGTTACATGGGTCAACCAATATAGAAGACCTGGGGAAAATGGTGAGACCATGCTTAACAGGACAGTTATTTTCCTTGCTTAAGATGTATAGCCTCAGAAGAAAAGATATGAATAATTCTTGATTTACTCTCACAGAAATTGCTAGTCTAGAACACATGACCCTAAATTATGCTTCAATTTTTAAAAATAATTCCTTGAGATTATGAGTACATCATGCCCCACAGCCTGTTTCCTGCATACAAGCCCTACCTTTGACCACTCATTTTCTTGTAATCATGGCTGTTTTTCTTTAACAAAAGTTACACATTAACAACAGTTACTGTTTGAATGTGATCGTTGTTTGACTGCAGGATTTCCCAGCTATCAAGCAAATGGTTGACTGCACTAGATGATCAATGTATACTGGAATTGGTACATGAAGGATTGTGTGCCTTAGAAGAGGAACAGGAATTGCTCTGGGAAAGATTGGAAGAATTTCTACTAAAATACAAATTTCCCACATCAGGTTCCTATCTGCCCCTATGGTGGAAGGGCAGAGCTGAGAAGGCCTGTGCTGTCTGTGTCATTTGATCTGTGATCACCCAGTGGAGAAGCTGCTACTGTCCTGAGTCTCAACTGGGTGGCCTTAGCTAATGTGAGACCCTTAGAAGGCTTACCGATTGGAGTAGCAGTAGGAGGTAGCTTGCAGGTTCCTTCCAGGATTCTTATCTGGCTCTGAGGTAGGGAGGGACCTGTGAAAATGAACACAATCCATGCCTTAGTGAGTGAGGGGCCACTGACTCCAGACCAAGAGGAGCAGTTCTCCTGAGCTGTCAGAACTTCTGTGACTGGAACGGACCATGAGCCAGACTGTGGTTCTGTGGGTACAGGTGGTGACCTGGGCAATGGCCCTTCTTAGAGACTCCCTGACTGTGGATTCAGTGGGGATAGGAGGATCTGCTCCCATGTCTATAGGAGGCTGTGATACTTGTAATATATGTGCCCAGTGTGCACACACAGGCATTGATTTTAGGGTGCAGTGGGAAGACAGATTGGGAAACTGAAAGTCGGGTTTCTAGTTCTGAACTTTGCATTCCACTTTTAGATTTGTCTTACAAATGTTGCAAATAGTTCAGAAACTGGGGGTCATCCTTCAGCAATACACAAATAGAATACTTAAAAATTTCTGATATCAGTCTCAACCTGATTCAAGGAAGTTCCGTTCCAGGGGAGGAAAGACGTTTCTGAGCTGCAGAGATATTTCACGTGTGCATGTTTTGGGGCAGAAGGATAGGGCAGATTCCACATCATGTACCATAACCCATGTGGCAAGAAATAGACATTCAATTATTTTTCTACACTGTTTTATGGTATTATTGGGGCTGGGTTTGCCTGAAACCACAAGGGGATATGAGAGTTTGCTAAGCCTTAGCAGGAGATTACCCCAATTTACCAAGGGAGCTCTAGAGTTTGTGACCTCTCAGTGTAGAAGAAATATCAGAAGCTAGCATGTCAGAAACATGGCAGTTTAATGGTCACTTTGAGTTAATTTTATGGGAGTTGTGAAGTCTGTGTTAATTTCTATGAACATAAAATTATGGGTAGCTGTGTAACATTGGTCAAAATCACACTTTTTGTGGCTCAGTTTTCTTTAGTCTTTTGATTAAGTGTTGACTATATTTTCCTGCTTGTTTTCTTGGCCCTTCCTATCTCCTTTATTCTTTCACAAATGTTGTACATTTTCTTGATTATTGTAGCTTTGTGGTAAATAGAAGCCACATGGTTTCAATGTGTGTATTAAATTTTCATAATCCTACTGAGCATTCTCAGTGTTTCTTCTTTGTATGTGGCATTGAAATAAGGAATCCTATTATAATTGTTGAGAATTTTCTATGAATTGTATTCAATTCATGCTGCAAATTTACCATATACAACAATTTAATAGTGATGCATCCTGTTCCCATAGATCATTAATTTGTTTATTTGTTTAGTTTGTTTTTGTTGTTGTTAGTCTGTGAAAGACTTTTATTTTACTGAATAAAAACTACTATGGGGTAGGGTAAGTGGTGCAGCATGCATTGTTTTTTGGAGATGACCTGAGCTCATATCCCAGTATCCAAGTTGGAAGGCTCATAACCACTTGTTGCTCCAGATCCAGCAGACCTGATACCATATTTTCTTGTATGTCACCTTTATACACATTGAAAACCTTTTCCCACAAACAAACATACACAAAATGTGGGGATAAACTTGTTTTCAAAAGTTCTTGTGACTCATAAAGGAATTAGAGCAAAACACGTTGCATTAAGTGTATAATACAAATCATACACTGTTGCTTTAAAAAACTGTTATATTGCATTTGGTTTGGAAAAGTTTTCATTTCCTCACTCTGATGGAGACTTATATTCCATCATCAGTCATAGGAAACAAAATGATGCCTAAGTGAATCTAATATCCTTTTCTTTTTTATAAGAGAATGAAATCCTTTTAGTAATTAAAACTATTTTCTACAAAGTTAAAACATCAGAAATCTCTAAGCAAATCTCTTTAATTTTGTTGGAACAGTCCTCCTTACCCAATCCATTTTCTGTTATTAGCAAAGGAGAGAAACTGAGTGCACAGGATGAGTGCTGACCAGTGAGTTTGTGTGGTTAAATTTTGATGAGAATCTTGTTCTTGTTTAAGGGACCATGATATATAGTTGTCGATATGTCTTTCTGTCTTGTTTGGTCAGTGGTACCATCTATGCTATTGATTTTATTGTCATTTAAATTTATTGTTGTATATTATCAGGAAAATGGTGGAACTTCACCAATTTTTTTTTCAGAAATTTTTCCTATATTTTGTTTACAGTTCCTTGAGATGTTTTGTTTCTGAAGTTTCTATGGAGAGACAGTTTTAGTTTTCTCTTCTTGATCTCAGAGACTCACTTCTTCTCATTTCTTCATATATCTGAGTTCTTCAGGTGTTGTTATCTTCATTTTTGTTTTTGTTCTGCTTAAGTGATTGATACTGTTAACATATTGGTTTTGTGTTTTTAAAACATTCTCATATGCTATTGTTTCTTTTTTTTTAAGTAACTTGAGCTATCAACATGATGTAGCCTAGAGTCAGTCATCCTAGGTAACATGAATTGAGGCTATGCCCAGATAAGAATTACTAGTTACAATAATTGTGAGAAACTCTATTGATTGTTGATTCATGTGGGAAGGCTCATCCACTGAGCTTGCAATTCCCTAAGCAAGTGGAATTGAGATGGATAAAAAAGCTAGCTGAGCTTAAAAGAGTAACCAAGCTAGAAAGAAAGCCAATCAGCAAAGTTTCCCTGTGGTTATTGCTTTCAATTCTTCGTTAGTTTCTATCCTACAAATGTGAGTTGTGTTCTGGCAATATCAGCCAGATAAATCTGTTCAATTAAACCTGATATGTTTTCAGTTACAGAATTTAATCACAGCAAGAAACAAGAAAGTTAAAACAAAATGGGTACACTAAAAGTTATTTTGTTGTTGGTAGAACTTGGAAAGTTGTCTTTTGCAATAATGTTGCAGACTTTGGAATAATGTTAGGACTTTAGATGGCAAAATCCATAGAAAGCTGCACACAGAACTTTAGCAGCTACTCTTGTGGGACTGGGAATGTGGGAGTGTTGAAAGTAATGCCGACAGTGGAGCTTGCAGTCATCGGATTTCAGTGGGAAATAGACTCCATGAGAAATCTAGCTAGAGGGAATTTGTATAATATATTGTCACCAAATCATTCTTTTTTCCCCCATTCCCTAAAAAATTGAATAAGGCAGAATTCAAAAGTAACTAGAGCATTTCTTGGATAAATTATTGAATCTGTTGGGTGTTTATTACTGATGTCTCGTTCATGTCTACAGTGAAAAAGAAAAGTGGTACAGAAACAAAGGAAAAGAAAGTTTTGAAAGAAAAAGAGCTCTAGGTAGTTTCAGATGGCAGTCCAATAGTGAAGCAGAGGCAGTAAATTTCCAGAAGTTTAGAGCCATTAAAGAGAAGGCCCTTCTCAGCATGTGAATCCTAGGAAGTTATATTAAGGGTAAGACTTCATCCATCTAAGCCTTTGATTTATAGAATAGGCAACTTGATTCCTAATGCCAAGAAGCAAGATCATACAGAACCTGCAGCAACTCTGATCCAAATGTGGTAGAATTCATCACAACTTACAAGCCAAATTTGTGGTGAAACCCATGTTGTACTGATGGTAGAACCAAGAAAGATGCAAAACTTATAGGCAGTGGATTCTTTCTCTGTGGTTTCAGTTCAGCACTGTTGCACCCATCTGTGTTTGGTAGAGTCAGAAACTCAGTGAGGAGACTGTGAGAGTTCATTGCATGAAGCTGTGAAGATGAAGCCAGTGTTGTATTTGAGATGATAGGATGTTGAGATACCAAGCTATGAGAAATCTGCCATGGACAGCTGCATACAGGGAGTGGAATTTGCAATGGAAAAACATGTATGATAATTTTCAGGGATAGAGTTATATAAGTCCTTTGAGAATGAAGCTCCACTCATCTGAGAGAGAGCTACAGAATTTGTGGTTTTGCTTTACTGGCTTTTAGTCTTGCCTTATACCTATCTTCTCTCACTAAATTCACATTTCTTTCTTTTTTAAAATGTTTTCTTCTCTCATTCTATACATCCTGACTGCAGTTTCCCCTCCCTTCACTCCTTCCAGTCCTCCCCACTGCATCTCTCTCCTCCAGATCCTCTCCTCCTCCACGTCAACCTCCATTTGCCTTTGGTGCAGATGTGCCAGGGATATCAGCAAAACCCTCCAAAATAAGTTACAGTAAAACTAGGTACAAACCCTCAAATCAAGACTGAACGAGGCAACTTAGTAGGAGGAAAAAATTTCCAAGATCAGACAAAAGAGTCAGTGACACACTCCACCTCAATGTTAGGAGAATCACAAGAACATCAAGCTACCCAATCATAACATATATGTAGAGACCCTGGTGCAGACACCTGCAGTCTCCATGATTGCTGTTTCAGTCTCTGTGAACCCCTGTGAGCCCTCTTTTGTTGATTCTCTGTGCTATGTTCTCTTGTGTCCTTCTTTAAGTTAGGAAATTTTTCAACCATCAATGAAAAAAATATTTTCTGGGCCTTTGAGCTAAAATTCTCCTTCTCTTTCTATTATTCTTAGTTTTGGTCTTTTCATAGTGTTCCAGATTTCCTGGATATTATGTTTCAGGAAATTTTTAGATTTAACATTTTCTTTGATTTATTTTTCCAATACTTCTATCATACCTTCAAAGTCTGAAAATTTCTATTCTATGTCTTGTATTATTTTGGCAAAGCTTGCATCTATAGTTCCTATTCAATAACCTAGATTTTCATTTCATTTTTTAAATTTCTTGTAATTAACATTTTTAGGTCTTGAACAGATTCTTTGTTTTCCCTCACATGTATTTTTGTCTTTCCTTGAGGGATTTATACATTTTTTCCAATATTTCATTGATCTTTTCCCAGCTTTTATAAAGGAATTAATTTTCTTCCTCCTTACGGACTTCTATCATCTTCATAAAGTTGGTCTTAAGGTCCCTTAATTGTTCTTTAACTGTGTTGGAGTATTCAGAGCTTGCTGTAGTAGGATAGCTGGAGTCTGGTAATGACATTGTTCTGGCTGTTGTGGATTATGTTCAGATATCTGGGTTTGAGGTTATTGTGGATCTAGGTACCAGTTTCTCAGTTTGTCTTTGTTGGATGGCTATTTTGTTCCTTTGTTTCAGTTTGTTCTCTGTTCTTCAGGTCTGTGTGGCCTATGGTTAAACATGGGTTCTCACCCTTAGCTGAGATCTAGAAATCTGACAGTATGTGTAAGTGTTGTTCCAGTGGGGAGTATCTGTTCATGTTTGGGACTGAAAAAGGGGGAAGAGGGAAGGGAGCTTGAGGATAGTGGTGAGGGGGCACTCAGACAGTGTGGGAAGTTTTTGGGCAGGTAGTGGAATTCTGGCAGAATATGTGTTATTTGTATGAGCAAGGAGTCTCCACCAAAGTTGGAGGCTACAACATAGAGATGAAGAGGGAAGTAGGCTTGGAAATATAGTACTGCAGGGGGTTATTGAAAGAATGGAGGGGGGCCTGTCAGTGGTGGCACACGCCATTAATTCCAGCACTCAGGAGGCAGAGGCAGGAGGATCTCCAGTTCAAGTCCAACCTGGGCTTCAGACTGAGTTCAAGGAAAGGCACCAAAGCTACACAGAGAAACCCTGTCTTGAGAAAACAAGAAAAAAAAATGAAAGAAAGAGTGGAGGAGGTTCACAGGTCAGCAACATACATGGATTTCTGATGGCAATGTGGTCCAGAAGGGAGCCTTTGTCTCAGTTTGCCTACTTGTTCTTCTGGCTTGTGTGGCCTGAACTTTAGCAGAGGATATCCATCTAATTTGTCAGTGGGAACATGGCTTTGGGGGTGGCAGCTGTACTGTTGGTGTGGGGTTGTGTCTGTGGGAATGTAGAGAGAGTAGAAACTTCATGGGCATGTAGCCTGACTACCTATTCTGGGTGGTGTGACATACACATGAACAGGGGATGTCTGCATGAGTTTGGGGCTGGAACATAGCCATATTCCTCCTTTTCTGAGTGGAGATATATCCTCTGCCATTGGATGTTGTAAATCCTTAATGTGTTTCTGGATTTCACAAGATATGGCAGTCAAGAGGTTATCTTGAGTATCAGAAGATACTTTAAACATTTGTGCTTTGGGAGCTTTTATAGATTATGAGAATCATTGAAGTTAGACTAAATGCATTTTTAATGTTTTCATTGTATTCTCTCATACAATACATCCTGACTACAGCCTCCCCTTCCTCCACTCCTTCCAGCCCCATTTCTCCAGATCCACTGCCACTCTGTTTCCCTTCAAAATAGAACAGACCTCCTAGGGATATCAACCAAACACATCATAATAAGTTGCAATAAGACTAGGCACAAACCCTCTCATCAAGACTGGACGGACAATGTAAACCAGTAGGAGGAAAAATGTCCCAAGAGCAGGCAAAAGAGTCAGAGACACCTCGATTTCTCTAATTAATAGTCCCATAAACACCCCAAGATAAACAACAATAGCATGTATGCAAAGGACCTGGCAGAGCCATGCAGACTCCGTGACTGCCACTTGTTTCTCTGAGCCTCCATGAGCCCTGTGTAACTGATTCTTTGGGCAATGCTGTCCTATTTTCCTCAAACCCTCTGGCTCCTACAATCCTTACCCTCTCCTTCCATGGAATTCCTAGAGCTCAAGCTAATGTTTGGGTAGGGAATCATTACATATGTTCCCATCTGCTTTCAGAAGCCCCTATGATGAAAATTGGATGAGGGACCACTATATAAATATAGGAGAATATAGTTCAGAATCATTTCATTGATTTTTTTCCTTGGTCAGTTGTATTTGGTTTTACCCTAGTTCTCTGAGCCATCCAAGTTCCAGTTCCTGGCCATCTGGGCAGTGTTGGGCATGGGTTTTAAGGTAGAAAAGTCATTGGTTGGCCAGTACAGAAGCTTGGAGCCATCATTGCCATAGCATATCTTGCAGGAAAACAAGTGTGGGTTAAATGGTTTGTGGCTGGCTTGGTGTCCCTGTCCCACTGCTGGGAGCCTTATGTGGTTACAGAAGATGACTGATTTAGCCTCCATATTCTTAATTACTAGGAGTCCTCACTAGGGTCACCCTTATAGGTTCCAGGATGTTTACACTGCACTACATTTTCATATCCCTCACTAAAAGATTCCCTACTCCAGTCATCTCCTCAGTAATCTTCTCCTCTGTCCTTTCCTTACTCACCAAATCCTTCCCTTTCCCATCCTCACCTGTCTCCAGTGAACTATTTCCTCTTCCCAGGGAGATCCATGAATCTCCCCTAGATCTGTTCTTACCACTCTGTATCTAAGGATTGTACTGTGATTAACTGTGATAATATCCACTTATAAATGAGTAAACTATGTTTTTGTCTGTGATTCTGGGTTACCTCTCTTCAAATAATAAATAAATCAAGAAATTAGACAACAACAAACTAAATAATCCATATATAATGAGACATACCACTAATCAGAACCATACACAAGGCCAGCAAAAGCTCTTTACTTTTGAACCATCTCTTTGACCCTGTGTTGATTATTTATGATCAACATTTATATTGCTGAAGTTTTCATCCGTCCATTTGTAACTGTTTAAACATGATTTGAACATGATTTTAGTAAAATCACAATGATGTTATAGTTTAAATTGGGGTATTTCAGGTTTCTGGAAGATGAATATAGCACTGGAATGAGTACATAACTCTTTGTAGAAATGCCAATAAAAACCTCTGAGTTCTTTCTATATATTTTGTTTGTTTGAATAATTTTTGCATGAGAAACAGCATCTTAACATGTACTTCTGGCTATCCTGGAACTGATTGCATATATAAGACTGGCATTCAACTCTGAGGCAGATATACCTTGCTCTCAGTTCTGAGTGCAGGAGTTATGGTGTGAACCAATACACCCAGCATGCCCATCTTGTTTTTCATTTTTATACTTAGTAATTGTTCATACATTTTCTCTCATATGTACTCTGTACTGTTGATCTGTTTACTTGTGTCTTTATATTTTTTTTTTAATTTTATTTTGCAATACAATTCAGTTCAACATATCAGCCACGGATTCCCTTGTTCTCCCCCCTCCCATCCCCCTCACCTTCCCCCCAACCCCCCCCCCCATTCCCATCTACTCCAGGGCAAAGCCTTCTCCACAGCCATAGACTGAGGTCAACCTGGTAGACTCAGTCCAGGTAGGTCTAGTCCCCTCCTCCCAGGCCGAGCCAAACAATCCTGCATAGGCCCCAGGTTTCAAACAACCAACTCATGCAATGAGCACAAGATCTGGTCCCACTGCCTGGATGCCTCCCAAACAGATCAAGCCAATCAACTGTCTCACCCATTCGGAGGGCCTGATCCAGTGGGGACCCCTCAGTCATTGGTTCATAGTTCATGTGTTTCCATTCATTTGGCTATTTGTCCCTGTGCTTTATCCAACCTTGGTCTCAACAATTCTCGCTCATCTAAACCCTCCTCATTCTCGCTAATTGGACTCCCAGAGATCCACCCGGGGCCTAGTCATGGATCTCTGCATCCAGATCCCTCAGTAGTTGGATGAGGTTTCTAGCACATCAATTAGGGTGTTTGGCCATCCCATCACCAGAGTAGGTCAGTTTGGGCTGTCTCTCTACCATTGCCGGCAGTCTGTTGTGTGGGTATCTTTGTGGATTTCTGTGGGCCTCTCTAGCACTTTGCTTCTTCCTGTTCTCATGTGGTCTTCATTTACCATGGTCTCCTACTCCTTGTTCTCTCTCTCTGTTGTTGATCCAGCTAGGATCTCCCGCTCCCCCAAGCTCTCTTTCCCTCGACCCTCGCCTTTCATTACCCCCACTCATTTCCAGGCTGTTCATGTAGATCTCATTCCATTTCTCTGTCATTGAGCGAGCCCTGTGTCTTTCTTGGGGTCCTGTTTTCCAGGTAGCCTCTCTGGTGATGTGAGTAGCAGATAAGTCATCCTTGTTTCATGTCTAGTATCCTGCTATGAGTGAGTACATACCATGTTTGTCTTTCTGAGTCTGGGTTACCTCACTCAGGATGATTTTTTCTAGATCCATCCATTTGTCTGCAAACCTCATGATGTCATTGTTTTTCTCTGCTGAGTAGTATTCCATTGTGTATATGTACCACATTTTGTTTATCCATTCTTCAGTTGAAGGGCATCTAGGTTGTTTCCATGTTCTGGCTATTACAAACAATGCTGATATGAACATAGCTGAACAAGTGCTCTTATGGTGTGGTTGAGCATTCCTTGGGTATATGCCCAAGAGTGGTATAGCTGGATCTTGGGGGGGATGGATTCCCAATTTTCTAAGAAAGTGCCATATTGATTTCCAAAGTGGTTGTACAAGCTTGCATTCCCACCAGCAGTGGAGGAGAGTTCCCCTAGCTCCACATCCTCTCCAGCATAAGGTGTCTTCAGTGTTTTTGATCTTAACCATTCTGACAGGCGTAAGGTGGTATCTCAGAGTTGTTTTGATTTGCATTTCCCTGATGATTAGGGATGTTGAGCAATTCCTTAAATGTCTTTCGGCCATTTGAGTTTCCTCCTTTGAGAATTCTCTGTTTAGTTCTAGAGCCCATTTCTTAATTGGACTGTTGGGCATTTTGATGTCTAATTTCTTGAGTTCCTTATATATTCTGGATATCAGTCCTCTGTCAGATGTGGGGTTGGTGAAGATCTTTTCCCATTCTGTAGGCTGTCGCTTTGCCTTGTTGACCGTATCCTTTGCTCTACAAAAGCTTCTCAGTTTCAAGAGGTCCCATTGATTGATTGTTTCTCTCAGAGTCTGTGCTACTGGTGTTCTATTTAGGAAGTGGTCTCCTATGCCAATGCGTTCAAGACTACTTCCTACTTTCTCTTCTAGCAGGTTCAGAGTAGCTGGATTTATGTTGAGGTCCTTGATCCACTTGGACTTAAGTTTTGTGCACGGTGATAGATATGGATCTATTTGCAGCCTTCTACATGTTGATATCCAGTTTTGCCAGCACCATTTGTTGAAGATGCTTTCTTTTTTCCATTGTGCACTTTTGGCTTCTTTGTCAAAAATTATATGTTCATAGGTGTGCGGATTAATGTCAGGGTCTTCAATTCGATTCCATTGGTCCACATGTCGGTTTTTATGCCAGTACCAAGCTGTTTTTATTACTGTAGCTCTATAGTAGAGCTTGAAGTCAGGGATCGTGATGCCTCCAGAAGTTGTGTTATTGTACAGGATTCCTTTGGCTATCCTGGGTTTTTTGTTTTTCCATATGAAGTTGAGTATTATTCTTTCCAGGTCTGTGAAGAATTGTGTTGGTATTTTGATGGGGATTGCATTGAATCTGTAGATTGCTTTTGGTAAGATTGCCATTTTTACTATGTTAGTCCTGCCTATCCATGAGCATGGGAGATCTTTCCATTTTCTGACATCTTCTTCAATTTCTTTTTTCAGGGACTTAAAGTTCTTGTCATATAGGTCCTTCACTTGCTTGGTTAGTGTTACCCCAAGATATTTTATGTCATTTGTGGCTATAGCAAAGGGTGATGTATCTCTGATTTCCTTCTCCACTTCTTTGTCCATTGTATATAGGAGGGCTACTGATTTTTTGAGTTGATCTTGTATCCTGCTATGTTGCTGAAGGTGTTTATAAGCTGTATCAGATCCTTGGTGGAATCTTTGGGGTCGCTCAAGTATACTATCATGTCATCTGCAAATAGGGAAAGCTTGACTTCTTCCTTTCCAATTTGTATCCCCTTAATCTCCTTATGTTGTCTTATTGCTCTGGCTAGAACTTCAAGTACTATATTGAATAAGTATGGGGAGAGCGGACAGCCTTGCCTCGTTCCTGATTTTAGTGGAATTGCTTTGAGTTTCTCTCCATTTAATTTGATGTTGGCTGTTGGCTTGCTATAAATTGCCTTTATTATGTTTAGGTACGTGCCCTGTATTCCTGATCGCTCCAATACCTTTATCATGAAGGGGTGTTGGATTTTGTCAAATGCCTTTTCTGCATCCAGTGAGATGATCATATGGTTTTTTTCTTTGAGATTGTTTATATGGTGTATTACATTGACAGACTTTCGTATGTTGAACCACCCTTGCATCCCTGGAATGAATCCTACTTGATCATGGTGGATAATTGTTTTGATGTGTTCTTGGAGTCCGTTTGCCAGTATTTTATTGAGTATTTTTGCATCAATGTTCATGAGGGAGATCGGTCTGTAGTTCTCTTTCTTTGTTGTATCCTTGTTTGGTTTTGGAATTAGGGTAATCGTAGCCTCGTAGAAGGAGTTTGGTAATGTTCCTTCTGTTTCTATTGTGTGGAACAATTTAGAGAGTATTGGTATTAACTCTTCTTTGAAGATCTGGTAGAATTCTGCGCTGAAACCATCTGGTCCTGGGCTTTTTTTGGTTGGGAGACTTTTAATGACTGTTTCTATTTCGTTAGGGGTTATTGGACTATTTAAATAGTTTATCTGGTCTTGATTTAACTTAGGTATGTGGTACCTATCCAGAAAGTTATCCATTTCTTTTAGGTTTTCCAGTTTTGTCGAATAGAGGTTTTTGAAGTATGACCTGATGATTCTCTGGATTTCCTCAATGTCTGTTGTTATGTCCCCCTTTTCATTTCTGATTTTGTTGATTTGGATGCTCTCTCTCTGTCTTTTGGTTAGTTTGGATAAGGGCTTGTCTATCTTGTTGATTTTCTCAAAGAACCAACTCTTTGTTTCATTAATTTTTTGTATTGTTCTCTTTGTTTCTATTTTATTGATTTCAGCTCTCACTTTGATAATTTCCTGGCGTCTATTTTTCCTGGGAGACTGTGCTTCTTCTTGTTCTAGAGCTTTCAGGTATGCTGTTAAGTCTCTAGTGTGAGATTTCTCCAACTTATTCATGTGGGCATTTAGTGCTATGAATTTCCCTCTTAGTACTGCTTTCATAGTGTCCCATAAATTTGGATATGTGGTGTCTTCATTTTCATTGATCTCTAGGAAGTCTTTAATTTCTTTCTTTATTTCTTCCTTAACCCATTGGTGATTCAGTTGGGTATTATTCAGTTTCCATGAGACTGTAGGTTTTCTGTAGTTTTTGTTGTTGTTGAAATCCAACTTTAGACCATGGTGGTCTGATAGAACACAGGAGGTTATTCCAATTGTTCTGTATCTGTTTAGATTTGTTTTGTGGCCAAGTATGTGGTCAATTTTAGAGAAGGTTCCATGGGGTGCTGAGAAGAAGGTATATTCTTTTTTGTTAGGATGGAATGTTCTGTAGATATCGATTAAGTCCATTTGAGTCATGACATCAGTTAAGTCCTTTATTTCTCTGTTAAGTTTCAATTTGGGAGATCTGTCCAGTGGTGAAAGTAGGGTGTTGAGGTCTCCCACTATTAATGTGTGGGGTTTTATATGTGATTTAAGCTTTAGTAATATTTCTTTTACATGTGTGGGTGCCCTTGTGTTTGGGGCATAAATATTCAGAATTGAGACTTCATCTTGGTGGATCTTTCCTGTGATGAGTATGAAATGCCCTTCTTGATCTCTTTTGATTGATTTTAGTTTGAATTCTATTTTGCTGGATATCAGGATGGCTACACCCGCTTGTTTCTTAAGACCGTTTGATTGGAAAGTCTTTTCCCAGCCTTTTATTTTTAGGTAGTGTCTATCTTTGAATTTGAGATGTGTTTCTTGTATGCAGCAGAAAGATGGGTCCTGCTTTCGTATCCATTCTGTAAGCCTATGTCTTTTTATAGGTGAATTAAGTCCATTGATATTGAGGGAAATTAATGACCAGTGATTGTTCATTCCTGTTATTTTTTGGTGGTGATGTGTGGGTACTTCTATACGTTGGGGTTTACTGCTGTGGCTTTATCTGTTGCCTGTGTTTTCGAGGGTGTATCTGACTTCCTTAGATTGGAATTTTCCTTCTAGTGCTTTCTGTAGGGCTGGGTTTGTGGATAAGTATTGTTTAAATCTGGCTTTGTCATGAAATGTCTTGTTCACTCCATCTATGGTGATTGAAAGTTTTGCTGGGTATATTAGTCTAGGCTGACATCCATGGTCTCCTAGTGTCTGCATTACATCTGTCCAGGTTCTTCTGGCTTTCAAGTTCTCCATTGAGAAATCGGGTGTTATTCTGATGGGTTTGCCTTTATATGTCACTTGGCCTTTTTCCTTTGCTGCTCTTAATATTCTTTCTTTATTCTGTACGTTTAGTTGTTTAACTATTATGTGGCGAGGGGACTTTTTTTGGGGGTCTAGTCTGTTTGGTGTTCTATAAGCTTCTTGTATCTTCATAGGCATTTCCTTCTTTAAGTTGGGAAAGTTCTCTTCTATGATCTTGTTGAATATATTTTCTGTGCCCTTGAGTTGGTATTCTTCTCCTTCTTCGACCCCTATTACTCTTAGGTTTGGTCTTTTCATGGTGTCCCAAATTTCTTGGACATTTTGGTTCATGACTTTGTTGGCTTTAGTGTTTTCTTTGACTGATGAATGTATTTCTTCTACTGTATCTTCAATGCTAGAGATCCTCTCTTCCATCTCTTGCATTCTGTTGATTATACTTGCATCTGAAGTTCCCAATCGTTTTCTCAGATTTTCTATTTCCAGCATTCCCTCTGTTTGTGTCTTCTTCATTTTTTCTATTTCCCTTTTCAGGTCTTGGACTGTTTCCTTCATTTGTTTCATTGATTTTTCTTGATTTTCTCTCAGTACTTTATTGTTTTCTTCCAGGACTTTATTGATTTCTTCTAATTTGTTTGCCCTTTCCTCTAGTTGTTTACAGCGTTCTTCACATTTTTTTGTCTTTTCCTCTACACAAGCCTCTAGCTTCTTCATGATGTCATTCATAAGGCTGTTTTCTTCTGCTTCTTCCAATTTCTGATGTTCAGGTCTAGGTGTTGGAGGAGGGCTAGGGCCTGGTGATGCTGTATTGCTATTCATTTTGTTGTATATGTTTCTGCCTTGACATCTGTCCATCTCCTTGTGGTTCGTTCTTGGCCTTATCCGCACACTTGGTTCAGACAGACCAGTGTTCCAAAAGGGAAGTCCGGAGCAAGATGGGAGCTGGGGGCTGGCCTCTAAGTCTCAGGCAGAGGCTTGGGGCTCAGGCGGATGGGCATTGGGGCAGGGCGTGGAGAATGCAGGGTCTGCCAGGGGTCTTGGAGAAGGGGATCCTTCCCGGTGGGGCTAGCAGGGAACCTGCACGGTGGCCAGAACCTGGGGCCAAGTTGGGCAGGTCTTCCCTGGAGTGGCTGGTGCCCAGGGATGGGGTCCGGGGCAAGGAAGGTCACTCACCAGTGTTGCAAAAGGGAAGTCCGGAGCAAGATGGGAGCTGGGGGCTGGCCTCTAAGTCTCAGGAAGAGGCTTGGGGCTCAGGCGGATGGGCGTGGGGGCAGGGCGTGGAGACTGCAGGGTCTGCCATGGGTCTTGGAGAAGGGGATCCTCCCCAGTGGGGCTAGCAGGGAACCTGCACGGTGGCCAGAACCTGGGGCCAAGTTGGGCAGGTCTTCCCTGGAGTGGCTGGTGCCCAGGGATGGGGTCCGGGGCAAGGAAGGCCACTCACCAGTGTTCCAAAAGGGAAGTCCAGAGCAAGATGGGAGCTGGGGGCCGGCCTCTCTTGCAAGGTGATATGCCATTCGCAGGGTACAGAAATGACAGCGGTAAATGTCTTATTCATTTTCCTTCTAAAGTGGCTTGGTGATTACATTATGTCATGGAATATATGTGGGAATCACCAGAATTATATGACTACAGTGTCAACGCATTATGCATTTACAATGTTGTCACTATCATGCTTTCTGTTGTACACATGTATGATATATTTTAGAATGATGTGACCTATGATGATGTGCATGTCAACTTCACTTGGGAAGAGTGGACTTTGCTGGATCCTTCCCAGAAGACTCACTACAAAGATGTGATGATGGAGACCTACAGAAACCTGACTACCATAGGTATGACCAAATTTTACTTCACTTTTTAAAATAAGGAAACAATTGTTCCTCAGTTTGGGATGACTATTCTGTAATTTGATTGAGAAAGAAGAGTGAGGTGAATAAATCAGACATGTTTCTAAGGTTCATTGAATATAGAAACTTAAATTTCACACAGTTTTCAATAATAGGCCATATATTTTCTGGTACTGTATTTTAGGATATAGTTGGGAAGACCATAATACTGAAGAACATCACCAAACCTCTAGAAGACATGAAAGGTAATTTTCAAGTGCAAGCTGATACAAATGTGCCTCTGAAAAAAGTCATGTGTCCTGTAAGATTTATACAAAAGTAAAAGTGTAAATAAGCACAGATTAATGTGCATTGATGATTATTAAATTCTCACAAAAACATAGACCTCAATGTCAGGTATATGAATAGCATTTGCAAGGCATTATTTTAAGAAGGAAGACAAGGAAACAAATCCTCAACAGATATCACAATTTAAACCATAACACCATGAGAGATATGCTGTGGAATTGTCAATCTATTTATTTCATACAACTCATATTACAAAATGTATACATATTGAGGAGGTTTTAAGTATATCTTCAAAACCTTTTAATAAGTAAAGAGTCCATAGTAAAGCTAATGCTACTCATATACTTTTTATGACTGGGCTAAATTTAGTGAGTGTAGCAGTTAGAGTGAAGAGTCAAGGGACAGTTTTTGTGGAGAAATCTTAATCCCTTACCATATGTTCATGAGAAACAGAAATTCAGACTGTGTGAATTCAATGTGGAACCCTTTTATTTGTTATTTTTCCATTCCTAAGTGTATCATATGCCACTATAGATACAAGACATATGAAAATAGGGATATGGAAAAACATAACATACCTCTCTCTCAGAACAATGTGAAGATATGTAGCAATCCCATATTGAGGGTATTGTTGAATTTGATTCAAGAATACAAGTAATTGATTTTATAGTTTCATTATTAATACATCAACAAACTTACAAAGCAGAAAAGTCTGATGAATACTAGTACTATAACAATAATCTATTGGTCTTAGTTCACTTAGCAAATGTAATATGAATCAAAGTATAGGAAGATTTATGAATGCAATAAGGGTGGTAAAGTTCTAAGTTTTTCCAGTTCTCTTCAAATATGTGAAAAATCTCATCTAGAGAAAATTTCTGTAAATATGAACCATGTAACAAAGAATGTTGCTATCACAAGTATCTTCATAAATGCAAAACAACTATTAATAAACAGCAACAAAATGAATGTAAACATAGTGATAAAACTTTAAGCCCTGATTCCTCTTTACAATTGGACCAAATGGTAAAATTAATTTATATAGATATAAAGATTCAAGTGTGTGTTGAATGTGTTAAAGCTTTTACATCTTCTAATTATCCCTGCAACCATGAAAGAAGTCATTCTGGAGAGAAACCTTCTGTATATGCTCAATATGTTAAATCCTTTGCATATAACATTCATCTTCAAAGGGATAAAAGAATACATACTGGAGAGAAACCTTATGAATGTAATCAATGTGATAAAGCCTTTGTCTGTCACAGTCATATTCAATTGCATAAAACAATACATAATGGAGCGAAATCCTATAAATGTAATCAATGTGGTAAGGCCTTTGCACAACACAGTAAGTACTCTTCAAATACATAAAAGATCCCATACTGAAGAGAAACCCTA
This sequence comes from Peromyscus californicus insignis, assembly GCF_007827085.1. NCBI lineage: Eukaryota > Metazoa > Chordata > Mammalia > Rodentia > Cricetidae > Peromyscus > Peromyscus californicus. The sequence continues at coordinate 38,123 of NW_026294543.1, forward strand.
TGAATGTATTCAATGTGGTAAAGCCTTTGTACAACATGGTAATCTTCAAAGGCATTTAACAACACATACTGGTGAGAAACCCTATAAATGTAATCAATGTGGAAAAGCCTATGCTCATCACAGTACTCTTCAAATACATAAAAGAAGGCATACTGTAGAGAAACCCTATGAATGTAAACAGTGTGGTAAAGCCTTTGCACAACATGGTCATCTTCAAAGCCATAAAAGAACACATACAGGAGAGAAACCCTATGAAAGTAATCAGTGTGGTAAAGCCTTTGCACAACATGGTCATCTTCAAAGCCATAAAAGAACACAAAGAGGAGAGAAACCCTATGAGTGTAATCAGTGTGGTAAAGCCTTTGCATGATCCAGTCATCTTCAAAGGCATAAAAGAACACATACTGTAGAGAAGCCCTATGGATGTAATCACTGTGGTAAAGCCTTTGTACAACATGGTAATATTCAAATACATAAAAGAACACATACAGGAGAAAAACCCTATGAATGCAATCAGTGTGGTAAAGCCTTTGCAAAACACAGTTGTCTTCAAGTACATAAAAGAACACATACTGGTAAGAAACCCTATGAATGTATTCAATGTGGGAAAGCCTTTGCACAAAATGGTCATCTTCAAAGTCATAAAATAATACATCCAGGAGAGAAACCCTATCAATGTAATCAATGTGGTAAAGGCTTTGCATATCTCCAAACTCTTCAAATGCATAAAAAGAACACATACTGGAGATAAACTCTATGAACGTAATCAGTGTGGTAAAGTCTATGCTCATCACAGTACTCTTCAAATACATAAAAGAAGACATGTTGCAGGAAAAACCTATGACTATAATTAATGTGGTAAAGCTTTTTGTCATCACAGATATATTCAAATGCATGAAAGATCACATACTAGAGAGAAACCCCATGAATTTAATCAATGTGGTGAGATGTTTTCACACACAGTACTCTTCAAATGCATGAAACAACTCCCACTGTATGAATGTAATCAGTGTGATGAAGCCTTTGTATATATCAGTAGTCTTTAAAGTCATTAGAAAAAGTCATACTGCACAGAAACCATAAAAACATAGTCAGTGTTGTACAGTTTTGCTCTTTATACAAGAATAAATTTTTATTTCTGTGCAGTCAATCTCTTAAAGCCTTTGCGTATTACAATAGTCTTTGAGTACCTGAAAAAAAGTACTGAGGGCTTATTATTATAAAATATTTGGTAAGAACCTTATCCAAAATAATTGTATTCAGTTACACAAGGGTGTTCTTTCTGTAAAAAACAATTTGACAATGTCAGCAATCTGTTCATGCATTATGATGTCCATTTTTACAATGTTTGCCCTTGTAAAATCATGGATTAATTGAATTTAGTAGTTTATAAAGCCCTGTGTGTAGTATAAAAAGTCAGCCAAAGAAATACACCTGGAAACTAAAACCAGAGCCAGTGAAAAAATTCAGTTTTACACTGAAACCAGAGCCAAAGAAATACATTCTACCTCTGACCATCTGAGCACAAAGCCAAGTAATCCATGAGCTGAAAAACCAATCAATCCCTGAGCACAAAACCAACCAATCACTGCACATGAAAGCCTCCCAATCTCTGAGCTTGAGCCTGAATTCGAACCAATGCCTATCAAAATCTTTTCCCTGGAAATCTCCAACACTATCAAGCTCCATATAAGCCCTGTGTCTGTTCAGCTGTCAGCTGCCCTTTTTCACACTGACACAGGCAGCCACTCTTCTGGATTCCTCTCCCCTATATAAATCTCTTGAATTAGATTTGGGTGAAGATCTTTTCCAGAGCAGATCAGAATCTCTGCTGGGAATCTCCCTAGTGGAGTCCAGCAGAGAAGCAATTGACATCTCTGCTGGGAAACTCCCTACTGGAGTGGAACAGAGAAATAATGGACAACTCTGCTGGAAAATTCTTTTTGGGGAGTGGAGTAGAGCAGTAAAAGGACAGATCTGCTGGAAATCTTTCTTAGCTGAGTGTAGCACATCTAAGCTGTAATTGTTCATTTTTGGAGAGGAGCAGGTTTCCCACATCCTTCAAGTAAACCATCCAAAACTGGGACAAACTTTCAGGACTAGCCTAATTTTCTAAGTCAGTATTCCTATTTCCTCACAGCTTTAGGTATCCAGCTTCCTTTCACAGCTTTTTTTTTTAGAGCTGTAGGTATCCTGGAAACCTTTCCTGCACAGCTTCAGGTAGAGCCTGACACCCCAACAGCCAGGATATGTTTCTCCTCTCAATTGTATATAACCAGGATACCTTCCACTCCCATCTATAGGTGTAGCCTAAATTTTGATACTCAGGGAACTTTTCCTTTCAGAGCTAAACACTTCCACTATGAATTTATATAACAATGTAGTATTTTTAGGTTTTACTCTTTAAGTATACGAAATAACTAATGCAGGTGTCAAACGTGATGGATTTTTATTAGTTCCTTTTCTGTTCTTGTTATATAATGTCTATGTTCACTAATAATGAGTTTTATTTGGCCCCAGAGGGATGCAGTATCACCATATTAGTGGCATGGCAACAAATATCAGACATGGCAGCTAAATCGAGAGCTCACATCCTTAGCCTGCAAAAATGAAGCAGAGAGTGGGAACTGAAAATGATGATGTGTGGATGTAATTTATCAAAGCCTACCCCCAGTGACATATTTCCTCAGCAGAACAGCATTTCCTAAACCTTCACAAATGATACTGCCAACTGAAAAGGATTTCTCTGACTTCATGTGTACATGATTGCTTTCTGTTACATGAACCAATTCACAATGAAGAAAATCTCTGTAAACCTTTAAATGTCTCAATACCTGTGTTACAGCAATGCATGCTTACAAATGAAAAAGTTTCATCAGTGAAAAATTGTTTTTTAAAGAGTTGTTTTAATTTTAATTATGTGATGTCAGTACACTTTTTTGGTGAGGTATGTGAATTTGCATGGTAATTTCTGAAAACAGACTAGTATCTTCTTGTAGCAAGAACTAAAGGAAGTAATCAAAATCAAGTCTTATTCCAGGAAATAAACTTTCCTTAACTGCCCAACCATGTCTCTAGCCATGAAAATATTTTAAAGCCTATTTATATCATGTTAAAATCAGGAAATAGGAACAAACACATGCAAGAGAAAAATTTTATTCATGTAAACAATTTGGTACAGATTTTAGACATCACAGTTGTCTTCAGCTTAAAGAAAAAGATCTTACTTCATTTTCTTTAATCATAGTCTTGAAGGAAGTAAATTAGTTGCTATGTTTAGTCAAGACTGATGGGGAGATCAATGCATTTTCATTTCTATTTTGAAACATTTGAGGAAGATACCACAGTGTGCTATATGTGTGGCAAATTCATTTAGGTAAATTTACTTTTGTGGTCTTTCTATTCCTTCTGTGGCTTTTGTTCATCTTCCATTGTGTTTTTACTTAGTGATATGTATTTTTCTGCTGTAATACATAAAATGGGAAGCCCACCATCTTACTAGTCTATTGTTTATTTAAATATCAGGCAGTGTATGATCATACTTTCTGAGTAAGAGTGTCTGTGAAAGGGTGGTGGGTTGTGGTGTTTGGTTTTGATTTCATGTTTTCACAAATTCCCTTGAGATTGTGTTGTTTATATTAAGTCTGGATTGGATTTCTGTAATGATTCAAGGATGCATTTGAACTCATGTTCCTCATATTTCTACCTGCAGAGTACAAGTCCAAGAGTAGATAATCTACTCCCGGTGTGTGCTGTTTTGTCAAGACAACACTATTAATTTTAAAATGCTTAATAGAAAAGAATATAAGAAGCATTAAATACTTTATGTGTATATTCAAAGCCATATTTTCATGTATTTGGTAGAAATGTAATAAAGTAAGATAATTAGCAATCAGTTGTTTATCTTATATCATCAGGGCAGAGATGTTGTGAACAGCATGAGGTGTCCAAGATACCTCACCCTCCAGGGCTGAACTGTCCCCTTGCAATTCTAGCCATCAGAGCTGTGCTAAACAGCTCCAGGTGTCCAGGACACCTTCAGGGCAGAGCTGCTGTTCTGAGAAGCTCAAGGTGTATGGGATACCTTGTGCTCCAGGGCTAAACAGTATCCTTGCAGTTCCAGCCATCAGAGCTGTCCTAAGCAGATCAAGGTGTTGCCTGACACCCCAGGTAGTCAGAACACCTTTCCCCAGAGTTGTTGCAACAAATTTACTTACATTGTTGCTGCCGAAACCTGGGACCAAACCCACAGAGTTGCACACAATTTACTTACAGCTATTCTGACCCTAGGCTAACAGAGGCAGGCTGTTTAGATGATGGGAGGTGGAGGTACATGAGCTCTCTCAGTAGGTTTGCTGAAATAGCTGTCTAAGAATTTACCTAGTGTCTACTCCACAGCTGTGTACCCTCCAGAATCTGTGAAGAAGTTTCTCCTGTCTTCAAAAACAAATTCTCCATTTCTGTACCTGTCACAATGGAGACTAAAATGACATCATGAACAGTTTTCAGGATGGGACTCAACATCCTGACAGATTTATAAACTCCTCAAGGGTATATATATATGTGTCACTAAAATAAGTACACTGGCAGAACTATAATGCTCAATTTGATGCTCCCAATTTTCACCAAGTTATCACCTGTGAACTGTGAGACAGGGAACTGCTCTTGACCAACCACAGATACCTGATTGCAGGGACTAGGGGGAGATACATGCACAAACACATCAAAAAATACACAACACATACACATGTGTGTGAGAGACAGAGAGACAGAGAAAGAGAGACTTAGAGAAACAGAGAAAGAGATACTTAGAGAGACAGAGAAAGAGAGACTGAGTGAGAGTGGGAAAACTCTATCAATTGGATGCTGAACAAATGCATGCCGGTATGTACTCTTAGAGAGCAACAAAGGAGCAGGGATCAGTATCAGTCCTTATATCCACACATTTAGATGTATGACTAGGCCTCTCCAATTGCTGCTTAGAGAATCAAACACACAAGAACTTTCCAAGCAAGTAACAAAACAATCAACTCAAACTCACAGCAACCAACTTATCACACTAACCAGCACTTGATAGAATCTCTTCAAATGCATGCTGGGATCTCACATACTACTGACTCAGTCCATTAGTACTATGACTCATGCCACAGGCTCGGTTTTTGTTTATTTTTAGAGGAATCAGAACAGTCTTTGTCATCATGTCATTCCTGTCCACATTTGAGTTTCTGCCTTTGGGAAGAATTCAGAGACATGATGTTGGGCAAAGACATATCCTGAAGATGCAGCCTACCAGAAACACAGACCTTGTATAAAATGAATTAATGAAGACAGAGTGGACCTAAGATTGAAACAAAAGCATTTGAAAGAATGAATACCTATTCATCATGCTCTCTTCTGTGTTAAAGATCATCCGATCTCACTGTTAACTTCTTTCAATGGTCATTTGCTGTAGCTGACTGGTCAGTCTCTGCACCTTCTGCTTCACCTGCATCTTGGTGAGGAAGGTTTGGTGGGATGGTGGCTCCTTGGTGCTCCTTGTGGGTAGATGAACACAAATTAACTTGCAGTATGACAAAGCAGAGAGGATGGACAGGCCACCCTGAGTCCTAATGAAATGTTTGAGAAAGCTCGTTTACCAATGACTCAATGACACCCCAAATTGTTTTGTCCCATGCTTCAGATGCCCCCTCTGGGGAACTCAGCTGTTTCCTCAGTTCAAAGTGAAGTGGTTATCTCAGCTATCTGGTTTTCTCTGCCCTCATAGCCCATGCTCCACGTAACCAAGGAGATAGCCTCTTGAGGCTAATTCACAGCTGCAGACTCAGAATTTAACTTGGCTGCAGAGTACACAAGTCTGTGGGTTTATAAGTCAGGAGAAAATTGCCATAGTTCACAATCACCCCAGTCGTTTAGAGATTTCCCAAATATCTTTAGAGGTCACTCTAACCATATCACTATTGATAGAGAAGACATATAAGGGCAGAACGTGGTCACCAGACTCAAAAAGTCACCTCACTGACAACTAAGCAACACAGATTTGCTGGGAAGTACCTAAAGTTTGCCAGTGTGGTTGAAGTACAGTGATGTCCTGCCTTGAAATCGGCACACCTCATTAATCCCTCTCTCTTTAATGTTGGTCTCATGTTCACTCATCAGTGACTATTCTTCAAAAGGAATGAAAGTCAAGAGTTCCCAGCATAAAGCTTTGGCCTTACCAGTTCTTGACTTCTGAGGCAAAACAATTAATATCCTGAAATCCTTGAATTTCAAGACCCATGACAAGCAGGGAAATTCTGTTGGTTCCCAGAGACTCCAGCTTTTTGTGCCCCATTACTGGAAGATTCAGCTCAAGCCCACTTCTTCCAGGAAGCTTCCATTTTCCTGCACAGAACTCATTACACCATTCTCTTGACCATTTCTTTCTTGATGTTTTACACTGAGGCTGAAGGTCAGCTTTCTTCTGTAACTCTCTGGTCTCTCTAACCTCTCCATCTCTTTCTGAATTTGACTCTTCAGTTTGCCATCATGTTCATCAGTAAGTGTTGAAGGCACTGAATAAACTTCCCGAGGGCTGTTGGTGTTGCCACAACATAGGTGACATCACAGAAGAAGCCAGGGCTCTCCAAGATACAATAGAATGTCCAGGGAAGAGCTGCATATGTCATGGGAACTGGCATTGCTTCCATGCTTCCAGTAGTTCAGCTATTTGTCCCTGTGCTTTTTCCAATCATGGTCTGAACATCTCTCACTCATATAATCCCTCCTCTTTCTCACTGATTGGACTCCCAAGAACTCCACCTGGGGCCTGGCCATGGATCTCTGCATCTTCTTCCATTAGTCATTGGATGATAGTTTTATCATGACAGTTATGGTGTTTGGCCATCCAATCACCAGAGTAGGTCAGTTCAGGCTTTCTCTTGACCATTGCCAGTAGTCTATTGTGGGGGCATCTTTGTCGATTTCTGGGGACCTCTCTAGCACTTTGCTTCTTCCTATTCTCATGGGGTCTTCATTTGTCATGGAATTTTTTTTATTGTTTTCCCTCTCTGTTCCTGATCCAGCTGGGACCTCCCATTCCCCTAAGCACTCTTTCCCCCGACTCTTGCCCTTCATTTCCCCAGGACCACCCCATCACTTCCAGTTTGCTCATGTAGATCTCATCCATTTGTCTGTCGCTGGGTAATCCTGTGTTTTTCTCAGGGTCCTCTTTACTAGGTAGCCTCCCTGAAGTTGTGAATTGCAGTCTGGTTATCCTTTGCTTTACATCTGGTATCCACTTATGAGTGACTACATACATATACCCAAGGAATGCTCACTCATACCACAAGGGCACATGCTCAGGTATGTTCGTAGCAGCATTGTTTGTAATAACCACAACCTGGAAAGAACCTAGATGCCCTTCAACTGAAGAATGGATAAAGAAAATGTGGATTTCTGTGGGCTCCACCCGCTTGTTTCTTAAGACCATTTAAGGCCCTGGGTGGATCTCTGGGAGTCCAATTAGCGAGAATAAGGAGGGTTTATATGAGCGAGAATTGTTGAGACCAAGGTTGGATAAAGCACAGGGACAAATAGCCAAATGAATGGAAACACATGAACTATGAACCAATGACTGAGGGGTCCCCACTGGATCAGGCCCTCCGAATGGGTGAGACAGTTGATTGGCTTGATCTGTTTGGGAGGCATCCAGGCAGTGGGACCAGATCTTGTGCTCATTGCATGAGTTGGCTGTTTGAAACCTGGGGCCTATGCAGGATTGTTTGGCTCGGCCTGGGAGGAGGGGACTAGACCTACCTGGACTGAGTCTACCAGGTTGACCTCAGTCTATGGCTGTGGAGAAGGCTTTGCCCTGGAGTAGATGGGAATGGGGGGGGGGTTGGGGGGAAGGTGAGGGGGATGGGAGGGGGGAGAACAAGGGAATCCGTGGCTGATATGTAGAACTGAATTGTATTGCAAAATAAATTAAAATAAAAGAAAAAAGAAAAAAGAAAATGTGGTACTTACACACAATGGAGTACTACTCAGCAGAGAAAAACAATGACATCATGAGGTTTGCAGGCAAATGGATGGAATTAGAAAAAAATACGTCCTGAGTGAGTTAACTCAGACTCAGAAAGACAAACATGTTTTACTAATTTCTTGTTTTCTATATGTATATTTTGGATATTTGACCATTATCAGGTGAGAATTTTTGTTTTATTTATCTGATTTCTTGTGTTCAATAAGTATATTTTGGATATTAGAACTTTATCAGAGGAGAATTTTGGTGTTATTTAATTTATTGTGTTCAATAACTATACATCTGATATTAGACCTTTATCAGATGAGTATTTTTGTTTTATTTATCTAATTATGTTCAGTACGTAAATTTGGGATATTAGACCTTTGTCTGATGAGAATTTTTGTTTTATTTATTTTCCTGTGTTCAGTATGGATATTTTTATAGTTAGATCTTTATCAGTTGAGAATTTTTGTTTTATTTATCTGATTTCTTGAGACCTACGTATATGTTTGTATATCAGACCTTTATCAGATAAGAATTTTTGTTTTTTATCCTATTTCTTGTGTTAATATGTATATTTTTGATATTTACCTTTATCAGATGAGAATTTTTGTTTTGTTTTTCTGTTTTCTTGTGTTTAATATGTATATTTTGTTTATTAGACTTTTATCATGTGAGAATTTTTGTTTTATTTATCTGATTTATACTGTTTAATAGATGTATTTTGTATATGAGAACTTCACATGTAAAATTTTTGTTTATTCTAATTTATTGGGTTCAATAAAAATATGTTGAATATTAGACCTTTATCAGGTGAAAATTTCTGTTTTATATATCTGATTTCTTGTATTCAATATGTATATTTTGGATATTAGAAATTTAATGCTGTGAAATTTTATATAATTTGTGTTCAATAAGTATATTTTTGACATTAGACCATTTTCTGATGAGAATTTTGTTTTATTTGTCTGATATATTCTGTTTAGTGTGTATGTTTTGTATATTAGACTTTAGCAGATGAGAATTTTTGTTTGTTTTTTTAATTTCTTGTGTTCAATATGCATACTTTGGATAATAGACCTACTGGTGAGAATTTTGTTTTTCTTATTTCATGAATTCGTTATGTATATTTTCATAATGACCTTTATCAGATGAGAATTTTTGTTCTATATATTTGATTTCTGTTTTCAGTATGCATATTTTGGATGTGAGTTCTTTATAAGGTTAGAATTTTTATTTAATTAATTTCTTTTATTTAGTATGCATATTTTGGATATAAGACTTTTATCAGATGAGAATTATTTTTTATTTATCTAATTATGGTCAATATGGATATGTTTGATATTATACCTTTATCAGTTCAGAATTTTTGTTCTATTTAATTTCTTGTGTTCAGTAAGTATATTTTTCATATTTGATCTTTATCACAGGAGAATTTTGTTTTGTTTTTCTGATTTCTTGTGTTTGATATGTATATTTTGAATATTAGATCTTTATCAGGTGAGAATTTTTGTTTAATTTATCTGATTTCTTGTTTTCAATATATATATTTGGGATATTAATCCTTTATAATTTGAGAAATTTTGTTTTACTTAATTTCTTGTGTTCAGTATTTATATTTTGGATATTAGACATTTATGAGATGAGAAATTTTGTTTTATTTATCTGAATTCTAGTGTTCAATATGTATATTTTGGATATTAGACCTTTATCAGTGAGAATTTCTGTTTTATTTACTTGATTTCTTGGACCAATGTGTATATTTTGATATTAGACCTTTATCAGATGAGAATTTTTGTTTTATTTTTCTAATTTCTAGTGTTCAGTATGTATATTTTGGATATTAGAATTTTATCAGATTAAAGTTTTTGTTTTATTTATCTAATTATATTCTACATGCATGTTTTTGTCATTAGACATTCATCAGATCAGAATTTTTCTTTTATTATTTTCTTATATTCTGTATGTATATTTTGGCTATTAGACCTTTATCAGGTGAGAATTTTTTTTATTTGTTTGATTTCTTGTATTCAATATGTATATTTTGGATATTAGCCTTTTGTTAGGTGATAATTTCTGTTTTTTTAAATTTCTTGTGTTCGCTATGTATATTTTCGTTATTAGACATTTATCAGATGAGAATTTTACTTTATTTATCTAATAATGTCAAAGTGTACATTTTGAATATATATTTTGTGTTTTATGTAGTTGATTTTTTTGTGTTCAATATGTATATTTTGGATATTAGACCTTTATCAGGTGAGAATTTTTGTTTATTGATATGTTTTCTTCTGTTCAACATGGATATTTGGGATATTAGACCTTTAACGGATGAGAATTTTTTGTTTTATTTACCTGATATCTTCTTTTCAATAGGTATATTTTTTTATATTAGACCTTTATCAGAACAGAATTTTTGTTTTATTTTATTTCTTTTTTTCAATAAGTATATTTTTAATATTAGACCTTATTATGTGAGAATTTTGTTTTTCTGATTTCTTGTTTAATATATGTATATTTTCAATGTTAGACCTTTATCAGGTGGGAATTTTTGTTTTATTGATCTAATTTCTTGTGTCCTTATGTATATTTTTCATACTAGATCTTTATAAGATGCGAATTTTCATTTGTTTAAATGATTTCTTGTGTTCAATAAGTATATTTGGGATATTACACCTTTATCAGATGAGAATTTTTGTTTTATTTATCTAATTATGTTCCATATGCATACTTTTAATATTAGACCTTTATCAGGTGAGAATTTATCTTTTGTTTAATTTCTTGTATACAGTATGTATATTTTGGATATTTGAGTTTTTTTCCCTTTAATTTCATGCTGGCTGTTGGCTTGCTGTAAATTGTCTTTATTATGTTTAGGTATGTTCCTTGTATTTCTTCTTTCTCCAAGACCTTGAGGGTATCATAAAGGGGTATTGGATTTTGTGAAAGGCTTTTTCGGAATCTAATGAGAATATCATGTATTTCTTTTCTTTCAGTTTGTTTATATGATGGATTACACTCACAGATTTTTGTATGTTGAACCATGACTGCATTTTTTTCACGAAGCCTACTTGATCATAGTGCATGATATTTTGATGTGTTCTTGAATTTAATTTGCCAGTATTTCTTTGAGTATATATCCATCTGTGTTCATGAGGGTTGTTTATTCTGTAATTATGTTCCTTTGTTGTATCTTTGTTTGATTTGGGTAACTAAAGCCTCATGAAGCAATTTGGCAGTATTCCTTCTGTTTCTAGTGTGTGGAACAATTTGAGGTGTATCAGTATAAGCTCTTCTTTGAAATTCTGGTAGAATTCTGTGCAGAAACCATCTGGCCCTGGGCTTTTATTGGTTGACAAACTTTAAATGACTGTTTCTATTTCCTTAGGGGTTATAGGTCTATTTAAATTATTTATTTGATCTTGATTTAGTTTGTGTATTTGGTACCTATTCCGAAAATTGTCCATTTCTTTTAGAATTTCTAATTTTGTCAAGTACAGGTTTTTTAATTATGACCTGGTGATTATCCATATTTCCTCATTTTCTATTGTTATGTCTTCTTTTCATTTCTGATTTTTTTAATCTGGACATTCTCTCTCTCTGCCTTTTGGTTAGTTTGATTAGGGGTTTGTCTATCTTCTTGGTTTTTCTCAAAGAACCAACTTTTTGTTTCATTGAATTTTGTTTTGTTCTCTTTGTTTTTCCTTTATTGATTTCAGCCCTCAATTTGATTATTTTCTGACCTTTTTTTTTCTCCTGGTTGAATTTCCTTCTTTTTGCTCTAGAGCTTTCAGATGTGCTGTTAATCTACTAGTATGAGATTTCTCAAAATTCTTTATGTAGGCATTTAGTTGTATGAACTTTCCTTTTACTACTGCTTTCATAGTGTAATATAAGTTTGGGTACATTGTACACTTCTATTCATGGAACTCTAAGAAGTCTTTAATTTCTCTATTTTGTCCTTCACTCATTGGTAATTCAGTTGGGCTTTATTTAGTTTCCATTATTTTGTATGATTTCTGTAATTTTGTGTTGTTGTTTAATTCTAACATTAAGCCATATTATTGAGTATATTTTCTGTGCCTTTAAGCTGGTATTCTTCTTGTATCTCTATTATTCTTCAGTTTGGTCTTTTCATTGTGTCCCACATTTGCTGGATGTTTATTTGTTATGACTCTGTTGACTTGAATGTATTCCTTGCCTGAAAAAATATTTTTTCTCTGGCATCTTCAAAACTTAGAGATTCTCTGTTCCATCTCTTGCATTCTGTTGGTTATGCTTGCATCTGTAGTTCCTGTTCATTTACTCAGATTTTCCATTTCTAATATTCCCTAAGTTTGTGTCTTCTTTATTGCTTCAATTTCAATTTTCAAAACTTGATCTGTTTTCTTTGTTTGATGGTTTTTCTTGGTTTTCTTGGCTTTCTTTAATAGATTTATTGATCTCCTCCAACTTTTTGTTTGTCTTTACTCCTATTTCTTTAAGGGAATTTTTCATTTCCTGTTTAAAGGCCTCTATCATCTTCATAAAGCCATTTTAAGGTCACTTTGCTCTGCTTTTTCTACGTTGGGCTATTCAAGTCTTGTTGTTGTAGAACCGCTAGGTTCTGATGGTACTATATTGCTTCTTTTGTTGTTGAATGCATTCTTGCACATCCACCTTCCCATCTTTTTCTCCAATCAGTACAAGCAGTATCTGTGTCTCAGGGAGACACTATTTGTTCATCCTACAGCCTCTTACATGGGCCATGCTGCTATAAAGAGAGTGTTATCCCAGAAATTGCCTGCAGGCTTAAGTTAAGCCCACAAAGCACCAGCAACCATCATGCTGTGGGAAGCACCAGCAGCCATCATGCTGTGGGAAGGTCAACATTTTGGTCACATATACAAAGGATTAAGAAACACAGTAAAAACAAATTCAAACAGAAAAGACTCTAAATGGGTTATCATGTACTTAAAAATATAATGTAGGTTTGAGTAAGAAAAGGAAAAAAGTATAGGTCAGTGTCAAATGAAATAAATACTTTAAAATTTTATTAAAGAGATAATAATAATATAAATAAAACAGACTACAAAATAAAAAATAAACAAAGCACCTGGATTATGTATAGTATTATGTTTTCTTTGAATTCTTTGACTGTTAATGAAGTAACTACACACTCACACCTGATTATGGGGGCTGCTAAGCTAAACCAACATATATATTTTAAATGTATCTTGACTTCAAAATTTGTGTCTAAGGATATGTTGGTTTGAAAAAAAGTTTCTAATTTGTTTCCACAGAAGATGAGAACCTATGGATTGCTTTTAGGTTAGTATGACTTGACTGAGCAAGAACCCCTGAAAAATCTCCAATGGGAATGATGACCAAGATGATCCAATATCCACAACTGCTTCAATGCTACTGGCTGAGATTGACTAACCACACAAATAACCCCAATCAAGACTTGACCATAATTCTAAATTTCCTTAGGATCCCCACAGACTACCAGTACCCTTAATTACCAGGAAGTAGTATAGAAAACTATGTCCAAATTCACAAAATATTATATATGAATGTTTGTTTTTATTTAAAGAGGGTTGATTATAGTTAATGGTCAAAGTCAATCTTTCAAAAACTGGATAATATAGCAATGACAAGATCAATAATTGAATGTTCTTTAATTAAGAAAACAACTGTTAATCTCAAAATACTTTACATTGGTAGGGATTTTGGTTTATTGATACAAATTTAAAGTCAATTTTGCTATAGTATGCGTATATTTCAACTCTTTTTAAAGGTATTTTAAAGTAGCTCATTTAAAAATGCAATGTATAGATAATGCAAATTAATAGTTATCTATATCTGTCAAACTTATAGTCATGTTTATTAGGTTTTCTAGTTATACAGAAATATATATATGAGATATATAGGTCACCTTCAAACACTTCAAAGTCCTACAGAATATAGCATATTTAAATGTTCTAAGAACTTAGACTTTTCTGGACAATGAGACACATTTGCTCCTGGCAGCACCCATTACTTCGAAGAGAATGATGGGTGTTAAAGAAACTCATTATGGAGTTTATTTACAATAGGGAAAAGCTTAGCCATTTGAGCAAGAAACTGTTGTCCCTGGACTGCATGAAAAACTTGCCATGTGGGACACATAGGAAGGTGACCCCTGAACATTGCCAAAACAAGGAGAGATGGTCCTTCAGGTTCCTGATTTGCAGAAGAAACTGCCAGACATTCTTCAAGACACATAGGAAAGTGACTGATGAACTTTGACCATAGAAGGAACAGTTTATCAAATTTTCTGCTTCACAGAAAAGTCTGACAGAGACTCTAAGCAAGTAGGCTGAAGATGGATGCCCCAATGTTACAGAGGAACTTCGGATGACTGACCAAGCAGCCCAATGTCACTGTCATTTTTAGAATTTTGGAAGTTTCTTGAAATGCACTTGCTGTTTACTCAGATAATATTCTTCTAGGATCTTTGATGGAATTGAAGATTAGGTATTTATAATTATAATTTTACTTTGTTATGAATAAAAGGTAAATTAGGTATAAAACTTTAGACTCACAAAGATAGAATAGATGATAGAATATTTCCTTTAATTTTGCCAAATACAAATAAACTAGTTATTATAACTATAATTCTTGCTCGATAACTATTGTGTTACATGTAATTTTACTATGTTAAAATAAAAAACTTCCTTTTTGATTAGACAGAAAAGGGAAAGTGCTCTGGCATGGTCTTTCTCATTGCTGTGTATATGTGTCAGGACCATTGGTTAATATAGATGGTGCTTTGTCCTATGGAAAGACAGGTTATATCCAGGTAGGAAATCCAAAAAAAATATACAGAGAGAAGAAAGGCAGAATGCAGGAAGATGTTGCAGTCTGCTGGGGTAGGCAGATGTTTTGGAACACCCATAAGGTGATGATGCTTAGATTAATAGAAATGGGTTAATTTAAGATCAAAGGGCTCATCAATGATAAGCCTGAGCCATAGACCAAACAGTCTGTAATTAATATGAACCTCTGTGTGTTTATTTGTGACTGACCAGCTACAGAACACAGAACACAGAACACAGGAAAACTACCAACTGCAGGGCTCCTTCTGCCTTGGCAGCCCAAGGTGATTTAAAGTGTTTTATCCATTGTGGATAGTGCACTATCCTGAGATGTGAAGTGTTGCACAGTTTTTGGCCAAAACTCTATAATGAAAAAGAAAAGGCATCTTCAACAAATGGTGCTGGCATAACTGGATGTCAACATGTTGAAGACTGTAAATAAATCCATATCTGTTGCCATGCACAAAACTCAAGTCCAAGTGGCTCAAAGACCTCAACATAAATCCAGTTACACTGAACCTGATAGAAGAGAAAGTAGAAAGTAGTCTTGAAGTCATTGGCATAGGAGATCACTTCCTAAATATAACAGAGACACTGAGAGTAACAATTAATAAATGGGACCTCCTGAAACTGAAAACTTCTAAAAGGCAAAAAACACAGTCAATAAGACAAAACAACAACCTACAGAATGGGAAAAGATCTTCACCAAACCCATATCAGGCAGAGGTCTCATATCCAGAATATATAAAGAATTCAAGAAATTAGACATCAAAATACCCAACAGTCCAATTAAAAAATGGGCTATAGAGCTAAACAGAGAATTCTCAACAGAAGATTCTCAAATTGCTGAAAGACATTTAAGGAATTGCTCAACATCCTTAGTCATCAGGGAAATGCAAATCAAAATGATTCTGAGATACCACCTTACACCTGTCAGAATGGCTAAGATAAAAAACACTGAAGACACCTTATGTTGGTGAGGATGTGGAGCAAGGGAAACTCTCCTCTACTGCTGGTGGCAATGCAAGCTTGTACAGCCACTTTGGAAATCAATATGACACTTTTTTAGAAAATTGGGAATCAATATCCCCCAAGACCCAGCTATACCACTCTTGGGCATATACCTGTGGTGGTATTTTACTTGTACTTAAATGTGATTTTAATTGTATGTTAATAAATAAAGTTGTCTGGGGGTCAGAGCTATTAGAGCCATAGCAAGTGCATGGCGGTGGTGGCGCACACCTTTAAGGACCTGGAGGGTGGTACATTCAGGCAGTGACGAGGCAGTCACATGTTTGGGTTTACAACCAATGAGAAGGCAGAACAGCTAGACTATATAAAGACACACACAGGAAGTAGTTCTTTTTCGGAGAGCTCTCTTGGCTGAAGAGGATCCCTGAATCAGGAAGGGTGAGGCTCTTAGCTCTGACCTCTTGGCTTTCTTCTCTGAATCAGCTCTGTGTTTCTTATTTAATAAGACCATTGGTTACATCTACATTTGGCGCCCAACATGACAAGAATCCATTAAAAACCGCTTAACTTGGCTTGGCGGCAGGTCCGTTCTCCCGCCAGGGCGGCCGGCAGGTCCCGTTTCCTGCCAGGGCAGCCGGCTCCCTAGCCCGGGCCCAGGTCAGCTTGGCCTCAGGCCGGACTAACTTTGAGCTACTTGCTTTAAGCCGGTGCTACAGACAATTCAGGCCTGCCCTGCCGAACAGGGCCCCTTCCTGTAAAGCCAACGCACATGGTTGGAGCTTAAGGTAGCCAGAGCCAAGGCTTGACTAGGCTCAAGCGGGAACATGTGGCTGGATTCAAGTTCTTAGGCAGAATTTGTGGCTACGGTTCTTGCATGTTCTCTCTCTCTCTCTCTCTCTCTCTCTCTGAATTCACACCTCAGACACTAGGAGGCTATTTTGAAATTCCCTCAGATTGGTACTGTTCTGGGAGGACTTGGTAAGTCACTTAACATATCGAATATTTTAAAGGAAACTATTTAAAAGAGAAATTTTTTTCCACATTTAAAAAAAATGGGTTTTCTGTGTTCATTGGAAGAAAATTGGGCTTTGTTTGCAATTTTAGACAGTCTGACAATGGAACAGCTATATGAGAAGATTAATGTTGACCGAATTATGCATTTTATTACTATGCTTATTCTCATTTTACTATTTAAAAAGATAGTCAATTTAAGTGCCAGGATGACAGCTTTAGAAAAACTTGATACACCTGTAAAAACTCAGACAGAAGAAACTAACAGTGAAGTTGCTTCAAGATTGGATCATAGGGTTACAGAAAGAAAGCCTGTTTTCACACAGTCACCCTTAGTTTGTCCAGTAACCATACAGCAGTTGCCTGATCAAATGACTACACAAAATATTTGGGCTCCAATTGAAATGTTAGATTTACAAAGGTTTAAGGAGGCAATAGTATCTTATGACATGCATTCCCCATATGTAAAGAAAATGTTAAACTCTTGGTCAACATATAATAAGATTGTACCACAGGATTGGCGGGAGCTGGCACAAGCTGTTCTTGAACCCAGTCAAAGGCTTCAGTGGCTAACTTGGTTCAAGGATGAAGCTAAAAACATAGAAAAACAGTGGAGGGATAAAGGAATACAAGTCTGCCAGGATCAGCTTACTGGAGAAGGTCAATATACTTCAGCACAAGCACAATGTTATATGAGGTCCAAACCCTAATTTTATGTCGAACAGCAGCCTTGAATGCATGGGACAGAGTTGAGGAACCAGGAAAAAAAACTGAGTCATTTACAAAGGTTGTACAAGGCCCAAAAGAATCTTTCATAGATTTTTTACAAAGACTGGCTTCAGCATTAAAGAAAATGGTCCCAGATTCAGATGCTAGTAAGATAATAATTGAGTCTTTGGCCTTTGAGAATGTGAATGCAGCATGCAAAACAATAATCAGGCTGTTAAAGGCAAGATCTGCACCTTTGGAAGATTGGATTAGAGACACGGTTAATGTTGAAGCTCATGAGCATGATGATACGTGGGTAGGAGAAGCAATTTCAAAAGGTTTGAGGAATGTTAGATGTTTTGGATGTGGAAAACAACGACATTTGAAAAGGGACTGTAAACAGGTCATTCCTAGAAACAATGTTTCTTCAAGGAACAATGGCAACAGACTGCCCCTTCCTTCTGGAGTATGCAGAAGGTGTGGTAAGGGAAAACACTGGACCAATGAGTGTAGATCAACAAGGGACAGACAGGGTAATCCTTTGCCTCAGTCTTCGGGAAACTCCCAGAGGGGCCTCATGCAGGCCCCAATAGCAAATCCAGTTCAAACCTTTCCTGCAGTCGTAGAGGAAAACCCTACTCAGAGCAATTAAATAACCAAATGCCTATTGGAATAAGTCATGCTGGTCAGGATGATGAAACAGAGAGAATAGAAAATTCAGGAGAAAACATAAAGAAAATTTTTTGGCAAACTTCTATTAATGAGCAAAGACCAAACTTATCAATAAAAATAAATGGTGTTTTGTTGTCTGGTCTGGTAGACTGGAGGGGACTGGACTGGCCTGGACTGAGTCTACCTGGTTGATCTCAGTCCTCAGGGGAGGCTTTGTCCTGGAGGAGGTAGAAATAGGGGGTAGGCTGAGGGGAAGGGGATGGGGTGGGAGGGAGGAGAACAAAGGAATCCGTGGCTGACCTGTAGAACTGAATTGTATTGTAAAATAAAATTAAATTAAATTTAAAAAAAATTAACAACTCATGAAAATCTAATATCCAAAATAAACATATTGAACTCAAGAAATTAAATGAAACAATAATTCTCACCTGATAAATAACTTATATCTAAAGTATACATATTCAAATAAAGAAATCAAATAAATAAAATTTCTCATCTGATAAATGTCTAATATCCAAATATTATTTACTGAACACTAGAAATTAAATAAAAAATATTGTCATCTGATAAAAGTCCAATATCAAAAATATTATACTGAACACTACAAATCAAATAATAAAACAAATATTCTCATCTGATGAATGTCTAATATCTAAATTAAACCTATTGAACAGAAGAAATCAGATAAATAAAATAACAATTATCATCATAGAAATATCGAATATAAAAAATATACATATTGAACACAAGATATTATTAATCAATTAAAAATTCTCACCTGATAAAGGTGCAATATTCAAAATATACATATCGAACATAACTAGCTAAATAAAAAAATTCTCATCTGATAAATGTCTTATATTGAAAATATACATTAAGTTCAATATGTAAATAACACCAAAAAAATCACATCTGATAATGGTCTACATCCAAAATATACATATTGAATGCAAGAAATAAAACAATAATTGTCACCTGATAAAGGTCTAATATCCAAAACATACATACTGAACTGAAGAAACCCGATCAATAAAACAAAATCTTTCATCAGATAAAGGTCTAATATCTAAAATATACATGTTGAATATAAGATATCAGACTAATATAACAAAAATTAGCATCGGAATAATATTAGCAAATGTCTAATATCCAATGTATATATATAGAATGCAGTATACCATATATATAAACAAAAATTCTCACCTGATAAAGTATTAATATCAAAAATATGCATGCTGAACACAAGAAATCAAATATATAAAACAAAAATTCTCATCTGATAAAAGTCTAATATCCAAAATATACATATTGAAATTAATAAGATAAATAAAACAAAAATTATCATCTGTTAAACATTTAATATCCAAAATATACATACTTAACACAAGAAATAAAATAAAACAAAAATTCTGATCTGATAAAGGTCTAATATAAAAAATGTACATAGTGAACACAAGAAATCAGATGAATAAAGCAAAAACCTCATCTGTTAAAGGTCTAATATCCAAAATATACATATTGAACACAAAAAAAAATCCAACAAAACAAATGAAAATTCTAAATTCATAAAGGTCTAATAACAAAAACTGCATATTGCACACAAGAAATAGGATAAATAAAACAAAAATTCTCATCTGATAAATGTCCAATATCCAAAATATACATACTGAACACAAGAAATTAAGTAAAACAAAAAATTGTTGTCTGAAAAAAGGTCTAATAACCAAAATATACATATTGAAAATAATAAGAAAAATAAAATAAAAATTCTCATCTGTTAATGGTATAATGTCCAAAATATACATACTAAACACAAGAAATTAAATAAAACAAAAATTCTCATCTGATAAAGGCCTAATATCCAAAATATACATATTGAATAAAAGAAATCATACAAATAAAGCAAAAATTCTCCTCTGAAATCGGTCTTATATACAAAATATACATATTTAACATAATTAGATAAATAAAACAAAAATTCTCATCTGATAAAAGTCTAATATAAAAAATATACATAGCGAACACAAGAAATCAGATAAATAAAAGTAAAATTCTCATTTGATAGAGGTCTAATGTCCAAAATACTAATATTAAACACAGGAAATCAGATAAATAAAATGAAAATTATCCTGTGATAAAGGTCTAATATCAAAATATACATACTGAACACAAGAAATTAAATAAAAAAATTCTCAACTGAAGAAAACTAATAACCAAATTTATATACTGAACAAGGATATCAAATATATAAAACAAAATAATCTCACTTTATAAAGGTCTAATATGCAAAATATACCTATTGAATATATTTAGAAAGTTAAAACAAAAATTTTCATTTGAAGGAAGTCTAATATCCAAAATATACAAACGGAACACAAGAAATTAAATAAAATAAAATTGGCCGGGCGGTGGTGGCGCACGCCTTTAATCCCAGCACTCGGGAGGCAGAGCCAGGTGGATCTCTGTGAGTTCGAGGCCAGCCTGGGCTACCAAGCGAGTCCCAGGAAAGGCGCAAAGCTACACAGAGAAACCCTGTCTCGAAAAACGAAAAAAAAAAAAAAATAAAAAAATAAAATAAAATTATCACCTGATAATTGTCATTATCCAAAATATACAAAATTGAAAACTAGAAATCAGGTAAATAAAAGAAAATTCTCATTTGATAAAAGGCTAATATCAAAATTATACTTATTGAACACAAGAAATTAAACAAAACAAATATTCTCACATGATAGAGGACTGATATCCAAAATAAATATATTTAACACAAGAAATCACATAAGTAAAATGAAAATTCTCATCTTATAAAAGTCTATTATACAAAATATACATATTGAGCAGAAGACAACAGATAAACGAAACAAATACTCTCATCTGATAAAGGTCTAATGAAAAAATATGCATACTGAACACAAGAAATCAGATAAATAAAACAAAAATTCTGATCTGAAATAGGTCAAATATCCAAAATATCCATGATGAACACTAGAAATTAAATAAAATCAAAATTCTTACTTGATAAAGGTCTAATATCCACAATATACATATTGAACACAAGAAATTAAATAAAACAAAAATTCCCAAGTGATAAAGGTCTAATATCCAAAATATATATACTGAACATAATTAGATAAATAAAACAAAAGATCTTCAGATAAAGGTCTAATATCCAAAATATAGATATTGAACACAAGAAATTGAATAAAAAAATTATCACCTGATAAATGTCTAATATCCAAAATATACTGTAGATGTAATTCTGAACAGTTTTATTCAACAAGAAACACAACCAAACACAGAGTTAAAAGCCCCAGAGGTCAGAGCAGCAGCCAAGAACTAAAACCAAGACTACCTTCTTACCACCCCCTGCCACCGGCATCCTTCCCCTGAGAAAGAGACCTACTTCCTGTGTGTCTGTCTTTTTATTGACGTTCTGTTCTGCCTTTTCATTGATTGTAAACCCAACCACATGACTTCCTCATCACTGCCTGTCTATACAGACCTCCAGGTCTCTATGGTTGGTATTGAGATTAAAGGCATGTGTCTCCATGCTGGTGGTGTCCTTGAACATACAAATATCTGTTTGTCATGTGATTAGGATTAAGGGTATATGTTATCACTGTCAGACTTATGCTAAATGACTTGTTATTATCTCTGGCCCCCAGGCATTTATTTTTTAACATACAGATAAAATTAAATTTTAGTACAAGTAAAATATCACCATAATATACATATTGAATATAATTAGATAAATAAATAAATAATTCTCACCTGATAAAGGTATAATATACAAACTATACATACCGAACACAAGGAATCAGATAAATAAAACAAAAATTCTAACCTGATAAACGTCTTATATCAGAAATATACATATTAAACACAAGAAATGAGATAAAAGAAAAATCTCATCTGATAAAGGTCTAATATCCAAAATATACATATTGAACTAAAAAACATGATAAATAAAACAAAAATTCTATTTGATAAAGGTCTAATATCCAAAATATATATATATTGAACTCAAAAAAACAGATAATAAAAACAAAAATTCTCATCTGATAAAGGTCTAATATCAAAAAAATACATTTTAAACTCAAGATATCCGAAAAATAAAAAAAATTCTCAAATAATAAAGGTCCAATATCCAAAATATGCATATTGAAGACAAGAAATCCGAAAAACAAATCAAATATTCTCACTTGATAAATGTCTAATATCAAAAATATAACTATGGTACACAAGAAATAAAATAAAAAAAATTCTCATCAGACAAAGTACTAATATACAAAATATACACATTGAACACAAGGAATCACATAAATAAAACAAAAATTCTCATCTGATAAAGGTCTAATATCCAAAATATATTTATTGAACATAAGAAATTAAATGAAGCAAAAAATATCACCTGATAAAGGCCTAATATCCAAAATACACATACTGAACACAAGAAATTAAATAAAACAAAAATTCTCATATGATAAAGGTCTTATGCAAAAAATGTACATATTGAACATAATTAGATAAATAAAAATTTTCATCTGATAAAGTCTATTATACAATATATATGGAACACAAGAAATTAAACAAACCAAAAATTCTCATGTGATGAAGGTCTAATATCCAAAACATACACATTGAACACAAGAAAACAGATTAAAAAATCCAAAAATTCTCATAAGATAAAGGTCTAATATCCAAAATATGCATATTGAACATAATTAGAAATATAAAACAAAAATTCATTTCTGATGAAGGTCTAATATCCAAACTATAAATATTGAACACAATTAAAAAAAACCCAAAAAACAAAAATTCTCATGTGCTAAAGGTCTAATATGTAAACTATACATATTGACCACAAGATACATATTGACCACAAGACATTAGCTATATAAAACAAAAATTCTCATCTGATACAGGTCTTATATTCAAAATATACATGTTAAACACAAGAAATCAGATAAGGAAAACACAAATTCTCATCTGATAAAGGTGTAATATTCAAAATATACATACTGAAAACTAGAAATCAGATAAATAATACAAATTCTCAGCTGATATAGGTCCAATATCAAAAATATACATATTGAACAGAATCAGATCAATAAAGTGAATATTAATATCTGATAAATGTCTAATATCAAAAGTATACTCATTGAACACAAGAAATCATATAAGGAAAACAAAAATTCTCTTCTGATAAAGGTCTAATATCCAAAATATACATACTTAACATAATTAGATGTATAAAACAAAAATTCTCATCTGATAAATATCTAATATTCAAAATACACATATTTAACAAAAATAGATAAATAAAACGAAAATTGTCATCAAATAAATGTCTAGTATCAAATATGTACCTATTGAAAACAAGAAATTAAAGAAAACAAAAATTCTCTTTTGATAAATGTCTAATATTCAAAATATACATATTGAAAACAAGAAATCAGATGAATAAAACAAATATTCTCATCTGATAAGGGTCTAATATCCAAAATATACTCTTTGAACAAAAGAAATCAAACAAATAAACAAAAATTCTCTGCTGATTAAGGGCTATTATCTAAAATATACACATTGAACAAAAGAAATCTAACAAATAAACAAAAATTTTCAGCTGATAAAGGTCTAATATCCAAAATATACATATTGGACACAAAAATCCAAAAAATAAAAAAAAATTCTTATCTGATAAAAGTCTAACATCCAAAATACCCATACTGAACACAAAAATCAGATAAATAAAACAAAATTCCTCATCTGATAAAGGTCTAATATTCAAAATATAAAAAGTGAGCATAAGAAATTAGAAAAAGAAAATAATATTCTCATGTGATAAAGTTGAAATATCAAAAATATACTTATTGAACACAAGAAAGTAAATAAAACCAAATTCTCACCTGATGAAGGTCTAATACCCAAAATATACATATTGAACACAAGAAATAAGAAAAAAAATTGTCCATGTAATTAAATTCAAATATCAAAAATATACTTATTGCACACATAAAATTACTACATAAATCAAAATTATCATGTCATAAATATCAAATATCAAAAATATACATATTGAAATCAAGTAATTAGATAAATAAAACAAAAATTCTTATCTGATAAAGGTCTAATATCCAAAATATACAAAAGGAACCATAGAAATCAGATAAATAAATAAAAATTTTTATCTGAAAAGTGCTAATATCTGAGATATAATTTTGAACACAAGAAATTGCATAAAACAAAACTTCTCACCAGATAAAGAACTTGTATCAAAATTATACATATTGAACACAAGAAATCAGATAAATAAAACAAAAATTCACATCAGATAAAGGTCTAAAATCAAAATTATACTTATTGAACACAAGAAATCGCATAAATGAAACAAAAACTATCATCTGAAAAGGTCTAATATCTAAAATATATATATTGAACATTATTAGATAAATTAAACAAACATTTGCATCTGATAAAATTTTGATATCCTAAACAGACACATTGAATTTATTGAGATAAATAAAGCAAATATTCTCTGAAGCATGAATCTTAAAAGTTCTTATTAATAAAATCAAACCTGAACCAGGTATTGGGGTGAACACAGGAAGATCAGAGAGACAGAACAGGCCACAGCCACCTCACCTCGCCATTTCATCAGCTAATCCTGTTTCCTCAGACTGGAAGCCTCTGAGTCCTTGTCCAGAATGAATCTCAGCTGAATTGCTGCTCGAAAACCTGAAAGCTTAACCAGCCAAAAGCTTCTAGTTCCTGGTCTTCACGCCTTATATACCTTTGTGCTATCTGCCATCACTCCCTGGGATTAAAGGCTCGCTTTCTGGGATTAAAGGCGTGAGTCACCATGCTTGGCTGTATCCTTGAACACATGGATTTCTATCTCTGGAATGCTAGGATTAAAGGCGTGTGCTACCACTACCTAACCTTTATGTTTAATATTGTGGCTGTTCTGTCTCTGACCCCAGATAAGTTTATTAGAGTGCACAATATTTTGGGGAACACAATACCACCACAATTCTCATCTGATAAATGTCTATTATCCAAAATATACATAGTTAAGGAAAGAAATCACATGAATAAAACAACAATTCTCATCTGATAAAGGTTTAATATCCAAAATACACATATTGAACACAAGAAATCAGAAAAAGAAAACAAAATTTCTCATGTGATAAAGGTCCAATATCAAAAACATACTTAAAAACATAATAAATCAAAAAAACACAAATTCTCATTTGATAAAGGTCTAATATCCAAAAAATACACATTGAACACAAGAAATCATATAAATAAAGCAAAACTTCAAATCTTATAAAGATCTAATACCAGAAGTGTACATATTGAACATAATTAAATTAATAAAACAAAAATTTTCTTATGATAAAAGTCTAATTTTCAAAACATACATATATAATACAAGAAATAAAATTAACAAAACAAAAATTCTCATCTCATAAAGGTCAAATACCCTAAATATACATATTGAACACAAGAAATCAGAAAAGCAAAACATAATTCTCATGTGATAAAGGTAAAATATCAAAAATATTCTTATTGAACACAAGAAATAAATAAAACAAAACTTCTTACCTGATTAAGTTCTAATATCCAAAATACACATATTGAACATAATTAGATAAATAAAACAAAAATTGTCATCTGATAAATGTCTAATATTCCACAATATATATTGAACACAAGAGATCAGATAAATAAAACAAAAATTGTCATCTGATAAATGTTTTATATACATAATATACATATTTAACCCAAGAAATCAAATAAATAAAACAAAAGTTGTCATCTGATGTTCATCTAACATCAAAAACATACTTATTGTACTCAAGAAATTAAATAAAAGCAGAATTATCATCTGATAATGTCTAATATCCCAAACATACCTGTTGAATACAAAAAATGTCTAATATCAATAATACACATATTGAACACAAGAAATTAGATAATTAAAACTGAAATTCTCATCTGATAATGGTCTATTATCAAAAACATACATATTGAACACAAGAATTCAGATAAATAAAAAATTTCTCATCTGATAAATATATAATATCTAAATATAAATTGAACACAATAAATAAGAAAAAAAATTATCAGCGGTAAGTTTAATATCCAAAATATACATATTGAACACAAGAAAACAGATAAATAAAACAAAAATTCTCATCTGATAAAGGTTTAATATCCAAAACAGACATATTGAACATAATTGGATAAATAAAAGAAAAATTCTCATCTTATTAAGGTGCAATATCAAAAATATACGTACGGAACACAAGAAATCAGATAATTTAAATGAAAGTTCTCTTCTAATAAAGGTGTAATATCCAAAATTATGCATACTGAACACAAGAATCAAATATATAAAACAAAATTTCTCATCTGAGAGATGTCTAATATCCAATATATACATATTGAACATAATTAGATTAATAAAATAAAAATTCTGATCTGATAAAAGTCTAATATCCACAATATATATACTGAACACAATAAATTAAATAAAACAGTAGTTCTCACCTGAGAAAGAACTAATATCCAAAATATTCATACTGACCACAAGAAATCAAATATATTAAAGAAAAATTCTCACTTGATAGAGGTCTAATATCCAAATACACAGTTTGAACAAAGGCAATCACATAAATAAAAAAAATTCTCATGTGATAAAATTTTAATATCCAAAATACACATGTTGAACAAAATAAATGAGAAAAAACAATTATTAGAGGTAGGTCTAATATTCAAAATATACATATTGAACATATTTAGATAAATGAAAAAAAAATTCTCATTGGATAAAAGTCTAATATCCAAAACATAGATATTGAAAACAGGATACCCGATAAATAAAACAAAATTTCTCATCTCATCAAGATCTAATGACAAGTATATATACTGAACACAAGAAATCAGATAAATAAAGCAAAAACTCTCATCTGATAAAGGTCTAATATCAAAATATATGTATTAAACAGAAGAGATTAAATAAAACAAAAATTCTCAGTTGAGAAAGAACTAATATCCAAAATATGCATACTGAACACATGGTATCAGATAAATAAATCAAGAATTCTAACCTGATAAAGGTCTAATATTCAAAATATACAAAAAACACAAGAAATCAGAAAAACAAAACAAAATCCTCATGTGATAAAGGTTTAACATGAAAAATGTATTTATTGAACACAAGAAATTAAACAAAACAAAACTTCTGATCCAATACTGGTCTAATATAAAAAATATACCTATTGAACACAAGAAATCAGACAAAAGAAGAATTCTCATCTGAAAAAGGTATCTTTATAGGCATTTCCTTCTTTAGGTTAGGAAAGTTTTCTTCTATGATTTTTTTTGAATATATTTTCTGTACCTTTGAGTTGGTATTCTTTTCATTCTTCTATCCCTATTATTCTTAGGTTTGGTCTTTTCATGATGTCCCAAATTTCTTGGACATTTTGGGTCATGACTTTGTTGGCTTTAGTGTTTTCTTTGACTGATGAATCTATTTCCTCTACTGTATCTTCAACACCAGAGATCCGCTCTTCCATCTCTTGCACTCTGTTGGTTATGATTGCATCTGTAGTTCCTGTTCATTTATTCAGATTTACACTTCCAGCATTTCCTCAGTTTGTGTCTTCTTTATTGTCTCCATTTCAGTCAGGCAGCAGACCTCCTGCAGACAGGTCAGACTACCACCATTCCCCATGAGACCCTGTAACCAAGCCCCACCTCCCCCAAATCCCACCCATCCTTCCAGACTGCAACTGTTCCCTGACCAGGACCGGATTGGACTAAGAGGTGAGTCTTTATCCTCAATCCTGAATACCCCAGCTCCTAGGCTTTGGGTCCAGGGGAACAACCCTGCATCCCTACACCACTACCCATTGCAGTCCCAGTTTCAGGCCAGTTGGCAGGCAGACCTACTGCAGGCAGTTCAGACTACCACCATCCCCCACCAGACCTTGTAACTCACAAGTCCCACCCCTCCCAACCCACCTGTGTGCCAAGATTACAACTACTCCCTGAGACAGAGCCCACAAGGGCCAATTGGACTTAGAGCTTCTCTCTGAGACAAACAGTCTATCAGTACCCATTAGATCAAGAGCTCCCACTGGACCAAGAGTATTGATCCGACTGAGAGAGCCTCCCTCAGACACAGACACCGCTTGTACCAAGTGGAAAAAGAGATGGGTAGATGCCAGTGCAAAATTACAGTCAACAACAAAAAACCCACCATGGCTCCATCAGAACCTCCATCAGCAAGACCTGAACATCCCAACACAAAGGAAACAAAAGAAATCGACCTTTAAAATGACCTTAAGAAGATGATAGAGATCTTTAAAGAGGAAATGAAAAATTCCCTTAAAGAATTAGAGAAAAAGTCAAACAAAAAATGGGAAGTCATCAGGAAATTAAAGAAATGAGGGAAACAGCTCAAGATTTGAAATCTGATTTCTCGTTTTCCATATGCATATTTTTGCATGTAGACATTTATTAGGTGAGAATTTTTCTTTTATTTAATTTCTTGCGTTCATTATGTATATTTTGGATATTAGACCTTTATCAGATGAGAATTTTGGGGTTATGTATATGATTTCTTGTGTTTAATATATATATATTGGATACTAGATCTTTATTAGATTAAAATTTTTGTTTTGTTTTATTTTATGAGTTCAATATGTAATTTTCGACATTAGAAGTTTATCAGATTAGAATTTTTGTTTAATTTATCTAATTATGTTCAATATGTGTACTTTGGATATTAGACATTTATCAGATGAGGATTTCTATTTTATTTATCTGATTTCTAGTGTTCAGTATTTATATTTTGGCTATTAGTCCTTTAGAAGATGGGAAGTTTTGATTTATTTATCTGATTTCTTGTGTTCATTATGAATATTTTGGATATTAGAACTTTATCAGATGTGAATTTTTGTTTTATTTATCTCACATCTTGTGTACAATATGTATATTTCTGATATTAGAACTTTATTAGATAAGAATTTTTTATTTATCTAATTATATTCAATGTGTATATTTGGCATCTTAGATCTTTATCACATGAGAATTTTTGTTTCATTTATCTGATTTCTTATGTTCAATATGTATATTTTGGATATTAGACCCTTATTTAATGAGGATTTTAGTTTTATTTATCTAATTTTTGTGTTCAATATGTAATTTTGGATATTACACATTTATCAGATGAGAATATTTGTTTTATTTTTCTGATTCTTTTGATAAATGTGGATTTTTGTGATATTCGAATTTATCAGTTGAGAATTTTTGTTCATCTGAACAAAATTTTGAATAACTGTGTTCAAAATGTATATTATGGATAGTAGACCTTTATCAGATGAGAATTTTCATTTTATTTATCTTATTTATTGTGTTCAATATGTATATTTTGGATTTAGACCTTTACGACATGACAATTTTTTAAATTTAATTTCTTGTGTTCAATATGTGTATTTTTGATATTAGACCTTTATCAGATGAGAATTTTTGTTTTGTTTAATTTCTTGTGTTCTGCATGTATATTTTGGATACTAGATAATTATCATATGAGAATTTTTTGTTTTATTTATCTAATCATGTTCAATGTGTATACTTTGGATATTAGAACATTATCAAATGATAATTTTTTATTTATCTGATTTCTTAGGATCAATGTGCATATTTTTGATATTAGACCTTTATCTTATGAGAATTTTTGTTTTATTTAATTTCTTGTGTTAAATGAAAATATTTGGATATTAGGCCTTTATCAGATGAGAATTTTGATTTATTTCTCTGATTTCTTGTTTTCAGTATGTATATCATGGTATTAGAACTTTATCTGATGATAATTTTTGTTTTATTTTTCTGATTTCTGGTGTTCAATATGTATTTTGGATAATAGACCTTTATGAGATGAGAATTTTTCTTTTATTTAATATCTTCTGTTCAATATGTATGTTTTGGATATTAAAGTTTTATAAGATGAGAATTTTTGTTTTATTTACCTGATTTCTTGGATTCAACATGTATATTTTGGATATTAGTCCTTTTCAGATGAGAATTTTTGTTTATTTACCTGACTTCTTGTGTTCAATATGTGTAACTTGGATATTAGACCTTTATCCTATGACAATTTTTGCTTTATTTATTTGATTTCTTGTGTTCAATATGTAATTTTGGATATTAGAACTTGATCAGATGAGAATTTTTGTTTTATTTATCCAAGTATGTTCAATATGTATATTTTGGGTACTCGACCTTTATCAGATGATAATTATTGCTTTGTTTTTCTGATTTTTTTTCAATATGTATATTTTGTATATTAGACCTTTATCAGGTGACAATTTTTATTTTATTTATCTAATTTCTTGTGTTCAATATGTATAATTTGGATATTAAAACTCTACTGGTGAGAATTTTTGTTTTATCTAATTTCTTGTTTTCAATAAGTATATTTTGGATATTAGACCTTCATCTGGTGAGAACTTTGTTTTATTTTTCTGATTTATTCTGTTCAATATGTATATTTTGTATATTAGACTTACCAGTGAGAATTTTGTTGTTTCTAATTTCTTGATTTCAACATATATATTTTGGATATTAGAACTTTATCAGATGAGAATTTTTGTTTTATTTAATTTCTTGTGTTCAATATGTATTTTTTTGGTTTTAGACCTTTATCAAATGAGAATTTTTGTATTTTTATGTGATTTCTTGTGTTGAGTATGTATAATTTTGATATTAGATCTTTATCAGATGCGAATTTTTGTTTTATTTCTTTGGTTTCTTGAATTTGATTATAAATATTTTGGAAATTAGTACTTTATCAGATGAGAGTTTTTGTTTTCTTTACCTGATTTCTTGTGTTCAGTATGTATATTTTGGATATGAGACCATTATCAGAAGAGAATTTTTGTTTTATTTTATTTCTTGTGTTCTTTAATTATATTTTTGATATTTGAGCATGAAAATTTTGCTTTCTTTTTCTGATTTCTTCTGTTTTATATGTATATTTTGGATATTAGACAATTATCAAATGATAATTTTTGTTTTACTTATCTAATTACATTTGGTATGTATATTTTGGAAATTAGACCCTAATCAGGTGAGAATTTTTTATTTATTTATCTGATTTCTTTGGTTCAATGTGTATATTTAGGATTTTAGACCTTTATCAGATATGAATTTTTGTTTGATTTTTCTGATTTCTTGTGTTCAACATGTATATTTTGGATATAAGACCTATATCAGACCTCCCTCGCAAGCCACTCCATATCCGCACATCCCTCAAATCAAGGTCTCCCATGGGGAGTCAGCAGAGCCCCACACGCTGAGCCTAGGCAGGTCCAAGCCCCTTCCCACTGTACCAAGGCTGCGCAGGGCACCACACTACAGACACCTGATACCTAAAGTCTGCCCATGCAGCAGGAATGGATTCCGATCCCCCTGCCTGGGTGTTCCCCAAACAGTTTGAGCCAAATAACCGTCTTCCATATCCAGAGGGCCTAGTCCAGTCCCATTGGGGCTCCACAGCCACCACTCCACACAGTCCACAGTTCATGGGCTTCCACTAGCGTGGCTGGTCATCTCCCATCATGATCTCAATGTCCCTCATCTGCAGTATCTCTCCTCTCTCTCATCGTTTGGATTCCCGGAGCTCAGCCTGGTGCCTGGCCGTGAATCTGTGTATCTGCCTCTATCAGTCACTGGACAAAGGCTCTATGATGACAGCTAGGTTATTCACTAGACTGGTCAACAGAGTAGACTGGTCCAGGCACCCTCTGGACCACTGCCAGCAGACAAAGGTGGGGTCAACCTTGTGGATTCCTGAAAGCCTCCCCAGCACCCTGCCTTTTCCTATTCCCATGATGTCCTCATCTATCATGGTATCTTCCTCCCTGCACTCCCACTCTGTCCCTGTTCCAGCTTGACCCTCCCATTTCCCTATGTTCTCATCCCCCACTCCTCACCCTCTGCCACACCCCCACACCCAGTCCACTCATGTAGATCTCATCCACTTCTTCTTCACAGGATCATCCATGTGTCCCTCCCAGGGTCTTTTCCTGTTAGCTAGCCTCTCTGGAGTTGTGGGTTGCAGTCTGGCCATCCTTTCCCTCACATCTGGTATCTACTTAGGAGTGAGTACATACTATGTTTGTCCTTCTGAGTCTGGGTTACTTCACTCAAGATGATATTTTCTAGTTCCATCCATTTGCCTGCAAATTTCATGATATCATTGTTTTTTACTGCTGTATATATTATTTACTGCGGTATATATTATTTACCATTGTATATATGTGCCACATTTTCTTTATCCATTCGTCAGTTGAGGGGCCTACCGCTGATAATTTTTCTTATTTTCTAAAAATAGTATTCAATATGTATATTTTAGATATTAGACTTTTATCAGATAGGAATTTTTATCTGATTTTTTGTGTTTAATATGTATATTTTTGATATTAGACATTTATCAGGTGAGAATTTTTGCTTATTTATCTAGGCTCTTGTGTTCAAAATGCAGACATTTGATATGAGACCTTTATCAGATGAGAATTTTCATTTTATTTATCTGATTTCCAGTGTTCAATATGTATATTTTGGATATTAGATCTTTAATAAATGAGAATATTTGCTTTATTTATCAGATTTCTTGTTTCAATATGAATGTTTTGGATATTAGACCTTGATCAGATGAGAATTTTTGTTTTATGTATTTGATTTCTTGTATTCAGCATGCATATTTTCAATATTAGTTCACGTGAGAATTTTTGTTTTATTTATTTCTTGTGTTCAATATGTATATATTTGATATTGGACCTCTATCAGATGACAATTTTTATTTTATTTATCTAATTTCTTGTGTTGGATATACATATTTTTGATATTAGACCTCTATCAGATGAGAATTTTTGTTTTATTTATCTGGTATGCTGTGTTTACTATGTATGTTTTGGATGTTAGACTTTAATCAGGTTAGAATTTTTGTTTTACTTATTTAATTATGTTCAATAAGTATATTTTGGATATTAGACATCTATCAGGTGAGAATTTTTGTTTTATGTATATATTGATTTCTTGTGTTCAGTATGCATATTTTTATATTAGTTCGTTATGAGATCAAAATTTTTGTTTTGTTTAATTTCTTGTGTTCAGTAAGTATATTTTGAATATTAGACTTTTATCAGATGAGATTTTTTGTTTTATATATTTGATTTCTTGTGTTCATATGTGTATTCTGGATATTATTTCTTTATCAGGTGAGAATATTTTTAATTTCTTCTGTGCAATATGTATATTATTGATATTAGACCTTTATGAGATGAGAATTTTCTTATTATTAATCTGATTTCCTGTGTACTGCATGTATATTTTGGTAATGGGACCTTTAAAAGATGAGAATTTTTCTTTTATTGAGTTATGTTCAATATGTATCTTTTGGATATTAGACTTGTATCAGAAGAGAATTATGGTTTTATTTATCTGATTTCTTCAGTTCAATATTCATATTTTGGATATTAGACCTACCACTGATAATTTTTTTAATTTCATTCAATATGTATATTTTAGATATACTTTTATCAGAGGAGAATTTTTTTTGTTTATCTGATTTCTTGTGTTCAATATGTATATTTTGGTTATTAGACTTTTATCAGATGAGAATTTTTATTTTATTTATGTGATTTCTTATGTTCAATATGTATATTGTTGATATTAGACCTACTGCCAATATATTTTTTCTTATTTATTGTGTTCAATATGTATATTGTGGATATTATACTTTTATCATATGACAAATATTTTTATTTATTCGAGTTCTTGTGTCCAAGAAATATGTATATTTTTGATATTAGATCTTTATCAGATGAGAATTTTTGTTTTACTTATCTAGTTTCTTGTGTTCAATGTGCATATTTTTGATATTAGTCCTTTATCAGATGTGGATTATTTCATTTATCTGGTATCCTGCATTTAATATATATATTTTTGATACTGAACTTTATCAGATTGGTATTTTAGTTTTATTTATCTGATTTCTTGTGTTCAGTATGTATATTTTGCTATTGGACATTTATCAGATGGAATTTCCCTTCTTTATATCTGGTATCTTGAGTTGAATATCTGTATTTTGGACATTAGACCTTTATTAAATATGAATTTTTGTTTTTTAAAGCTATTATCTTGTGTTCTTTATGTCTATTTTGGATATTAGACCTTTATCAGATCAGAAATTTTGTTTTCTTTATCTGATTTCTGGTGTACAATATGTACATTTTTGATATTAGAGCTTTAGCAGATGAGAATTTTTTATTATTTGTCTGATTTCTTCTGTTCAGTATGTATACTTTGGATATTAAACTTTTATCAGATGAGAATTTTGTTTTATTAATCTAATTATGTGCAATATGTATATTTTGGATATTAGACCTTCATCAGATGAGAATTTTTGTTTTACATGTTTGATTTCTTGTGTTCAATATGCATATTTTTTATATCAGTACTTTATAAGGTGAAAGTTTTTCTTTTATTTAATTTCTTGTGTTCAATATGCATACTTTGGTATTAGACATTCATGAGATGAAAATTTTTGTTTCATTTATCCAGTTACGTTCAATATGTATATACTTGATATTAGACATGTATCAGAACAGAATTTTTGTATTATTTATCTGATTTCTAGTTTTCAATATGTATATTTTGGATAATGACTTTAATCAGTTGATAATTTTGTTTTATTTAATTTCTAGTGTTCAATATGAATATGTTCGATGTTAGACTTTTATCAGATGAGAATTTTTGTTGTATTTATCTGTTATCCTGTGTTCAATATTTATATTTTGAATATTCGATCTTTATCAGATGAGAATTTTTGTTTATTTATTTAAATCTTGTGTTTGATATGCATATTTTTTATATTAAAACTTTATCAGATGAGAATTTTCATTTTGTTTATCTGATTTCTTGTGTTCAATATGCATATTTTGGATATTACACCTTTAACCAGTGAGAACTTTTCTATTATTTATCTGATTTCTAGTTTTCAAAACGTATATTTTGGATAATCACTTTTATGAGATGAGAATTTTTGTTTTTTTTTTAATTTCTTGTATTCAATATGTATGTATTGTATATTAGACCTTCATCATATGAGAATTTTTGTTTTATTTAATTTCATTTATCTGATTTTTAGTCTTCAATATGTATATTTTGGATAATGACATTGATCAGGTTAGAATTTTTAATTTCTTTAATTTTTTGTTTTCAATATATACATTTTGGTATTAGACCTATATGGTCAGAATTTATTTTTCAATTATCTGATTTCTTGTGTTCAATTTGTATATTGTGGATATTAGATATACCACTGATAAATTCTGTTTTTTTCTATATTATTGTGTTCAATATGTATATTTTGGATCTTAGAGGTTTATCAGATGAGAATTTTCATTTTATACACCTGATTTCTTGTGTTTAAAATTTATATTTAGAAAACAGATTATTTATTTCAAATCAGAATTTTTGTTTATTTAATTTCTTGTTTTCAACATGTATATTTTTATATTAGTCCTTTATCACATGAAAATTTTATTTTGTTTTTCTGAATTCTTGTGTTCTATATGTATATTTTGAATATTAGACCTTTATCAGATGAGACTCTTTGTTTATATATCTGATTTCTTGTGTTCAGTATGAATATTTTGGATATTAGATTTTTATCAGATGAGAAATTTTGTTTTATTTATTGAATTGTGTTCAATAAGTCTGTTTTAGATATTAGACCTTTATCAGATCACAATTTTGTTGTATTTATCTGATTTCTTGTGTTCAATATGTATATTGTGCATATTAGACCTATAGGTGAGAATTTTTGTTTTTTTCTTATTTATTGGGTTCAGTATGTATATTTTGGATATTATACTTTTATCAAATAACAGTTTTTATCTGATTTCTCATTTTTAATATGTATATTTTTGATATTAGATTTATATCCGATAAGAATTTTTATTTTATTTTCTAATTTCTTGTGTTCTACATGCATATTTTTGGTATTAGACCTGCATCAGATGAGATTTTTTCATTTTATTTCTCTGGTATCCTGTTTTTAATATGTATATTTTGGATATTAGACATTTATGAGATGAGAATTTTGTTTTACTTATCTTATTTTTTGTATTAATATGTATATTTTGTATATTATATCTTTGTCTGGAGCAAATTTTTGTTTTATGTATTTAATTATGTTCAATGTGTATATTTTGGGTATTAGACATTTATTAGAGAAGAATTTTTCATTTATTTAAATAATTATGTTCAATATGTCTGTTTTGAATATTAAACCGCTATCAGATCAGAATTTTTGTTTTATTCATCTGATTTCATGTGTTCAATATGTATATTTTGGATATTAGACCTACTGCTGATAATTTTTGTTTTTTTCTTATTCATTGTGTTCAACATGTATGTTTTGGATATTATACATTTACCGGATGAGAATTTATTTTATTTATCTGATTTCTTGTGTTCAATATTTCTATTTTGGATATTAGATCTTTATTAGATGATAATTTGTTTTATTTTTCTGATTTCTTGTGTTCAATATGTATATTTTGGACATTTGATTTTTATCAGCTGATAATTTCTGTTTTATTTATCTAATTACAACCAATATGAATATTTTTCTTATTAGTCTTTCAACGCATTAGAATTTTGTTTTGTTTTTTTTGATTTCTTGTGTTCTATCTCTATATTTTGAATGTTAGACCTTGCTCAGGTGAGGTCGTGTTTCAATATGCATATTTTTGATATTATACCACTCGCAGATGTGAATTTTTGTTTTATTTAATTTCTTGTGTTCAATAATATATATTTGATATTAGGCCTTCATCAGATGAGAATTTTTGTTTTATTTATCTCATATACTGTCTTTAATATGCATATTTTGGATATTAGACTTTTATTTAATGAGAATTTTCATTTTATTTATCTAATTATGTTCAATATGTCCTTTGGCTATATTAGACCATTATCAGATCAGAATGTTTTCGTATTATCTGATTTCTTGTGGTCAATATGCATATTTTGGATATTAGAGCTACAGCTAATAATTTTTGTTTTTTTCTAATTTATTGTGTTCAATATGTATATTTTGGATATTAGACCTTAATCAGATAAGAATTTTGTTTTGTTTATCTGACTTCTTGTGTTTTATATATACATTTTGAATATTAGACCTTTATAAGGTAAGAAATTTAGTTATATTTATCTGATTTCTTGTGTTCAACATGTATAGTTTTGATATTAGATCTTTATCAGATAAGAATATTTGTTTTATTTGTCTTAATTCTTGTGTTCAATATGTATATTTTGGATATTAGACTTTCATCAGATGAGAATTTTTGTTTAATTCATATAATTATGTTTATTATATCTGTTTTGGATATTAGATCTTTATCAGGTGAGAATTTTTCTTTTATTTGATTTCTTGTGTTCAATATGTATATTCTGGATATTAGACCTGCCGCTGATAATTTTGTTTTTTTCTTATTTATTGTTTTCAATATGTATATTTTGTATATTAGCATTTATCAGATAAGAATTTTTTATTTATCTAATTTCTTGTGTTCAACATATATACTTTGGATCTTTATCAGATGAGAATTTTTGTTTCATTTTTATGACTGTGTATTCAATATGTATATTTTGGATATTAGATCTTTATTAGAGGAGAATTTTCATTTTACTTATCTGATTTCCTGTGTTCAATATGTATATTTTCGATATTAGACCTTTATCAGATGAGAATTTTTGTTTTATTTATCTGATTTCTTGTGTTGTATATGTATATTTTAGATATTACACATTTATCAGGTGAGAATTTTTGTTTTATTTATTTAATTATATTGAATATGTCTGTTTTGGATATTTGACATTTTTCATCTCAGAATTTTTATTTTATTTATCTGATTTCTTGTGTTCAATATGTATATTTTGGATATTAAAGCTA
This sequence comes from Peromyscus californicus insignis, assembly GCF_007827085.1. Classification (NCBI taxonomy): domain Eukaryota; kingdom Metazoa; phylum Chordata; class Mammalia; order Rodentia; family Cricetidae; genus Peromyscus; species Peromyscus californicus. Next base: position 76,368 of record NW_026294543.1, read on the forward strand.
CCATTAATATTTTTTTTTAGTAATTATATTCAATATTTACATTTTGGATATTAGACCATTATGAGATGAGAATTTTGTTTTGTTTTTCTAATTTCATGTGTTCCATATGTATGTTTTTAAAATTAGACCTTTATCTGGTGAGAACTTTGTTTTATTTATCTGATCTATTGTGTTCAATATGTATATTTTGTATATTCGACCTTAATCAGGTGAGAATTTTTGTTTTCTATATTTGATTTCTTGTGTTCATATGTGTATTTAGGATATCAGTTCTTTCTCAGGTGAGAAATTTTGTTTTATTTAATTTCTGTGTTCAATATGTATATTTTTGATAATACACCTTTATCAGATGAGAAATTTCATTTTATTTATCTGATTTCTTGTGTCCTGTATGTTTATTTTGGATATTAGACCTTGATTAGATGAGAATTTTCCTTTAATTTAACTACTTATGTTCAATATGTATGTTTTGGGTAATACACCTTTATCTGATGTGAATATTCATTTTCTTTATTTGATTTCTTTTATTCAATATATATATTTTCCATATTAGATCTATGTCAGATGAGATTTTTTGTTTTATTTATTTGATTTCTTGTGTTCAATGTGTATATTTTGGATACTAGATATTTATCAGGTGACAATTTTTGTTTTATTTATTCTAATCATCTTCAGTATGTCTGATTTGGATATTTGACATTTATCAGATCAGAATTTTTGTTTTATTTTTCTGATTTCTTGAGTTCAATATGTATATTGTGGATATTAGAACTATCACTGATAATTTTTGTTTTTTTTAATTATTGTATTCAATATGTATATTTTAGATATTAGGCTTTTACCAGATGGAAATTTTTCTATTTATCTGCTTTCTTGAGTTCAATATATATATTTTTGATATTAGACTGTTATCAGATTGAGAATTTTTAGTTTTTTTTAATATTGTATCCTGTGTTTAATATGTATATTTGGGGTATCAGACATTTATCAGATGATAATTTTTGTTTTATTTATCCAGTTTCTTGTGTTCCGTATGCATATGTTTGATATTAGACCATTATTGGATGAGAATTTTCATTTTATTTTTCTGATTTCCTGTATTCAATATGTATATTTTGGATATTAGTTCTTTACCAGATGGGAATTTTTGTTTTATTTGTCCAATTTCTTGGGTTCAATAGGTGTATTTTTTATATTAGAACATTATCAGATGAGAATTTTTGTTTTATTTAATTTCTGGTGTTTCATAGTAATATTTTTGTAATTTGACCTTTGACACATGATTTTTTTTGTTTTTTTTAAATCTTGTGTTCAATATGTATATTTTTGATATTAGACCTTTATCAGAGGAGAATTTTTTATTTATCTGATTTCATGTGATCATTATGTATATTTTTGATATTAGATCTTTATCAGATGAGTATTTTTCTTTTATTTGTCTGAATTCTTTAGTTCAGTATGTATATTTTGGATAATAGACCTTTATCAGGTGAGAATTTTTGTTTTATTTAATTTCTTGTGTTCAGTGTGAATATTTTTGATGTTAGACTTTTATCAGATGAATTATTATGTTTTATTTATCTAATTATGTTCAATATGTCCATACTTAATTTAAGACCATTCTCAGTTCAGAATTTTAGTTGTATTTACCTGATTTCTTCTGTTCAATTTTTATATTTTTAATATTAAACTTACCACTGATAATTTTCTTTTCTAGTTTACTGTGTTCAATATGTAGATTTTGGATATTAGATGTTTATGAGATGAGAATTTTTGTTTTATTTATCTGACCTCTTGTGTTCAATATGAATATTTTTGGTATTAGACCTTTATCAGATCAGAATTTTTGTTTTATTTATCTAAATTCTTGTGTTCAATGTGTATATTTTGGGTATTAGACATTTATCAGATGAGAATTTCTGTTTTATATAATTTCTTGTGTTCAGTACATATATTTCAGATATTAGACCTTTATCAGATGAGAATTTTCATTTTATTTATCTAATTATGTTAAATACATCCATTTTTTGATATTACACCTTTATAAGATGAGTATTTTTATTTTATATATTTGATTTCTTGTGTACAGTATGTATATTTTGGATATTAGTTTGTTATCAGGTGGATTTCTTTTTTATTTAATTTCTCATGTTCAGTGTGTATATTTTGGATATTAGACCTTCATGAGATGAAAATTTTTGTTTAATTTATCTAGTAATGTTCAGTATGACTGTTTTGGATTTAGGACCTTTATCAAATCAGAATATTTGTTTTATTTATCTGATTTCTAATTTTCAATATATATATTTTGGAAGATGACCTTTGTCAGGTTAGAATTTTTAGATTATTTAATTTCTTGTGTTCAATATGTATATTCTGGTATTAGAGCTTTATCAGATCATAATTTTTTAATTATCTGATTTCTTGTGTTCAATATATATATTGTGAATATTAGACCTAACACTGATAATTTTTGTTTTTTCTAAATTAATGTGTTCAAAATGTATATTTAAATTATTACACTTCTATGAAATGAGAATTTTGTTTTATTTACCTGATATCTTGTGTTCAATATGTATATTTTGGATATTAGACTCTTATTGGGAGAGAATTTTTGTTTTATTTTTCAGATTTCTTGTATTCAATATGTGTATTTAGGATATTAGACCTTTATCAGATCAGTATTTTTGGTTCATTTAATTTCTTCTGTTCAATATGTATATTTTTCATATTAGTCCTTTATCACATGAGATTTTTTTTTGTTTTTCTGATTTCTTGTGTTCTGTATTTACATTTTGAGTATTAGACCTTCATCAGGTGAGATTTTTTGTTTCATTGATGTGATTTCTTGTGTTCAATATGTATTTTTTTGATATTAGACCCTCATCAGTTGAGAATTTTTGTTTTGTGTATTTCACATCCTGTTTTTAATATGTATATTTTGGATATAAGGCAGGTATAAGATGAGAATTTTTGTGTTGTTTATCTAATGTCTTATTTTCAATATGTATATTTTGGATATAAAACTTTATCATGTGAGAGTTTCTGTTTTATTTAATTTCTTTTGTTTAGCATGTATATTTTGGATATTAGACCTTTATCAGATGAGGATTTTTGATTTATATATTTGATTTCTTGTGTTCAATATGTATATTTTTGACCTTAGACCTTTAAAGATGAGAATTTTCATTGTATTTATCTAATTATGTTGAATATGTTCATTTTCAATATTAGACATTAATCAGATGAGAATTTTTGTTTTATTTATTTTCTTGTGTTCAATAAGATAATTTTTTGTAATTTGACCTTTATCACATGAGAATTTTTTTATTTCTTGTGTTCAATATTTATATTTTTGATGTTAGACCTTTATCAGATGAGAATTTTTTTAAATTATCTGAATTCTTGTGTTCAATATTTATATTTAGTATATTAGACTTACTGCTGATAATTTTTGCTTTTTTTCTAATTTCTTGTGTTTAATACATATATTTTGGATATTAGACCTTTATCATGTTAGAATTTTTGTTTCCTTCATCTGATTTCTAGTGTTCAATATGTATAATGTGGTTATTAGACTTTTATTAGGTGAGAAGATTTGTTTTATTTAATTTCTTGTGTTCAATAAATACATTTTTGATATTAGACTTTTAACCAATCTAAATTTTTGTTTTATTTATCTAATTATATTCAATATGTATTTTTTGAAATTAGGTCTTTATCAGATGAGACTTTTTTTATTCATCTGATTTCTTATTTTCTATATATATATTTTGGATAACAGACCTTTATCAGATCAGAATTTTTGTTTTATTTATTTATTTATGTTCAATATGTATATTTTAGAAATTAGACCTTTATCAGATTATAAGTTTTGGCTTATTTGTATGATTTCTTGTGTTCAATGTATATATTTTGGATAATAGACCTTAATCTGATGAGAGTTTTTATTTTATTTATGCAATTTCTTCTGTTCAGTGTATTGATTTTGGATATTATACCTTTTACAGATGAGAATTTTTGTTTTATTTATCTGATTTCCTGTGTTCAGTATGCATATTTTGGATATAAGATTTTTCAGGTGAGAATTTTTGTTTTATTTAATTTCTTGTGTTCAGTAAGTATATTTTGAATATTAGGACTTTATCAGCTGATAATTTTTGTTTTATTTAATTTTTTTAGTATGTGTATTTTGGATATTAGACCTATATCAGATGAGATTTTTTTGTATTATTTATCTAATTATGTTGAATATGTATATTTTAGATATTAGACCTTTATCAGACCAGAGTTCTTGACTTATTTATCTGATTTCTTTTTTGTCAATATGTATTTTTTTATATTAGAGCTTTATCAATGTTTTACTAAATTTCTGGTTTTCAATATGTATGTTTTGGATATGAGAAATTTATCAGAATAGAATTTTTGTTTTACTTATCCAATTATGTTCCTTATGTATATTTTGGATAATAGACCTATATCAGATGAGAATTTTTGTTTTATTTATCTGATTATGTTCAATATGTATATTTTCGATATTGTATCTATATCACAATAGAATTTTTGTTTTATTTATGTGAATTCTAGTTTTCAATTTTGTATATTTTGGATAATGATGATTACCAGGTGAGAATATTTGTTTCATTTAGTTTCTTGTGTTCAATATGTATATTTTGGATATTAGAATACTTTCAGATGAGAATTTTTGTATTACTTTTCTAATTATGTTCAATATGTATATTTTGAATATTAGACGTTCATCAGATCAGAATTTTTTTATTTATCTAATTATATGCCATATGCATATTTAGGATATTAGACCTTTGTCAGGTGAGAATTTTCTTTTATTTAATTTCTTGTGTTCAGTATGTATATTTTGAAATATTAGACCTTTAACAGATGAGAAATTTTGTTTTATCTATCTATTTATGTTCAATATGTATATTTTGGATATTAGACTTTATCAGATGAGAATTTTTGTTTTATTTTTATGATTTCTTGTGTTCAATGTGTATATTTTGCATATTAGACCTTTATGAGATGAGAATTTTTGTTTAAATATTTGATTTCATGTGTTCAGTATGAATATTTTTGATATTAGCTCTTTATAAGGTGTAGATGTAACCAACCATCTTATTAAATAAGAAACACAGAACCAATGCAAAGAAGAAAGCCAAGAGGTCAGAGCTAAGAGTTAAAACCTTACCCTTCCTCCTGCGGTGGTCCTACCTCTCCAAAAGAGAGCTACTTCCTGTGTTAAAGTCTTTATATAGACTTTCTGTTGTGCCTTCTCATTGGTTGTAAACCCAACCACATGACCGCCTCATCACTGCCTGTCTGTACAGACCTCCAGGTCTTCTATGGTTGATATTGAGATTAAAGGTGTGTGTATCCAATGCGGACTGTATCCCTGAACACACAGAGACTTACCTAGCTCTGCCTACCAAGTGCTGGGATTACAAGCATACGCCACCACCACCCAGCTTTCCTTTGGCTTGCTAATAGCTCTGACCCCCGGGGCAACTTTATTTATTAACATACAAATAACATTTTAGTACAAAATAAAATATCACCATAAGGTGAGAAATTTTAATTTATTTAATTACTTGTGTTCAGTATGTATATTTTTCATATTAGACCTTTATCAGATAAGAATTTTCAGGGGTCGGGGATATAGCTCAGTGGTAGAGTGCTTGCCTAACAAGCACAAGGCCCTGGGTTCAGTCCTTAGCTCTGGAAAAAAAATAGAAAAAAAAAAGAAAAGTTAATGAGTAATTAGCTATTTAGCCAGGGGGTGTTGGCACACGCCTTTTATCCCAGCACTCGGGAGGCAGAACCAGGCGGATCTCTGTGAGTTTGAGGCCAGCCTGGACTACCAAGTGAGTGTCAGGAAAGGTGCAAAATTACACAGAAAAACCCTGTCTTGAAACCACACCCCCCAAAAAAAGAATATTCATTTTATTTATCTGATTTCTTGTGTTCAATATGTGTATTTTGGATATTAGACCTTTATCCGATGAGAATTTTCCTTTTATTTATCTGATTTCTGCTGTTCAATATGCATATTTTTGATGTTACACCTTTATCAGTTGAGTATTTTTGTTTAATTTATCTTTTTTTGTTCAATATGCATATTTTTGATATTAGACCTTTACCAGTTCAGAATTTATGTTTGATTTGTCTTATTTTTTTTGTTCAAGAAGTGTATTTTAGATATTAGATGTTTAACAGATGAGATTTTTATTTTATTTATCTGATTTCTTGTGTTCAATATGTGTGTTTTTTATATTAGACCCTTAACAGATCAGAACTTTTGTTTTATTAATTTCTTGAGTTTGATAAGTATATTTTTCATAAAAGACCATTATCATATGAAAATTTTGTTTTGTTTTTCTGATTTCTTGTGTTCTGTATGCATATTTTGAATATTAGACCTTCATAAGGTGAGAATTTTTGTGTTATTTAATTTCTTGTGTTCAGTATGTATATTAAGGTTTTAGATCTTTATCAGGTGAGAGATTTTGTTTTATTTGTCTAATTACATACAATATGTGTATTTTGGGATTTAGACCTTTATCAGATGAGAATTTTTGTTTTACATAATTGATTTCCTATGTTCAGTATGCATATTTTGGATATTAGTTGTTTATCAGGTGAGAATTTCTGTTTTATTTAATTTCTTGTGCTCAGTATGTATATTTTGGACAATAGACCTTTATCAGATGAGAATTTTCCTTATTTATCTAATTTCTTGTGTTCAATATATATATATTTTGTTTATTAGACTTTTATCAGAAAGGAACTTATGTTTTGTATATCTAGTTATGTTCCAATTGCATATTTTTGATATCAGACCTTTATCAGATATGAATTTTTCTTTTTTAATTTTTTGTGTTCAGTATGAATATTTTGGATATTAGATTTTTATCAGTTGAGAATTTTTGATTTTATTGATCTGATTTCTTGTGGTCAATATGTGTATTTTTGATAGACCTTTATCACGTGAGAATTTTGTTTTGTTTTTCTGATTTGTTGTTTTCAATGTGTATATTTGGGATATTAATTATCAGGTGAGAATTTTTGTTTTATTTAATTTCTTGTGTTCAATATGTTTATTTTTGATATTAGACATTTATCAGATGAAATTTTTTGTTTTATTTATCTGGTTTCCTGTGTTTATATATATATATTTTGGATATTAGACATTTATTTGATGATGATTTTTGTTTTATTTATCTGATTTCTTGTGTTCAATATGCATATTTTTCATATTAGACTTTTATCAAATGAGATTTATGTTTGATTTGTCTTATTTTTTTGTGTTCTGTATGTTTTTTTGGATATTAGACATTTAACAGATGAGACTTTCGTTTTATTTATCTAATTTCTTGTGTTCAATATGTATTTTTTTATATTAGACTTTTATCTGATCATAATTTTTGTTTTTTTGAATTTCTTGTGTTCAATAATTATATTTTTCATATTATACCTTTATCTCTTGAGAATTTTGTTTTGTTTTTCTGATTTTTGTTTTCAATATGTATATTTGGATATTAATTCTTTATCAGGTGATAATTTTTGTTTTATTTTTGTGAATTCTTGTGTTCAATATGTATATTTTGGAAATTAGACCATTATCAGATGAGAATTTTTGTTCTATATATTTGATTTCTTGTGTTCAGTATGCATATTTTTGATATTAATTCTTTATCAGGTGAGAATTTTTGTTTTATTTAATTTCTTGTGTTCTGTAAGTATATTAAGGATATTAGATATTTGTCAGAAGAGAGTTTTTGTTTTATTTGCTTAATTATGTTCAATAAGTATATGTTGGATATTAGACTTTCATCAGATGAGAAATTTTGTTTTATATATTTGATTTCCATAATTTGGATATTAGATGTTTATCAGGTGAGAATTTTTTCTTTATTTAATTTCTTGTTTTCAGCCTGTATATTTTGATATTATACCTTTTTCAGATGAGAATTTTCCTTTTATTTAACTGATTTCTTATGTTCAAAATGTGTATTTTGGGTATTAGAATTTTATCAGTTGGGAATTTTTGTTTTATTTTTCTAATTATGTTTCATATGCATATTTTTGATATTAGACCTTCATCAGATGCACATTTTTCTTCAATTTAATTTCTTGATATCAGTATGAATATTTTGGATATTAGACCTTTATCAGGTGAGAATTTTTTATTTATTTTCTGGTTTCTTGTGTTCAATATGTATATTTTTGATTTAGACCTTTAAGAAATGAGAACTTTTGTTTTATTTATCTGATTTCTTGTATTCAATAGGTATATTTTTATATATTAGAAGTTTATCAGATCATAATTTTTATTTTAATTTTTTTATTTTCAATAAGTATATTTTTCATATTAGTCATTTATCACATGAGAATTTTGTTTTGTTTTTCTAATTTCTTGTGTTCTATATGTATATTTTGAATGTTAGACCTTTATCAGATCAGAATTTCTGTTGTATTTATCTGATTTCTTGTTTTCAATATGTACAGTTTTTATATTTCATCTTTTTCAGATGAAAAATTTAGTTTTGTTTGTCTGATGTGTTCAATATGTGTAGTTTTGATATTAGACCTTTATCAGGTGAGAATTTTTGTCTTATTTAAATTGTTGTGTTCAGTATGTATATTTTGGATATTAGACCTTAATCAGATGAGAAATTTCGATTCATATATTTGACTTCTTGTGTTCAATATATATTTTAGATATTTGTTTTTCATCAAGTGAGAATTTTTTTTTAATTTCTTGTGTTTAGTATGTACATTTTGGATATTAGACTTTCATCAGATGAGAAATTTTGTTTTATATATTTGACTTTCACAGTTTGGATATTAGTTGTTTATCAGATGAGAATTTTTGTTTTATTTATCTAATTATGTTCCATATGCATATTTTTGATATTAGACTTTTATCAGATTAGAATTTTTCAATTGTTTAATTTCTTGTGTTCAGTATGTATATTTTGAATATTAGACCTTTATCAGGTGAGAATTTTTATTTTATTTATCTGATTTCTGGTGTTCAATATGTATATTTTGGATACTAGACCTTTATCTAATGAGAGTTTTTGTTCAATTTATCTGGTTTCTTCAGTTCAATATGTATATTTTGGATATTAGACCTTTAGCAGATGAGAATTTTTGTTTCATTTATCTGATTTCTTGTGTTTAGTATGTATATTTTGGATATTAGACTTTCATGAGATGATAATTTTTGTTTTAATTAATTTCTTGTGTTCAGTATGTATAGTTTTGAAATTAGATAGACCTTTATCAGATGAGAATTTTTGTTTTATTTACCTAATTATGTTCAATATTTATTTGATATTAGACCTTTTTCAGATGAGTATTTTTGGTTTAATTTATCTGATGTCTTCAGTCCAATAATCATGCTGTTGATATTAGACCTTATTCAGATAAGAATTTTTGTTTTATTTAACTGATTTTTTGTGTTCAATATGTATATTTTGATATTAGACCTTTATAACATTTGAATTTTTGTTTTATTTATCCAATTTTTGTGTTTAATATGTATATTTTTGATATTAGGCCTTTATTTATTTGTTTGTTTGTTTGTTTATTTATTTATTTATTTATTTATTTATTTATTTATTTATTTATTTATTTATTTATTATACAATGTTCTGTCTGCATATATGCCTGCTGGCCAGAGGAGGGTGCCAGATCTCATTACAGATGGCTGTGAGCCACCATGTGGTTGCTGGGAATTGAACTCAGGATCTTTGGAAGAGCAGCCAGTGCCCTTAACCACTGAACTATCTCTCCAGCCCCCAATATTAGACCTTTATAAGATGAGAATTTTTGTTTTATTGAACTTCTCGTGTTAAATATGTATATTTTGGATATTAGAATTTTTGCAGAGAAAAATTTTTGTTTTATTTAATTTCTTGTGTCCAATAAATACATTTTTGATATTTCACCTTTATCAGACGAGAAATTTTATTTTATGCATCTGATTTCTGGTGTTCAATGTGCTTTTTTGGTTATTAGACTTTTAACAGGTGAGAATTTTTGTTTTATATAATTTCTTGTGTTCAATATGTATATTTTGGATATTAGACTTTAATCAGATGATAATTTTTGTTTTATTTATCTGTTTTCTTGTGATCAATGTGTATATTTTGGATATTAGATTTTTATCAGATGAGTATTTTTAATTTATTTAATTTATTTTGTTCAGTTAGTATATTTTTATAATTAGACTTTTATCAGATGAGAATTTTTTATTTGAATTCTTCTGTTCAATATGTATATTTTGAATATTAGACTTTTATCAGATAAAAACTTCTGTTTTATTTAATTTCTTATATTCAATATGTATGTTATGGATATTAGACTTTTATCAGAAAAGAATTTATGTTTCATTTACCTAATTATATTCTATATGTATATTTTTGATATTAGACTTTGTCAGATGAGCATTTATATTTTTTTCCTTGAGTTCAATATGTGTGTTTTAGATATTAGAACTTTGTCAGATAAGAATTTTGTTTTTTGTCTGGTTTTTGGAGTTCAATATGTATTTTGGATATTAGACCTTTATCAGTTAATAATTTTTGTTTTGGTTATCTAGTTTCTTGGTTTCAATATGTGTTTTGTATATTAGACCTTTATCAGGTGAGAATATTTGTTTTATTTACCTAATTATGTTTAATATGTATATTTTTGATATTAAACTTTTATTAGATAAGAAGTTTTGTTTTATTTATCTGATTTCTTGCATCCAATATGTATATTTTGGATATTAGATATTGATCTGATGACAATTTTTGTTTTATTTATATAATTTCTTGTATTCAATTTGTAATTTTGGATATTAGACTTTTATCAGAGGAGAATTTTAGTTTTATTCAATTTCTTGTGTTCAATAAATATATTTCTGATATTAGATCTTTATGAGATGAGAATTTTTGTTTTATTTATCTGATTTCTTTACTTCAATATGGAATTTTGGATATTAGACCTTTATTAAAGGAGAATTTTTGTTTTATTTATTTAATTATGTTCAAAACGTATATTTTTGATATTAAACATTTATAAGAAGAGAACTTTTGTTTTATTAACCTAATTAAGTTCTATATGTATATTTTATGGATAATAGACATTTGTCAGATGAGAATTTTTTTCATTTATCTAATTGTGTTCATATATATATATATATATATGTATATATATATATTGTATATTAGAGCATTATCAGACGAGAATTTTTGTTTTATTCATCTGAATTCTTGTGTTCAACATGTATGTTTTGGATTAAGACCTTTATCACAGGGGAATTTTTGTTTCATTTATCTGATATCTTGTCTTCACTCTGTATATTATTGATAATAGCCCTTTATCTGATGAGAATTTTTGTTTTATTTATTTAATTTCTGGAGTTCAATATGTATATTTTGGATATTACACTTTTATCAAATGAGAATTTTTGTTTTTTTATCTATTTCCTTGGGTTTAATATCTATTTTGGTTATTAGACCTTTATCAGGAGAGAATTTTTGTTTTATTTAGTTTCTTGTGTTCAATAAGTATATTTTTGATATTTAACTTTTATCACATGAAATTTTTGGTTTTTATGATTTCTTATGTTAAATATGTATATTGTTGATATTTGGCCTTTATCAGATGAGAATTTTTGTTTTATTTACCTAATTTTGTTCAATATGAGTATTTTTGATATTAAAATTTTATTAAATGAGAATTTTTGTTTTTTTAATTTCATGTGTTTAATAAATAAATTGTTGATATTAGACCTATACCAGGAGAATTTTTGTTTTACTTAGCTAATTATGTTCAATATATGTATTTTTGATATCAGAACTTTTTAAGGTGAGGATTTTTGTTTATTTATCTGATTTCTTAAGTTCAATATGTATACTCTTGATATTAGTTAGCCCTTAATCAGATGAGAATTTTTGTTTTATTTTTCTGATTTCTTGTGTTCCATATGTATATTTTGGATATTAGAGCATTTTCAGATGAGTATTTTTGTTTTATTTAATTTCTTAGGTTCGATATGTATATTTTGAATATTAGACATTTACCTGATGATGATTTTTGTTTTCTTTATCTGATTTCTTGTGTTCATATGTAGCTTTGGTACTAGACCTTTGTAAAAAAATTGTTTTTTAATTTTTTGTGTTCAATAAGTATATTTTTTATATTGGTCCATTATCAGATAATAAATTTTTGTTTTATTTAACTGATTTCTTGTCTTTACTCTGCATATTATGGGCAATAGACCTTTATCAGATGATAATTTTTGTTTTATTTATCTAGATTCTTTGGTTCAATATTTATTTTGGATACAGAAATATATTTTGGATATTAGACCTATACCAGTGAGATTTTTTTGTTTTATTTAATTTCTAGTGTTCAATAAGTATATCTTTAATATTTGACCTTTATGACATGAGAATTTTTTTAAATTTTATTTTATAATTTAGCTTAATTTTACATATCAGCCAATAATTCCATTGTTTTCCCCCCTCCTGCCCCCTCCTCCACCCAACCCAACCCCCATTCCCATCTCCTCCAAGGCAAAGACTCAACTGAGGATTGAGTTCAACTTGGTAGATTCAGTCCAGGAAGGTCTAGTCCCCTCCTCCCAGGCTGAGCTAAGTGTCCCTGTATAAGCCCCAGGTTCCAGACAGCCTGCTCATGCACTGAGGACAGGTCCCAGTCCCACTGCCTGGATGCCTCCCAAACAGATCAAGCTAATCAACTGTCTCACTCACCCAGAGGGCCTGATCCAGTTAGGGGCTCCTCAGCTATTGGTTTATAGTTCATGTGTTTCCATTCATTTGGCTATTTGTCCCTGTGCTTTTTCCAACCTTGGTCTCAACAATTCTCACTCATACAAACCCGCCTCTTTCTCGCCAATTGGACTCCTGGAGTTCCACCTGGGTTCTGGCCTTGGATCTCAAATTGACTTAATCGATATCTACAGAACATTCCATCCTAACAAAAAAGAATATACCTTCTTCTCAGCACCCTAGGAACCTTCTCTAAAATCGACCACATACTTGGCCACAAAACAAATCTCAACAGATACAAAACAATTCAAATCACCTCCTGCATTCTATCAGACCACCATAGTTTAAAGTTAGATTTCAACAGCAACAAAAACTACAGAAAACCTACAATCTCATGGAAACTGAATAATGCCCAAATGAATCACCAATGGGTTAAGAAAGAAATTAAAGACTTCCTAGAGATCAATGAAAATGAAGACACCACATACCCAAACTTATGGAACACTATGAAAGCAGTGCTAAGAGGGAAATTCATAGCACTAAATGCCCACATAAAGAAGTTGGAGAAATCTCACACTAGTGACTTAACAGCACACCTGAAAGCTCTAGAACAGGAAGAAGCCAAGTCTCCTAGGAAGAATAGATGCCAGGAAATTATCAAATTGAGAGCTGAAATCAATAAAATTGAAACAAAGAGAACAATACAAAAAAATAATGAAACAAAGAGTTGGTTCTTAGAGAAAATCAACAAGATAGTCAAGCCCTTATCAAAACTAACCAAAAGACAGAGTGAGAGCGTCCAAATTAACAAAATCAGAAATTAAAAAGGGGGACATAACCACAGACATTGGGGAAATCCAGAGAATCATCAGGTCATACTTGAAAAACAATTATTCCACAAAATTGGAAAATCTGAAAGAAATGGATAATTTTCTGGATAGGTACCACATACCTAAGTTAAATCAAGACCAGATAAACTATTTAAATAGTCCAATAAACCCTAAGGAAATACAAACAGTCATTAAAAGTCTCCCAACCAAAAAAAGGCAGAACCAGATGGTTTCATGCAGAATTCTATCAGATCTTCAAAGAAGAGTTAATACCAATACTCCTTAAGGCTGCAAATAGATCCATATCTATCACCATGCACAAAACTTCAGTCCAAGTGGATCAAGGACCTCAACATAAATCCAGTTACTCTGAACCTGCTAGAAGAGAAAGTAGGAAGTAGTCTTGAATGCATTGGCATAGGATATCACTTCCTAAATATAACAGCAGTAGTACAGACACTGAGAGAAACAATCAATCAATGGGACCTCTCGAAACTGAGAAACTTTTGCAGAGCAAAAGATACGGTCAACAAGGCAAAGCGACAGCCTACAGAATGGGAAAATGTCTTCACCAATCCCACATCTGACAGAGGACTGATATCCAGAATATATGAGGAACTCAAGAAATTTGACATCAAAATGCCCAACAGTCCAATTAAGAAATGGGCTATAGAACTAAACAGAGAATTCTCAACTGAGGAAACTCAAATGACTGAAAGACATTTAAGGAATTGCTCAACATCTCTAATCATTAGGAAAATGCAAATCAAAACAACTCTGAGATACCACCTTACGCCTGTCAGAGTGGCTAAAATCAAAAACACTTAAGACACCTTATGCTGGAGAGGATGTGGAGCTAGGGGAACTTTCCTCCACTGCTGGTGGGAATTCAAGCTTGTACAACCATTTTGGAAATCAATATAGCGCTTTCTTAGAAAATTGGGAATCAATCTCCCCCAAGATCCAGGTATACCACTCTTGGGCATATACCCAAGGAATGCCCAATCATTCCACAAGACCACTTGCCCAGCTATGTTCATATCAGCATTGTTTGTAATAGCCAGAACATGGAAACAACCTAGATGCCCTTCAACTGAAGAATGGATAAACAAAATGTGGTACATATACACAGTGGAATACTACTTAGCAGTGAAAAACAATGACATCATGAGGTTTGCAGACAAATGGATGGATCTAGAAAAAATCATCCTGAGTGAGGTAACCCAGACTCAGAAAGACAAACATGGTATGTACTCACTCATAGGAGGATACCAGATGTGGAACAAGGATGACTTGTCTGCTACTCACATCACCAGGGAGGCTACCTGGGAAAACACGACCCCAAGAAAGACACGGGGATAGCCCAATGATGGAGCAATGGAAGAGATCTACATGAACAGCCTGGACATGAGTGGGGGTAAGGAAGGGCTAGGGTCAAGGGAAAGAGAGCTTGGGGGAGTGGGGGATCCCAGCTGGATCAACAACAGAGAGGGAGAACAATGAATAGGAGACCATGGTAAATGAAGACCACATGAGAATAGGAAGAAGCAAAGTGCTAGAGAGGCCCACAGAAATCCACAAATACCCCCACAACAGATTGCTGGCAATGGTCAAAAGACAGCCTGAACTGACCTACTCTGGTGATGGGATGGCCAAACAACCTAATTGTCGTGCTAGAAACCCCATCCAACCACTGAGGCATCTAGATGCAGAGATCCATGGCTAGTCCCCAGGTGGAGCTCTGGGAGTCCAATTAGCGAGAAAGAGGAGGGTTCATACGAGCAGGAATTGTTGAGACCAAGGTTGGATAAAGCACAGGGACAAATAGTCAAATGAATGGAAACACATGAACTATGAACCAATGGCTGAGGGGTCACCAACTGGATCAGGCCCTCTGAATGGGTGAGACAGTTGATTGACTTGATCTATTTGGGAGGCATCCAGGCAGTGGGACCGGGTCCTGTGCTCATTGCATGAGTGGGCTGTTTGAAACCTGGGGCTTATGCAGGGTCGCTTGGCTCGGCCTGGTAGGAGGGGGCTGAACCTGCCTGGACTGAGTCTACCAGGTTGATCTCAGTCCTCAGGGCAGGCTTTGCCCTGGAGGAGGTGGGAATAGGGGGTGGGCTGGGGGGAAGGTGAGGGGGGCAGGAGGGGGGAGAACAAGGGAATCCGTGGCTGATATGTAGAACTGAATTGTATTGCAAAATAAAAAAGGAACTCAAAAAAAAGAACTCTCAAGTTACCAAGATTGTCCATATAATCAACTGACAATAATTTCACTAAGCGTCATGCATTTTTCAGTGTTTCTGTTTCAAACTCTTGTAAAATGTATTCTAGAAACTACTTATCCACTTAAGATAGACAGAACATGTAAAGGTTCCCACTTGCTTCATGGGTTGTGATGTTTGTGGAAACTTAGGATGAGGAGCCAAAATGATTTAGAAGGAGCACAATAGATTTAATATTTTACACACCTTTGGTTTCTTTTTCACTCTGAACCCAGTTTTCTGGGAGAGAAGAAAATTTATCAGGGAACATCAAGAATCCTCTCATAGAAGCATCTCCACCCTGTCTTTAGTTCTACAATAATCTTGATGTATCTGACACAATGATGCAAATATCAACCTCTTCTGAATCAGTTTACTTTTAAAAATAATTTGTTAAAGCTACCACAATGTTAAGCACTATAAGTATGAATTTAATGCACTGCATATATATTTAGTCACCTGACAGCATAAGATACTCACGTAATGGTCTTATGATGGAAGTAACAAATTGATGAAGCAGAAGTGTGTAGAGTTGGCATCCGTCCTTTTGCCTAAACATGAAAGAACAGTAACTCCATTTTCATCAGTCGACATTGCATATACATCATTTTTCTTCAACAGATAAATAACTTGCAATACTTTTTATCCACTATGAAGGATGGATAATTTTATTAAAATGTTCATGCCTGCTCCACAGATCATCCTCCTGTGACTAAATTACAAGTTTGTGAACTGAGACACTGAGAGTATTTGTTATATATATTTTATGCAGTTTGGGTAATACAAAATTTATAATATTATCCTATACTACACACACAAATACACACACACACACACACACACACACACACACACATATATATATATATATACATACACATAAAAATATACACGCACAAACACACACACACATATATATATACACACACAAATACACACACATACATATATGCACACACATACACACATATAAACACACACAAACTCACACATATATACATACACATATAAATACACACACACACACACATATATATATATATACACACACATATATACATATGTAATATATAGTTTGCGTTGTAGGATTCCTGGTTAAACAACTCATCTGCAATGTAGACTTCCCAAACACTAACACGTAGATAATACAGATGTCTTGATTCCTGTGTTGATACACACCCCTAGTAGGGATTGCATTTGACTGCATTCTGGGGCAACATATCAGCACAACATGACCTATGTTGATATGATATATGTGTGATGATTAGCTGTAGCTAGAGTTTTCCTGCCTTGATCACAGTCAGGACAAGTCTTTATCACCCGGCAGTCCCACAGCCGCTCAGACGCAACCAAGTAAACACAGAGACTTACATTGGTTACAAACTATATGGTATGGCCGTGGCAGGCTTCTTGCTAACTGTTCTTACAGCTTAAATTAATCCATTTCTATAAATCTATACCTTGCCACATGGCTCATGGCTTACCGGCATCTTCACATGCTGTTTCTCATCATGGAGGCTGGCAGTGTCTCTCCGACTCAGCCTTCCACTTCCCAGCTTTATTTTTCTCCTTGTCCCGCCTATACTTCCTGCCTGGCCACTGGCCAATCAGTGATTTATTTACCAACCAATCAGAGCAACACATTTGCCATACAGAACATCCCACAGCACTTCCCCCCCCTTTTTTTTTCAAAAAGGAAGGTTTTTAACCTTAACAAAGTAAAATTGCATATAATTTGGGAATTTGGGCGTAGCTTCTCTTACTACTTCCTGCTGGAGGGGGGCGCTGTATCTTATGGGGACACAAAGAAAATTTTAGGATCATGGAATAGTCCATGAGGCTGTATTGTCTGAGCCAGTTGCCTTCAAACCATTCTGGATGTTGGATCATCTGGGCCATAGTGTCATCGGAGACGTTTTAGGGGGTCTTGGCTGGTCAAACCTGATGTATCTTAATCTGGAACAAATCCATAGCCTCTGGCTTTCTGTGAAAACAAAAGCAGAACCTCTTTTCCAAAGTAACATATCCTTATATCCAAATTTTGAAGTCAAGGTACCTTTAAAATATACATATTGGTTTAACTCAACATCTTTTACCATCAAATGTTTTCCTGCAGTTAAAAATCCCACAGACAACACAATCCAGATTCTCTGTGTAATATTCATTTTCATGTGGCTTATTTTTTTATATTAATTTTACTGTCTCTTTAAAGACTTTATTTTTTAAGACTATGTATTTGTTTATATAACTGTATATATCACCTTTTTTGTCTCTTTTAAGCCTACGTATATTTTACACACATTGTAAACTATTACATCAGAATCTGTCTTATTGTGAATCTATTGTTTTAAACTGCCCCATTTGTAAGACTGAAATGGCAATCTGAATCTGTCTTATTGTGAATCTATTCCTTTAAACTGCAGCAGCTGTGGCTGCTGGCTCTGCCCACCGCAGCTTCCCAACATGGTGGTGGTAGTTTACCACCAGCTCTGGGAGCTATCGTGGGTCTATGCTTTTATCCAAGCAGCGTATAGCCCAGAAACCTCTTTTTTTTTATTTTGTACTAGCAAAGTCTAAATCCACCATGCAGCTTAATGTGCCACTTGCAGAGGCCTCATTCCCGCCATAGGGCAGGTCGAGCGCACACTAGGAACCCACCAGTAGCTCAAACCGGCAGCTGCCATTCATTTGAGAGAGACAATTAGGAAGCTGCTTTTAGCTCCATTTTAGAATCTTTTTTTAAGTTTTAGGTGGAAACTCTTGCCAACACGTTGGATGCCATTTGTAGCTAGAGTTTTCCTGCCTTGCCCACAGTCAGGACAAGTCTTTGTCACCCGGCAGTCCCACAGCTGCTCAGACCCAACCAAGTAAACACAGAGACTTATATTGGTTACAAACTGTATGGCTGTGGCAGGCTTCTTGCTAACTGTTCTTACAGCTTAAATTAATCCATTTCTATAAATCTATACCTTGCCACATGGCTCATGGCTTACCGGCATCTTCACATGCTGTTTCTCATCATGGCGGCTGGCAGTGTCTCTCTGACTCAGCCTTCCACTTCCCAGCTTTATTTTTCTCCTTGTCCCGCCTATACTTCCTGCCTGGCCACTGGCCAATCAGTGATTTATTTACCAACCAATCAGAGCAACACATTTGCCATACAGAACATCCCACAGCAATTAGCCATGTGACATCAATGACTTATTTTCTCATATCATCAAAGAAATTGTGGCCGTGCACTACTACTTAATATTCAATATTTTGCTTCTTGTATTTGAATGAATTTAACTTACCTGATATAAAATGTGATGCAAACTTCATCATAATTATTGTGCTGTAGAATATGATGTACGTGAATTTTTAGTGGTCCATTTTCCCCTATTAATTTTAAATCATCAGCTGCTAAGTAAAGGGTTCGATAGTTTTCTAAAAGCTGAAAAAGAATATGCACTCTGAAACTCAGATAAATTTTGTACTTTCAGTTTCAATGTCAGTTAAAATATTTAGTAGATATTCATATGTGATATACTTATCAGAGATATGTGTGTAAACAATGACATTTCTTGTTTCTGAATGCTACAATCCTAAATGATGAAACAATGTTGAGCTTCCATGCATGTATTATGGAAAGATTGAAGAAATTTGTGTTGCAAAGAAAAGTGTGCACACATATACTGCTTACCAAACTTAGACTGAAATGACATGGTTTGTAACTTTTAAGTCCTGGAACAAAAAAAAAGTATTTCTTAGCTGGGTGACAGTGGTGCACACCTTTAATCCCAGCACTAGTGAGGCAGAACCAGGCACATCTCTGTGAGTTCAAAGGCAGCCTGGTCTACAGAGTGAGATCCAGAACAGGCACCAAAACTACACAGAGAAACCGTGTCTCAAAAAAACAAAAACAAACAAAAAATGATTTCTTAGATGATTCTTGATCTTCTAATCACAGGTAAGGATGTTGTGAATGGAACACAAAAATAATTGAAGAAAGCTCAAGTATTGACAAATGGCATCTCCTCAAACAAAGTCAATTGAAGAAAGTCCCCAATAGAGTGGAGAGTCAGAGAAACCAAAGGAAAAAAACATTACCTTTCTTTTCATCGTCACAACTACATTTTCCCACAGTTCCATTCTCTACGTGATCAGAACTAAGTTTCCTACAGTTCCATTCTCTATGTTACCAGAAGTTCATTTCAAGCAGTTCCACTCCTTACAATATTATGACTATATTTCCCAGAGTGTCTTTCTCCATGTCATCAGAACTACCTTTCCCAAAGTTCCCTTACCTATGTCATCAGAGCTACATTTCCCAAAATTCCATTCCCTACCTTCTGAGGAGCACATTTCCTACAGTGCCTTTCTCTGTGTCTTCAGGACTACATTTCCCAAAGAGCCTTTCTCTACCTCATCATAATGACATTTCCCACAGTGCCCCTCTGTGTGTTATCAGAAAATGTCCCATAGTGCCTTTCTCTGTGTCATCAGAACTACATTTCCCACAGTTCAATTCACTAAGTCATCAGAACTACCTTTCCCAAAGTTCCATTCTCTACATTCTCAGGACTACATTTCTCACAGCTCCATTCTCTATGTCATCAGAAGTACATTTCCCACATCACCTTTCTCTATTTTATCAGAAATCAATTTCCCACAATGCACTTCTCTGTGACATCAGAACTACATTTCTCATAGTACCTTTCTCCACATCATCAGAACTACATTTTCCACAGTTCCTTTCTCTGCTTCATTAGAAGTACAGTTTCCAAATTGCCTTAATCTATGTTATCAGAACTACATTTCCACAGTTCCATTCTACATTGTTATGACTACATTTCCCAGGGTGTCTTTCCCTAGGTCATCAGAACTACATTTCCCAGAGTTCTATTCACTATATCAACAAATCTACACTTCCCAAAGTTCCATCATCAGAACTGCATTTCCCATAGTGCCTTTCCCTGTGTAATCAGAACTACATTTCTCACAGTTCCTTTTTCTCTTTCATCAGAACTACATTTCTGACCACGCTTTCCTTTGTGTTATCAGAACTATATTTCCAAGTGGTCCGTTCTCAATGTCATCAGAACTACATTTCCAACAGTTCCTTTCTCTACAATGTCAGGAATACATTTCCTAGGCTGTCATTCTCTAAGTCATCACAACTACATTTCCCAAAATTCCATTCACTATGTCATCAAAACTACATTTCCCACAGATCAATTATCTTCCTTCTCAGGACTACATTTCACACAGTACCTTTCTCTGGCTCGTAAGAACTACATTTCCCAAAATTCCTTTCCCCACATCATCAAAGCTTTATTTCCCACTGTGCTTTTCTCTGTGTCTTCAGAACTACATTTACCACAGTGCCATTCTCTGTGTCATGAGAACTACATTTCCCACAGTGTATTCTCTCCATCATCAGAACTTTATTTCACACAGTTCCTTTCTTTGTGTCTTCAGACACATATTTTCCAATGTGCCTTTCTCTATGTCATCAGAACTACATTTCCCACAATTCCATTCACTATGTCTTCAGAAATACATTTTCCCACAGTTCCATTCTCTGTGTCATCAGAACTTCATTTCCAACAGTGCCTTTCTCTGTGTCATCAAAACTACAATTCCCAAAGTTCCTTTCACTATGTCATCAAAACTATATTTCCCATTGTGCCTTTCTCTTTGTCTTCAGAAGTACATTTTCCACCGTGCCTTTGTCTGTGTAATCAGAAGTGAATATCTCACAGTGCCTATCTCTACATCATCAGAACTACATTTCCTACAGTGCCTTTCTCTACTTCATCTGCATGATATTTTTTCACAGTTACATTCTATATGTCATCAGAACTTCATTTCTCAAAGTGCCTTCCTCTAAAACATCATCAGAACTACATTTGCCACAGTTCCTTTCTCACTTTCATCAGAACTGCATTCCCCACAGTTCCATTCTCACAGTGCCTTTCTCTGTGTCATCAGAACTACATTTCTCAAATGGCTTTTCTCTACGTTATCAGAATGACTTTTCCCTCAGTGCCTTCCTCTAAAACATCAGAACTACATTTCCCACAGTTTCATTGTCTAAAATATTAGGACTGCATTTCCCAGAGTGACATTCTCTAAGTCACCAGAACTACATTTCCCACAGTTCCATTCACTGTCATCAGAACAACATTTTCCATAGTGCCTTTCTCTACATCATCAGAAGTATATTTCCCAAAGTTCCTTTCACAACCTCCTCAGGACTACATTTCCCACAGTGCATTACTCTGTGTCATCAGAACTACATTTCCCTCAGTGCCTTTCTCTATTTCATCAAAATGACGTCTTTTCACAGTTTGATTCTATATGTCAACAAAACGGCATTTGCAACTGTTCCATTCTCTACATTGTCACTCTACATTTCCCACAGTTCCACTCTCTATGTCATCAGAACTACATTACAAAGTTTCTTTCTCTCTTTCTTCAGAACTACATTTTCCAAAGTTTCATTCTCTCTGACATCAGAACTATATTTCCCACAGTTCAATTCACTACAATGTCAGGACTACTTTTCACATTGTGTCTTTCTCTAAGTCTTCAGAAATACATTTCCCACAGTGCTTTTCTCTGTATCATCAGAACTACTATTCCATCAGAGCCTTTCTGTACGTCATCAGAACTATATTTTTTCACAGTTCCATTCTATATGTCATCAGAACAACAATTCCCACAGTTCCATTCTCTACATTGTCAAGATGACATTTCCCACAGTTCCAATCTCTATGTCATCAGAACTACATTTCCCACAGTGCCATTCACTACAGTCATCAGATCTACATTTCCCACAGTGCTTTTCTGTACGTCCTCAGAACTACATTTTCTCACAGTTCCAGTCTCTGTGTCATCAGAACTACATTTTCCACAGTGTCTTTCTCTGGTTCATCAGAACTACATTTCCCACAGTTGCATTCTCTGTTATCAGAACTACATTTCAAACAGTTCCATTCAGTATATTGATGTGACTACTTTTCCCAGAATGTCCTTTCCCTAGGTCATCTGAACTACATTTCGCAAGTTCCATTCACTCTGTCCTCAGAAGTACATTTCCTACAATGCCTTTCTCTACATTATCAGAACTGCATTTTCCACAGTTACAGTCTCTATGTCATCAGAACTACATTTTCCACAGTTTCATTCTCTATGTCATCAGAACTACATCTCCCACAGTGCCTTGCTCTTTGTCATCAAAACTACATTCCCCAGAGTTCCATTCACTATGTCATCAGCACTACATTTCCCAGAGTCCCATTCTCTACATTGTCAAGACTATATTTCCCACAGTTACATTCTCTATGTAATAGAACTAATTTTCCCACAATTCCATTCCCTACCTCATCAGGACTCCATTTCTCACAATGCTTTCCTCTACATGATCAGAGCTACATTTCCCAAGGTTTCTTTCTCTAAGTCATCAGAACTACACTTCCCACAGTTTCATTCACTACATTGTCATGACTACATTTCCCTTAATGTCTTCCTCTAGGTCATCAGAACTACATTTCCCATGTTCCATTCAACATGTCATTAAAACTACATTTCCCACAGTTTTATTCACTGTCATCAGAACTACATTTGAAAAACTTTCATTCTCTACCTCGTCATGACACTATTTCCCAAAGTGCCTTTCTCTGGGTCATCAGAACTACATTTCCCAAAATTCCTTTCCCTGCATTTCAGAACTACACTTCCCACCATTCTTTCCTCTGTGTGTTCAGAACAACATTTGCAAGAGTTCCGTTCTCTGTGTCATATGAACTACATTTCCCACAGTCCCCTTCTTCACATTGTCATCACTACATTTCCCAGGGTGTCTGTCCCTAAGTCATCAGAACTACATATACCAGAGTTCCATTCTCTATGTCATTAGAAGTACATTTCCCACAGTTCCACTCTCTACAATGTCAAGCCTTCATTTCTCAGGGTGTCTTTCTCTAAGTCATCAGAACTACACATCCCACAATTCCATTCACTATGACATCAAAACTACCTTTCCCACAGTTCCATTCTTTACCTTCTCAGAACTACATTTCCCACAGTGCCTTTCCCTGTGCAATCAGAACTACATATCCCACCTTTCCTTTCTCTCATTCATCAGAACTACATTTCACACAGTTCCATTCTCTATGTCATCAGAACTTCATTTCCAACAGTTCCATTTTCTACATTGTCAAGAGTATATTTCCAACAGTTCCAATCTGTATGTCATCAGAATTACATTTCCCAAAGTTCCAATCTTTAACTTCACATGAGTTCATTTCCCACAGTTCTTTTCTCTTTGTCATCAAAACTACATTTCCCAGAGTTCCATTCTCTGTGTCATCAGAACTACATATCCCAGAGATCCATTCTCTATATTGTCAGGACTACATTTTCCAGAGTGTCTTTCTCTAGGTCATCACAACTACATTTAGAACAATTCCAATCACTATGTCTTCAAAGACTACATTTCCCACAGTTCCATTCACTATGTCTTCAGAACTACAATCCCACAGTGCCTTGCTCTACCTCATCAGAATTGTATTTCCCATAGTAACTTTCTCTCATATCAGAACTTCATTTCCCACAGTTCCTTTCTCTAAGTCACCAGAACTACATTTCCCACAGTTCAATTCTATATGTCATCAGAACTACCTTTCCCAAAGTTCTATTCCTACCTTCTCAGGACTATATTTCCCACAGTGCCTTGCTCTACATCATCAGAATCACATTTTTCACAGTACTTTTCTCTCTCTCATTGGAACTACATTTACCAGGTTTCCATTCTCTATGTTTTCATAACTACATTTCCCACAGCTCCATGCTCTACAATGCCAGGACAAGATTTCACAGAGTGTCTTTCTCTCAGTCATCAGAACTACATCTACCACAGTTCTATTCTCTTCAGAAGTACATTTTCCTCAATAACTTTCTCTACATCATCAGAACTACATTTACCAGAGTTCCATTCTCTACATTGTCAAGATTACATTTTGCAGTGCGTTTCTCTATGTCATTCAAGCTACATTTCCCAAACTTCCATTCTCTAAATTCTCAGGACTACATTGCCCTCAGTGCCTTTCTCTGGTTCATTGAAAATACCTTTCCCACAGTCCCCTCTCTACGTTGTTAAAAGTCCATTTCCCACAGTTCCATTCTCTATGTTATCAGAAGAATATTTCCCACAGTTCCATTCACTATGTCATCAGAACTACATTTCCCAAAGTCCTTTCTCACCCTCTTCAGGACTATATTTCCCACAGTGTTTTTCTCTGGGTCATCAGAACTACATTTCCCAAAATTTCTTTCCCTACCTCATCAAAACTAAATTTCCGACAATGCTTTCCTTTGTGTCATCAGAACTATATTTCCATGTGGTCCGTTCTCAATGTCATCAGAACTATATTTCCAACAGTTCCTTTCTCTACAATGTCAGGAATACATTTCCTAGACTGTCATTCTCTAAGTCATCACAACTACATTTTCCCAAAATTCCATTCACTATGTCATCAAAACTATATTTCCCACAGATCAATTCCTTTCCTTCTTAGGACTACATTTCCCACAGTACCTTTCTCTGGCTCATAAGAACTACATTTCCCAAAATTCATTTCCCTACATCATCAAAGCTTTATTTCCCACTATGCTTTTCTCTGTATCTTCAGAACTACATTTACCACAGTGTCATTCTCTGTGTCATGAGAACTACATTTCCCAAAGTGCATTCTCTCCATCATCAGAACTTTATTTCACACAGTTCCTTTCTTTGTGTTCCATTCTCTACATTGTCAAGATTACATTTTGCAGTGCGTTTCTCTATGTCATTCAAGCTACATTTCCCAAACTTCCATTCTCTAAATTCTCAGGACTACATTGCCCTCAGTGCCTTTCTCTGGTTCATTGAAAATACCTTTCCCACAGTCCCCTCTCTACGTTGTTAAAAGTCCCACACACATTTTCCTCTGTGCCTTGCTCTATGCCATCAGAACTACATTTCCCACAGTTCCATTGACTATGTCTTCAGAAATACTTTTCCCAAAGTTCAATTCTCTGCCTCCTGAGGACAACATTTCCCACAGTGCCTTTGTCTGTGTCATCAGAACTATATTATCCAGAGAGACTTTTTCTACATCATCATACCAGCATTTCCCTCAGTGCCATTCTGTACATCCTCAGAACTACATTTCCCACAATGTCTTTCTCTACATCATCAGAACTTCATTTCCCACAGTGCCTTTCTGTGTGTCATCATATATGAATTTCCCACAGTGCCTTTCTCTGTGTCATCAGAACTACATTGTCCAAACAGCCTTTCTCTACATCATCAGAACTACACTTCCCCCAGGACTTTCTCTACATCTTATGAACTATATTTCCAAAAGTGTCTTTCTCTGTGTCATCAGAACTACATTTCACTCAGTGCCTTTCTCTACATCATCAGAACTACATTTCCCACAGTCTATGTTCTATAATATCAAGACTACATTTTCCACAGTTCCATTTACTATGTCATCAAAATTCCATTTCCCACAGTTCCATTCTCTACCTTCTCAGAACTACATTTCCCATAGTGCATTTCTGTTTCCTCAGAACTATAATTCGTAAAGTTCTTTTCCCTATGTCATCAAAACTGCATTTCTCACAGTGCCTTTCTCTTTCTCATCAAAGCTACACGTCCCTCAGTGCCCTTCTCTACAACATCAGAACTACATTTCCCACAGTTCCATTCTCTATGTTTTCAGAACTACATTTCCCACAGGTCCATTTCTTATGTCATCAGAACTACAGTTCACACAGTGCCTTTTTCTCTTTCATCAGAACTAAATTTCCCAGAGTTACATTCTCTGTGTCATTAGAACTATATTTCCCACAGTGCATTTCTCTACCTCCTCAGAACTACATTACACACAGTGCCTTTCTCTGTGTCATAGAAATACATTTCCCTCAGTGCCTTTCTCTATAATATCAGAACTACAATTTTTGACAGTTCCATTCTATATGCCATCAGAAATACATTTCCCACAGTTCCATTCTCTACCTTCTCAGACTGCATTTCCAACAGTGCCTTTTCCAGTGTAATCAGAACTACACTTCCCACATGTCCTTTCTCTCTTTCATCAGCACTTCATTTCCCACAGTTTAATTCTCTATGTCATCATAACTACATTGCTCACAGTTCCATTCTCTACATTGTCATGACTACATTTTCCAGGGTGTCTTTGCCTACGTCATCAGAACTATATTTCCCACAGTTCCATTCAATATATCATCAAAACTCTATTTCTCAAAGTTCCATTCTCTACATTGTCATGACTACATTTCCCAGGGTGTCCTTCTCTAGGTAATCAGAACTACATTTCTGAAGTTCCTTTCCCTACCTCATCAAAACTTAATTTGCACAGTGCTTTTCTCTGTGTCTTCAGAACTACATCTACCAAAGTTCTATTCTCTGTATCATCAGAACTACATTTCCTACAGTGCTTTCTCTATGTCATCGGAACTTCATTTCCCACAGTGCTTTTCTTCATTTCTTCAGAACTATATTTCCCTCTGTGCCTTTCTCCATGTCATAAAAACTACATTTCCCACAGTTCCCTTCTCTATGTCATCAGAACTTCAATTCCCAAAGTTCCATTCTCTAACTTCTCAGGACTACTTTTTCCACAAGATATTGAGACCATGATTGGAAAAACACAGCGACAAATAGCCAAACCAGTAGAAATACATGAACTACAAACCAATGGTTGAGGAGCCCTCATGGATCTGGACCAGGCCCTATGGGTAAGTGAGACAGTTGATGAGCTTGATCTCTTTGGGATGCACCCAGGCAGTGGAGCCAGGACCTGTCTTTGGTGCATGGACTGGCTTTTTGGAGCCTGGGGCCTTTGCTGGGACACTTTGTTTAGCCTGAGTGTAGGAAGGAGGGGACTGGATCTTCCTAGGTTGAGTCTACCATGCTGGGTTGACTCCCCAGGGGAGACCTTGCCTTAGAGGAGGTGGAAATGAAGGTGTGGATTGAGGGAAAAGTCTGGGGGATGGGAAGAGAGATGACGGGGGAATTCATGGCTTGTATCTGAATTTTAATTTAATTAAATAAAAAAAGAAAAGAAAACTTTTAATGAAAAAAATAAACTGCCCAAGAGTCAAAAAAAGAATTCTCATCTGATATAGGTCTAATGTCCAAAATATACATGTACCCAAGAAACCAGAAACAAAAATAAAATAAAATAAACAAAATAAAACAAAAATTCTAATCAGATTATGGTCTACTATCCAAAATATACCTATTGAATATAATTAGAAAAATAAAACAAGAATTGCCATCTGATAAAGGTCTAATATCAAATATGTACTTATTGAACCCAAGAAATTAAAGATTATAGAAAATTATACCTGATAAAGTCTAATATCCAAAATATATATATTGAACATAATTAGATAAATAAAACAAAAATGCTCATCTGATGAAGGTCTAATATCCAAAATATACATATTGAAAAAAGAAATCAGATAAATAAATAAATATTCTCATCTAATCAAGATCTAATAATCAAAATACACATATTGAACATAATTAGATAAATAAAACAAAAATTCTCATCTGATAAAAGTCTAATATACAAAATATACACATTGAACACAAGAAATAAAATAAATAAAACAAAAATTCTTATCTGATATACATCTAATATCCAAAATATACACACTGAACTCAAGAAAATATAAAACAAAAATTCTCACCTGATAAAATTCTAATATTCAATATATATATATTGAACACAAGAAATCAGAAAACCAAAACAGAAGGCACATGTGATAAAGGACAAATATCAAAAATAGATTCCTTGAACACAAGAAATTAAATAAAACAAAATTTGGCACTGGACAAATTTCTAATATCCAAAATATACATATTGAACACAAGAAATTAGAAATACAAAATCTTTACCAGTTGGTATAATATCCAAAATATACATATCAAACACACAAAATTAGATAAATAAAACAAAGAGTCTCATCTGATAAATCTCTAATATCCAAAATAGACATATTGAATATAATTAGATAAGTAAAACAAAAATCTTCATCTGATAAAGATCTATTATCCAAAATACACATAGTGAACAAAAAAATCACAAAAATAAAACATAAATTCTCATCTGATAAAAGTCTAATATCCAAAATATACATAATGAACCATATTAGATAAATAAAACAAAAATTGTCATCTGATAAAGGTCTAAGATCCAAAATATATATATTGAACACAAGAAATTAAATAAAACAAAAATACTCATTTGATAAAGGTCTAATAACAAAAATATACATATTGAACACAAGAAATCAGATAAATAAAACAAAAATTCTCACCTGAAAATATTCAAAATATACATATAGAACACAAGGAATCAGAAAAACCAAACAAAATTATCACATGATGAAGGTCTAATGTGAGAAATATACTTTTTGAACACAAAAAATAAAATAAAATAAAAATTGTGCTCTGATAAAGGTCTAATATAAAAAATATACCTAT
Source organism: Peromyscus californicus insignis (assembly GCF_007827085.1). Classification (NCBI taxonomy): domain Eukaryota; kingdom Metazoa; phylum Chordata; class Mammalia; order Rodentia; family Cricetidae; genus Peromyscus; species Peromyscus californicus. The sequence goes on from NW_026294543.1 coordinate 105,820, forward strand.
GGAATACAAGAAATAAAATAAAACAAAAATTCTCATCTTTTCAAGGTCTAATATCCCAAATATACAGATCGAACATAATTAGATAACTAACACAAAAACTCTCATCTGATAAATTACTAATATCTAAAATACACATATCAAACAAAAGACATCAGAAAAATAAACTGAAATTCTAATGTGATAAAGGTCAAATATCAAAAATATACTTATTGAACACAAACAATCAGATAAATAAAACAAAAATTCTTATCTGATGAAGATTTTATACCAAAAATAAACATATTAAACATAAGAAATTATATAAAGAAAACAAAACGCTAATTTGATAAAGATCTACTATTTGAAATATACTCATTGAACACAAGATATCATATATTTAAATAAATACTCCAGTCTGATAAAGGCCTAATATCCAAAATATATATATTGCATATAATTAGGAAGATAAAACAAAAATTCTCACCTGATTAAGGTCTAATATCCAAAATACACATACTGAACACAAGTAAATAATTAAAAGAAAAATTCACATCCAAAAAAGTTCTAATATCAAAAATATGCATATGGAAAATAATTAGATATATAAACCAAAAATTCTCATTTGATAAAAATCTAATAACCAAAATGTACATATTGAACACCAGATAAATAAAAGGAAAATTCTCATCAGATAGAGGTCTATTATCCAAAATATATATATTAAACACAAGAAATTAGATAAATAAAATGAAAATTCTCATCTGATAAAGGTCTAATATCAAATATACATACTGAGCACACGAAACTAAATGAACCAAAAATTTTCACCTGATAAAGAACTAATATCCAAAATATGCATACTGAACACAAGAAATCAAACATATAAAATAAAACTTCTCATCTGGTAAAGGTCTAATATCCAAAATATACATATTGAACATAATTAGATAAATAAACAAACATTTTATCTGTTATAGGGCTAATATACAAAATATACATACTGAACACAAGAAATTAAATAAAAGAAATATCCTAATCTGATAAAAATCTGATATCAAAAATATTTACATGGAACATAATGAGATAAATAAAACAATAATTCTCACCTGATAAAGGTCTAATATTCAAAACATACATATAGAACACAATAAATCAGAAAAACAAAACAAAATTCTCACGTGATTAAGGTCTAATGTGAAAAATACACTTATTGAACACAAGAAATAAAATAAAGCAAAAATTCTGTTCTGATAAATGTCTATTATAAAAAATATACCTATTGAACACAAGAAATCAAATCAAATAAAAAAAATATACATATGTAACATAATTAGGTAAATAAAACAAAAATTATCATCTGATAAATGTCTAATACAAATATATACATATTGAACACACGAAATTAAATAAAACAAAAATTATCATTTAATAAGGGAGTAATATCCAAAATAGACATATAGAACAAATAAATTAAGATAAATACAACAAAAATTCACATCTGAAAACGGTCTAATATACAAAATATAGATATTAAACACAATATACTAAGTAAATAAAAGGAAAATTCCATCTGATAAAGGTCTAATATCTAAAATATATATATCGAAAACAAGAAATCAGATAAATAAAACAAAGGTACCATTTGATAAATGTCAAAAATACAACATGTACCTCATTTGATAAAGGTCTAATACCAAAAGTAAACATATCAAACAAAACAAAACAAAAAAACAAAACAAAAATTCTCATGTGATAAAGGTCAAATATCAAAAATATACTTATTGAACACAAGAAATCAGATAAATAAAATAAAAATTATCATCAGATAAAGGTCTAACACCAAAGATAAACATGATGAACACAAAAATTATATAAATAAAACAAAAATTCTAATCTGATAAACATTTAATATTCCAAATATATACATTGAACCCAAGATATCATATAAATAAAATGAAAATTCTCATCTGATAAAGGTCTAATATCCAAAATATACATATTGAATATAATTAGATAAATAAAACAAAACTTCTCATCTGATAAAACTCTAATATCCAAAAACATATATGGAACAGAAGAAATTAGATTAAAGAAAAATTCCCACCCTTTCAAGTTCTGAAATTGAAAATATAAATATTGAACATGAGAAATCAGATAAATAAAACTAAAATTTTCACCTGATAAAGGTCTAATATTCCAAATATACACATTGAACTCAAGATATCATATAAACAAACAAAAACTATCATCTGATGAAGGTCTAATACCAACAATAAACATAATGAACACAAAAATTAAAAATATAAAGCAAAAATTCTAATCTGATAAATGTTTAATATTCCAAATATAAACATTGAACCGAAGATATCATATAAATAAAATATGAATTCTCATCTGATAAAGGTCTAATATCCAAAATAAACATATTGAATAATATTAGAAAAAATAAAAATCTCAACAAATAAAATTCTAATATCCAAAAATACACATAAAGAACAGAAGAAATTAGAGAAAACACAAATTCTCACCAGTAAAGTTCTAAAATCAAAAATATAAATATTGAATATGAGAAATCAGATAAATAAAACTAAAATTCTCACCTGATAAAGGTCTGATATCCAAAATATACATATTGAGCACAAGAAATCAGAAAACCAAACAAAAATTCTGATCTGATGAATGTTTAATATCCAAAAAATACATATTGAACATAATCATAAAGGAAAACAAAAATTTGATCTGATAAAATTCAAATATCTAAAATGTACTTATTGAACACGAGAAATTAAATAAAATATAAAGTTTCATCTGATAGAGTTCTAATATCAAAAATATACATACTGAACACAACAAATCACAAAACAAAACAAAAATTCTCATCTGATAAATGTCTAATATCTGAAATATACATACTGAAGATAACTAGTTAAGTAAAATAAAAATTCTCATATGATAAATGTCTAATTTCCAAAATATACATATTGAAAATAATTAGAAAAAAAAAACAAAAATTCTCATCTGATAAAGATCTAATATCCAAAACATACATATTGAACACAAGAAATTAAATAAAAAATATTTTAACGTGATAAATTTGTAGTATCAAAAAATATACATATTGAACAGAAGAAATTAAATAAAATAAAAATTCTCATCTGATAAAAGTCTATGAACCAATGGCTGAGGGGTCCACACTGGATCAGGCCCACCGAATGGGTGAGACAGTTGATTGGCTTGATCTGTTTGGGAGGCATCCAGGCAGTGGGACCAGATCTTGTGCTCATTGCATGAGTTGGCTGTTTGAAACCTGGGGCCTATGCAGGATTGTTTGGCTTGGCCTGGGAGGAGGGGACTAGACCTACCTGGACTGAGTCTACCAGGTTGACCTCAGTCTGCGGGGAAGGCTTTGCCCTGGAGGAGATGGGAATGGGGGGGGGGGCGTTGGGGGGAAGGTGAGGGGGACGGGAGGGGGGAGAACAAGGGAATCCGTGACCGATATGTAGAACTGAATTGTATTGCAAAATAAATTAAAATAAATTTAAAAAAAAAAAAAAAAAAGAAAAAAAAAAAAAGTCTAAAATCCAAAGTAGACATATTGAGCTCAAGAGCTCAGATAGAGGAAATTTCTCATCTGATAAAGCTCTAATATCCAAAGTATACATATTGACCATAATTAGATAACTAACAAGAAATCTCATCTGATAAAGGTCTAATATCGAAAATATAAATATTCAACACAAGAAATTAAATAAAATAAAAATTCTCACCTGATGAAGGTCTATGTCCAAAAATATACATATTGAACCCAGGAAATCAGATAAATAACAAAAAATTCTCATCTGATAAATGTCTAATATCAAATGTATGCTTATGGAACATACTTAGATAAATGAAACAAAAATTCTCATCTGATAAATGTGTAGTATCCAAAACATACATATTGAACACAAGATGTTAAAGAAAACAAACACTTTTATCTGATAAAGTTCTAATATCAAAAATATACTTATTAAACATGAGAAATTAAATAAAACAAAAATTCTCATCTGATAAATATCTAATATCTAAAATATGACATTGAACATAATTAGATAAGTAAAACAAAAATTGACCTCTGATAAATGTCTAATATCCAAAACATACATATTTAACAAAAATAATTAAATAAAAAATATTTCTATCTGATAAAGTTCTAATATAAAAATATACATATTGAACACAAGAAATCAGATAAATAAATCAAAAATTCTCATTTGATAATGGTGCAATATCCAAAATATACATATTGAACATAATTAGATAATTAACACAAAAAATCTCATCTGATAAAGGTATAATATCCAAAATATACATATTCAACACAAGAAATTAAATAAAACAAAAATTCTCACCTTATGAAAGTCTAATATCAAGAATATACATATTGAACATAATTTGACAAATAAAACAATAATTATCATCTGATATATGTCTAATACAAATATATAATTATTGAACACAAGAAATTTAAAAAAACAAATTCTAATCTGATAAAAGTCTGAAATCCAAAGTAGACATATTGAGCTCAAGAGCTCAGATAAATAAAGAAAAAATGTCATCTGATAAAGGTCTAATATCAAAAATATATCTATTCAACATAATTAGATAACTAACACAAAATATCTCATCTGATAAATGTCTAATATCCAAAATATTCGTATTCAACACAAGAAATTAAATAAAACAAAATTTCTCATGTTATAAAGGTCTAATATCAATATTACCTATTGAACACAAGAAATTTGATAATAAAAACAAATATTTTCATAAGATAAAGATCTGAAATCTGATATCCAAAATACGCATATTGAACACAAGAAATTAAATAAAACAAAATATCACATAATAATGAACTAATATCCCAAATATGCATACTGAACACAAGAAATCTAATACATGAAACAAAAATTATCATATGATAAAGGTCTAATATCCAAAATATACATATTGAGCATAATAAGATAAATAAAACAAAATTTCTCATCTGATAAAAGTCTAATATCCAAAATATACATGTTGAACACAAGAATTCAGATAAATAAAACAAAACTTCTCATCTGATAAAGGTCTAATATCCAAAATATTTTCATTCAACACAAGAAATAAAATAAAACAAAAATTCTCATCTTATAAAGGTCTCATATCAAAATTACCTATTGAACATGAGAAATTAGATAATAAAAACAATTATTTTCATCAGATAAAGGTCTAATATCCGAACACACTACGTACTCACTCATAAGTGGATACTAAATGTGAGGGAAGGGATTGCCATACTGTGACCCACAACTCCAGAGAGGATAGCTAACAGAAATTAAATAAAACAAACATTCTTAACTGATAAGGAACTAATATCCAAAATATACATGTTAAACACATGAAATCAGATAAATAAAACAAATATCCTCAACTGATAAAGGTCTAATATCCAAAATCAACAAGCCAAACACAAGAAAATATATAAAATGAAAATTCTCTTCAGTTACAGGTCTATTACATGAAATATACATATTGAAGATAATTAGATAAATAAAACAAAAATTCTCACCTGATAAAGGTCTAATATAAAAAATGTACATATGGATCATAGAAACTAAATAAAACAAAAGTTCTCATCTCATAAAGATTTAATATCCAAAATATACATATCAAACACAAGTAATTAAATTAATAAAACAAAAATTGTCATCTGAAAAGGTCTAATTTCAAAAATATATTTATTGAACACTAGAAAATAAATGAAACAAAAATTCACACCAGATAGTCTAATGTCAAAAATAGACCTACTGAAAACAAGAATTTAGATGAATTAAACAAATATTCTCACCAATAACAGTCTAATATCCAAAATATACATATTGAACCAAATGAAATGAAAAAAACCAGATGAATGAAAAAAATTCTCATCTGATAAATGTCTAATATCCAAAACATACATATTGAACACAAGAAATCAGATGAATAAACAAAAATTCTCAACTGATAAGGACTAACATCCAAAATATCCATATTTAACACAAGCATCCAGAAAAACAAAAAATTCTCTTGTGATAAAGGTCTCATATCAAAACTATTCATATTGAATATAATTTGACAAATAAAACAAAAAATGTCACCTGATAAAGGTCTAATATCAAAAATGTACTTATTGAACCCAAGAAATTAAATAAAAGAAACTTTTTTATCTGATAATATTCCAACAACCAAATTACATATATTGAGGACAAGAAATTAAACAAAACAAAAATTCTGATCTGATAAAGTTCTAATATCAAAAATATAGATAATAAGCACAAGAAATCAGAAAAATAAAAAATATTCTCATCAGATCAAGGTCTAATATCAAAAATATATATATTGAACTGAAGAAATTAAATAATACAAAAATTCCCAACTGAAAAGGGTCTAACATTAAAAATAGGCATACTGAATATAAATAGATATTTAAAACAAAAATTCTCATCTGATAAAGGTCAAATATCAGAAATATACCTATTGAGCTTAGAAATCAGAAAAATAAAACAAAAATTCTGATCTCATAAAGGTATAATATTAAAAATATCCATATGAAACATAATTAGATAAATACAACAAAAATTCTCATCTGATAAAGTTCAAATATCTAAAATTTACATATTGAACACAAGAAATCAGATAAATAAAACAAAAATTCTCACCTGATAAATGTCTAATATTCAAAATATACTTATTGAACACAAGAAATAAAATAAAACAAAAATCTTCATCTAATAAATGGTTCATATCCAAAATATGCACACTGAACACAAGAAATCAGAAAAGGAAAGAAAATTCTCATATAATAAAGGTCAAATATCAAAAACATACTTATTGAACACAAGAAATTAAATAAAACAAAAATTCTCACCTAATGAATGTCTATGTCCAAAATATACATATTGAACCCAGGTAATCAGATAAATAATAAAAAATTCTCATACTAAATAGGTCTAATACCCAAAATAGACATGTGGAACACAAGAAATCAGATAAATAAAACAAATTTTCTCCAATGATAAAGGTCTAATATCTCAAATACACACATTGAACCCAAGATATCATATACATAAAATGAAAATTATAATCAGATAAATGTCTAATAACAAAAATATGAATATTGAATACATGAAATTAAATAAAAATAAAATTCTCATCTCATAAAGGATTATTATCAACTTAGACATATAGAACACAAGAAATCAGATAAATAAAATAAAAGTTCTCATTTGATGAAGGTCTAAAATCAAAAATATTGATATTGAACACAAGATACCAGAGAAATATAAGGGAAATTCCATCAGATAAATGTCTAATATCAAAATATCCATATTGAACATGAGAAATCAGAAAAACAAAACAAAAATTCTCATGTGAGAATAGTTCTAAAAAGAAAAGTATATATATTGAACACAAGAAATAACATAAAACAGAAATTATCAATGATAATGATAGAATATCAAAACTAGACTTACTGCCCAGAGGTTTCCTGTAGAGTCTTTATCAGGAAATTGTTTAACAAGTGTCCTTCTTAGTCAGCATCAATTCTATAATGTTTTGTGGATAAGGCGATAAGGAGATGCAGGAACTTATGAAGAACTATAGCATATATAAATTTATGATATTATTACCTTGCATACATAAAATTTCAGTAGGAGATAAACATTCAGTTCCACACATGGAAAGAACGAAAAGATGTCCAATCAATCAGAGAGAGATCTCTGGCTTTGGATGAAGGGGGTGCTGAAGAGCTTCCCTTGTATCCCAACAGAGGCTCCTGCAAAGGTCAGCTTGACTTCTAGTGTATTGTGATAAAAGCCCATTAGCAGGGAAACAGTACAGTTCCCATGACATCTGCAGCTCTTCCCTGGACATTCTATTGTATCCTGGAGAGTCATGGCATCCTCTGTGATGTCACCTATGTTGTGGAACCACCAACTGCCCTTGGGAAGTTTATTCAATGTCTTCACCATTTACTGATGAACATGATGGCGTATTGGAGTCTAATTCAAAAAGAGAATGAAGAGGGTAGAGAGACCAGAGAGTGACAGAAGAAAAATGACCTTCAGCCTCAGTGTAAAACATCAAGGAAAAAATGGTCAAGAGAATGGTGTAATGAGCTCTGTGCAGGAAAATGGAAGCTTCCTGGAGGAAGTGGGCTGGAGCTGAATCTTCCAGTATTGGGGAACAGAAAGCTGGAGTCTCTGGGAACCAACAGAACTTCCCTGTTTGTCATGGCTCTTGAAATTCAAGCATTCCAGGATATTAAGTGTTCTGGCTCAGAGGTCAGGAACTGGTAAGGCCAAAGCTTTATGCTGGGAACTCTTGGCTTTTATTCCTTTTGGAGAATAGGCATTGGTGAGTGAACATGATACCAACATTAAAGAGGGAGGGATTAATGAGGTGTGCCCATTTCAAGGCACGACATCACTGTACTTCAACCACAGTGTCTAACTTTAGGTACTTCCCAGCTGCTCTGTGGGTCCTGAGTTTTCAGTGAGTTGACTTTTGAGTCTGGTGACCATGTTCTGCCCTTATATGTCTTCTCCATCAATAGTTATATGGTGAGTGACCTCTCAAGATATTTGGGGAAACTCTAAATTACTGGGGTGATTATGAACCATGGCAATTTTCTACTGACTTGTAAACCGACATGCTTACAAACCCTGCAGCTGTGATAAATTCTGAGTATGAAGCTCTGAATAAGCCTGAAGAGGCTATCTACTTGGTTACTTAGAGCATGTGCTATGAGGGCAGAGAGAACCAGAGAACTGAGATAACCACTTCCCTTCAAATAGAGGAGTCAGTTGTGTTCCCCAGAGGGGGCATCAGAAGCATGGGACAAAATAATTTGGGGTTTCAACTAGTCATTGGTAAACAAGCTTTCTCAAACATTTGATTAGGACTCAGGGTGGTCTATCCATCCTCTTTGCCTTGTCATACTGCAAGCTAATTTGTGTTCATTTACCCACAAGGAGCACCAGGGAGCCACCATCCCACCAAACCTTTCTCACCAAGATGCAGGTGAGCAGAAGTTGCAGAGACTGACCTGTCAGCTACAGCAAATGACCATTGAAAGAAATTAGCAGTGAGATCGCATGATCTTTATCACAGAAGAGATCATGAAGAATAGGTATTCATTCTTTTAAACCCTGTGGTTTCAACCTTAGGTCCACTCTGCCATCATTAATTCATTTTATACAAGGTTTGTGTTTCTGGTAGGCTGCATGTTCAGGGTATGCCTTCACGGTATGCCAAAATCATGTCTCTGAACTCCTCCTAAAGGCAGAACCTCAAATGTGGACAGGAATGACATGAGGACAAAGACTCTTCTGCTTTCTCTAAAAAGAAACAAAAACAGAGCTTGTGGCATGAGTCATACTACTCATGCCTTGAGGTAGTAGTAAGTGAGTTCCCAGAATGCATTTGAAGAGATTCTATCAATTGCTGGCTAGTGTGAGATGTTAGTTGCTGTGAGTTTGAGTTGATTGTTTTGTTACTTGCTTGGAAAGGCCTTGTGTGTTTGATTGTCCAAGCAGCAGTTGGAGAGGCCTGGTCACACTTATAAATGTGTGGATACAGGGACTGAGACTGATCCCTGCTCCTTTTATTCCTCTCTGAGAGGACACGCCTGCATGCATTTGTTCAGCATCCAATTGATAGAGTTCTCCCACTCTCACTCAGTCTCTCTAAGTATCTCTTTCTCTGTCTCTTTTTTCTCACACACTTGCATATGTGTTATGTATTTTTTTTGATGTGTTTGTGCATGTATATCCCAATAATTCCTGCAATTAGGGATCTGTGGTTGGCCATGAGCAGTTCCCTATCTCACAGTTTCCAGGTGATATCTTGGTGAAAATTGGGAGCACCACTTTGAACATTATAGTACTGCCAGTGTACTTATTTTAATGACACATAGATATACCTTTGGGGAGTTTCTAAATCTCTCATGATGTTTCGTCCCATCCTCAAAACTGTTCATGATGTTATTTTCATCTCCATTGTCACAGGAATGATTGTAGAGAATTTGTTTTTGAATACAGGAGAAACATCTTCACAGATTCTTGAGGGTACACACCTGTGAAGTAGACACTAAGTAAATTCTTAGCTATTTCAGCAAACCTCCTGAGAGAGCTCATGTACCTCCACCTCCTATCATCTAAACAGCCTGTCTCTGCTTGCCTAGGGTCAGAATATGTGTAAGTAAATTGTTTGCAACTCTGTGGGTTTGGTCCCGGGTTTTGGCACAAACAATGTAAGTAAATTTGTTGCAACAACTCTGGGGAAAGGTGTTCTGACTACCTCGGGAGTCAGGCAACACCTTGAGCTGCTTAGGGCAGCTCTGATGGCTGGAACTGCAAGAAGACAGTTTAGCCCTGGAGGGCAAGATATCCCACTCACCTTGAGCTGATCAGAATAGCAGCTGTGCCCTGAAGGTGTCCTGGACACCTGGATTTGTTTAGCACAGCTCTGATGGCTGGAACTTCAAAGAGACAGTTCAGCCCTGGAGGGTGAGGTATCCTGGACACCTCAAGCTGCTCACAACAGCTCTGCCCTGAAGGTGTCCCAGAGACCTGGAGCTGTTGTGCACATCTCTGATGGCTAGAACTGCAAAGAAGCAGCTCGACCCTGGAAGGGACAATTTTCTGACTTCTTGGGAAATTCAGGCCTGGAAATGATGGGGGATGATCTCCCTGCAGGATACAACAATCCTGCTCTTCTCCTGGAATGCTGCTACAGCTGGGTTTTGCTCAGGCCCCTCTGCTTCTCTGGCCTAAGATGTTGGTTCTTTTGCTTCACTCTGCAAAAGGGAAAATGCCTGCAGAAATGTAGCTATGTCCTCCAGCTCTGGAAAATAGTGTAACTTTTTAGCTTTTTATTGCTCTGTCCACTGAGTGATGTCTCAGCAAAGGTCTGCTGTCCAGCTCCTCCTTGTTCTGTTCTTTCAGCTCTCTTGAAAGGGATGTCTCAACAAGGATCTTCTCTATGCCAGTGAATGAAGAGTTCACAGACAAAACTCTTTTGAGAAAGAGATTTAGTTGGGAAGGAGGAGTCCAGGAGAGTAGCTGCCTCAACCCGGGTGGAGGAAACAGTCTTTTCTTCTAACTAACCAGGCAGGCAGATTACATAAGAAGTTTTGGGGGTGGAGTCAACCAGGGGTTGACTTCGGGCCCAGGGTTCTACTGTCCTACTCTGTGATTGGATGGTTTCACAAGTCAGTTGGCCAGGGGCACAGATGGCTCTGATCAGACTGAGCCAAATTGTGTTTGTTTCTGCCCTGATCTGAGTCTTCGTTCCCTAGTTCTGGCCTCCAGGGTCTGGATGGGTTTCTTTAGCCAGCCCCTTGTCCCCAAAATAGCAAGTTTAATAAATGCCAGAAGGTCCCAGTACTTAGGAGACAGGATGTGGCACCCCTGATGTCCAGTAGTCTAGAATATACCCAGAATTTCTGTGATACTTGAGGCCTATGTTTATGGAATTCTTTACCTCTAGGTCCAGGACCTACCACCAGCCAAATGCTTTCTATGAAAAGCTCAAGATGGAACATAAGCAGGTCATGTCACACATGCAGAGCTTAAAGTTTGAGAACACCAAGGCCTCAGAGAAATTAAATGGTCTGGCCAAGGAGTCAGTCTTCCTTTGTTAAGTGCCTGTTGTTCAGGGAACCATAACATTGTGCAATGGCCATTTCTGGCTTTCCTTGTTGCTGTACTACAGAGTCTGAAGCTCTGGTTCCAGCCCTTCTGCCTCTTAGCAAGCTTCTTTAGCATGTAGTGCTTTGTCTTATGCATCTCATTCTCAGCTTTGCCAATAGTGAAAGAGACTGTTAGCTAATTCCAACCCCATATTGTCATACTTTATAGCTCCTGAATGACTATTTTAACCTTCCTAATGTGCTGTGGATATCGCTCGATATAAATAAAGCACTGATTGGCCAGTGATCAGGCAGGAAGTATAGGCGGGACAAGGAGAGAGGAGGATTGAGGAAGGAGGAAGGAAAGAGAGATGAGCTGGTGCCACTGGCAAGACAAGAAAAATGTAAAGTACCAGTAAGCCACGAGCCATGTGGCAAAGTAAATATTAATAGAAATGGGCTGAATATTAGAGTGAGAGCTAGACAATGATAGGCCTGAGCTAATGGCCAAGCAGTTTAAATAATGTAAGAGTCTGTGTGTTTGTTTTATAAGTGGGCTCTGGGACTGGTGGGACTTGGTGGTGGGAGCTGGAGAAAAATTCTCCAGCAAAAAATGGCTCCCAACGTCTCGAGTTTCCACCTTAAACCTGAGAATATTTAATAACCAATTCTAAACAGAGCCAAAACCAGGTTCCTGCTTCATGTCTCATATGGCAGCTAGACGCTGCAAAATGCAGGTTTGAACTACTGGCGGGTTCCTGACTGGCAGTATGGCGGAAATAAGGTGTCTGCCAGCAGCACATTATGCTGTGTGGTAGATGTAGTCTTTACTAGTATAAATGTATATATATATATGAGGTTTCTGGGCTACACGCTACTTTGATAAAAGCGTAGACCCACTATTTCTTAGAGTTATGGCTCCCAGAGCTGGCGGAAAACGGACCACCACCATGTTGGAAAGCTAAAGTGGGCGGAGCCAGCAGCCACAGCGCTGTTTCAGTCTTAGAATGCTGCAGTTCAAAGCAATAGGTTCACAATAAGACTGATTCAGATGGAATAGTTTACCATGTGTGTAAAATGTACGTAGGCTCAAAAGAGAGAAAAAATGAAATATATACAGTTATATAAACAGATAGTTTTTAAAAATAAAGTCTTTAAATAAACATTAAAGGTAATAAGCCACGTAAAGATGGCTATCACACAGACAATCTGGATTATGTTGTCTTTGATATTCGTAACTAAAGAAAAACATTTGATTATAAAAGCTGTTGAGTTATGCCAAAATGTAAATTTTAAAGGTACCTTGACTTCACAATTTGGATATAAGGATATATTGCTTTGGAAAAGAGTCTCTGCTTTTGTTTCCACAGAAAGCCAGAGGCTATGGATTTGTTCCAGATTAAGATACATCAGGTTTGACCAGCCAAGACCCCCTGAAAGGTCTCCGATGACACCATGGCCCAGATGATCCAACATCCAAAATGGTTTCAGGCAACTGCCTCAGATGATACACCCTCATGGACTACTCCATAATCCTAAAATTTTCTTTGTGTCCCCATAAGATACAGTGCCCCCCTCCAGCAGGAAGTAGTAAAAGAAGCTACGCCCAAATTCCCAAATATACCAAGCAGGCTTTAGAGATGGAATTGGCTCACTTCCCCTCTAAATCCAGATACATTGCTTAAAAAAATGGTTAAAAGATTCTTGTGTCCCAAATCAGAAGAACCCTCTGATGTGGGACAGAGAAAAACCAATATTTTTATTTAAAGCAGGTTGATTATAAATACAATCTCTTTCTAAAGAAAAAAAGGGGATAGTTTAGATATGATAGGATGAAAGGGTAGATTAAGGAACCTACTTTTAAAGAGTAACAACTTGTTTAAAATGTTTTACATTGCTATAGATTTTAGTTTATTGATACAAATTTAAACTTAATTTTGTTATACTGTATATATATTTCTATTCTTGTTTGAGGTATTATGTTTATGTAACTCATTTAAAATTGTAATGGATAATTAAAAAATAGATTAATAGTTAGTCATCTATGATAATCATATTTGCAGCCATGTTAGTTAAGTCTTCTAGGTATACATAGATATATTTCAGATAAATAGGTAGTCTTCAAACACTTCAAAGACCTACAGAATATGACATTTAAAATGTTTTAAAAATTTAGACTTTCTGGACAGTGAGACATGTCTGCTCCTGACAGCACCGATTTACTTCAGAGAGGAGTATGGGCATCGAAGACACTCCATATGGAGTTTATCTTCACCTTGACAAAAATAGCCATTTGGGCAAGAAACTGTTCTTGCCTAGACAGCTTGATCAACTGGACATGCAGGACCCATAGAAAGGTGACCACTGAACTTTGCTTGACAAAATGGTCCTTCAGGTTCCTGCTTTGCAGAGGAAACTGCCAGACATTCTGCAGGACACAGAGAAAAGTGAATAAGAGACTCTAGGCCTGTGGGCTGAGGACAGATGCCCCAACTTTACAAGAGAACTTTGAATGGCTGTCCAGGCTGTCAGCTGTCTCTGTCTACCCTACAAGACTCCCAAAAGTTGCTTGCATCCTTCTCCCATTTCTCAGGTAGTATTATATCCTTCTGAGGTCTTTGAGGTGGTTAAAGACTAGATACTTACAATTTTCCTTAGCTATGATAAAAGATAAGTTAGATATAAAACCTTAAACTCACAAATATAAGATAGATATCTTCTTTTATATTGTAACTATAATTCTTACTCGGTAAGTATTTTGTTATATGTAATATTACTATGTTAAAGTTAAAACCTTCCTTTTTGAAAAAGAAAAAAAAGGGGAAGTGCTGTGGATATCGCTCGATATAAATAAAGCACTGATTGGCCAGTGATCAGGCAGGAAGTATAGGCGGGACAAGGAGAGAGGAGGATTGAGGAAGGAGGAAGGAAAGAGAGATGAGCTGGAGCCACTGCCAAGATAAGGAAGATGTAAAGTACCAGTAAGCCACGAGCCATGTGGCAAAGTAAATATTAATAGAAACGGGCTGAATATGAGTGAGAGCTAGACAATGATAGGCCTGAGCTAATGGCCAAGCAGTTTAAATAATGTAAGTGTCTGTGTGTTTGTTTTATAAGTGGGCTCTGGGACTGGTGAGACTTGGTGGTGGGAGCTGGTGGTGGGAAAAATTCTCCCGCAACACTAATGCCATGACCATTGAAGTACAATTCCTCATGTTGTGACATTCCACCATAAAATTATTTTTCTTGCTACTTCATAATTTGAAACACTACTGTTATCAATCAAAATGTAAATATCTGTTATGCAGAGTATCTGAGATGCCTCTCCTGTGAAAGAGTAATTCCATCACTAAATGAGTCATGACATTTAGAAGTCTAGTTTGCAACACGAGATAGGTATGTTGCATGGTCTTGCACAGGGGTCTATTGCCATAGCACTGCTACAACACTAGTGTCTCCTACCCTCACTCAGAGGGGATTTGTCTTCTACTTGCTGATGTTTCCCATTTTCAGATGTGTTGGCATGTACCTTTACTTGCTGAACCATCTACTGGTCCCTAACTTCTTAAATGTATACCTTTATACCAATAGACTTTGACTTCCCTCTTGCAACACCTTTTTTTTGTAGATTCCAATGTTCTGTTATTTTTGCACATTTCAAGAATGTTATGCTCTATTCCTACCACCATTTTTGTGCAAGAACTTTGGAATCCACTCCCAATTTCTTTAGCATCTCACTGATTGTTCGGTGTTTTATTTTCTAGTCTCCATGTATTTGTATATTTTCTATAGTTTATTTTTGTTCTATTTTGTATTTTTTTATACTGTAATCTTATAAAAATAAAAGTTATTTCAATTACAGTGTTTTTGAGAAGATTTGTTTTGCATAAACCCACTTTGCTTTGCATAAAACCATGTTGAAAAGTAATTGCTTAGGCTGCTGTTAAAAATACATTCTGCTACTGTTCCATGGAAAGTTCTGTAAATGCTAAATCAGTCCATTTATTTGTATATAGGTTGTTCACAGGTTTGCTTTTGTTTTGATAACTGATATAATCATGTATTAAATTCACCCAAAATATTGTTGAGTTCTATCTGTTAGCTCATATTTAGTAGTGTGTGCTTTATAAAATTGGGAACATCAGTGTCACAAGAACATACGTTTATGGACTCTTGTTGAATTTCTCACTTTATCAATATGTAGTGACCTGCATTTTCTCATTCACTAATTTAACTTTAAAGTGTACATTGTGGACTATCAGTATGGTTATACCTGTTTGTTTCCACATGTGATTTTTCTGCCTAATACTTTGGTACTGAAGTTCATTGGTTGCAGGTACCAAATAGCTCTATGTAGTAGAATATTACTTTAAGGTGTACTGCTTTTGTTTATGTTGATTTTTTTAACTCTGTGAAGCTATGTTACTGTGCCTGTGTAAAACACCTGATGATTTAATAAAGAACAGGCCAATAGCAAGAAAGGAGAAATGATAGGTGGGCCTGGCAAGCTTAGAGTATATATAGAAAGAGCAAACTGGGTGGAAAGCTCTAAAATCAAAGAGTCAGAGAAGGAGGAGGGCTCCAGGAGCCAGGCATCCAGCTACACAGCAAGCACAAAGTAAGTGTAAAATTTACAGAATTTAGAGAATAAGAAAAGCCAGAGGCAAAAGATAAAAGGGTTAATTTAAGAAAAGCTGGTTGGAAATTAAGCCAAACTAAGGACTGGGCACTCATAAGTAAGAATAAGCCTCTGTGTATGATTTACTTGGGAGCTGGATGGAGGTCCATCAAAAGAGCAATAACCCCCAATAACAGCTCTCTTTCATTTATGTGGTCTATTCTGTCAGGCTATTTCTTCTAATTGGAATGTGAGACACTTAAAAGTCAGAATTATCTCAAGTTGTAAAATTATTACTGTCATTTTCTTATATGTCCTTTACTATATGTTTTAATTTTTAAAAGTTTTTACTTAAATATTTTAATCTAATGATGTATTTGGACTCTCTCACATACATTTATACTCAATCTTCCCTTTTCTCTTCTTGCTTTGGTTTTGGGAATACTTTCATCTAACTTATTATTTTGTCTGTTTATATAGGATACATTTATAGGATTCATTGCAATCTTTGTCTTTAGCTACCTTAAGTGTACCAAAGATGAATACATTCTGCATGTATATTTTCTCTTATATTATTCAAAACAACAATTTTTTAATAAATAGAGCTTTCAAGATAGCACTACTCAATTTCACCCAAAGAGAAAATGACATGATTGTAGGCTATGATAGGCAAAACCGAAGGGTGTTAGATAATTTAAGCTGCCTTATCCAAGCTTGTAAAATTCTAGTTGTGTCTATATTCTACAAAGCCTTTTGATAGTACTGCATAATTTATTTGTGGCACAATGACATTATAAGTTACCCAAACTATTGATAGTATTTGAATGACTGATGTAATAGTAAAACTTACCCTAAAAGATTCCCTTTTAATCACCAGTAACCTCATATGACAAATTATTGGAATTCTCAGTGATTTTTAAAAAATTAATTTATTCATAATAGACATAAACCTCAGGTGGAAAATATTAACATTTAAAAGGGGTAAAGTAGCAAGGGCCTGAGTAAAAAATGGGCACAAGTGTAGGGTTATTTCCATTCTCCTGATATGAGAAGTAGATTATATGGACTATGCTTTAATGTCCAACAATCTACTGGGATAAAAAATGATGCCTTCAATAATGCTTGGTTTACTATATTAAAGGTAGAAGGAAAAATACTTACAACTCACAGAGAGACTTGTGTTTTCAGGAGTAGAAAAATGAGGATATAATGTGAGGTCCTGATTGGGTGGGGTTGATTTGCCATGGGGCTATTGTGACAGACTGTGAGATCAATATTGTTGCCTGGCAACCCAAGTGGGATTCTCTCTGCCCATGTCATGGGACCAACAAGCAGGGAGCAGCTGAGATGCAGTGTTTTCTTACAACACTTTTTTATCCAAAATATGTGTACCATATAACCTTTATTGTGCACAAAGTGGGAGGTGATTCCAATCAGGCCGTGGAAGAGCCTTGGACATTAACCTTGCACCTGGCACTATTACTTAATAAAGGGTACCTAATCCCACTGAATACTGCCTGAGCAAAAGATGTTCAGAGCCTTTTCTGTGTGGATGTCCCATTAACTAAGAAGTAAACTATGGAATAGGAAATAAAAGCCTCAGAGTTATCTTCCAGGGTAACAGTTATTCTGTTGTTACCTTCTTTCTGCAAGGTTTTAAGCCATTTCTTATACTAGATTGAGGTTGAAGTGGGAGTTGCTTTTCTCTGAGATAGGTGTCCAACTTAACCTATCTGATGCACGCTAAAACCCTAGATGAACAGCCAACTCATGCAATGAGCACAAGATCTGGTCCCACTGCCTGGATGCCTCCCAAACAGATCAAGCCAATCAACTGTCTCACCCATTCGGAGGGCCTGATCCAGTGTGGACCCCTCAGCCATTGGTTCATAGTTCATGTGTTTCCATTCATTTGGCTATTTAAAACAAGACAGGGTTTTTTCTTCTTTTTCTTTTTTTCTGGAGCTGAGGACCGAACCCAGGGCCTTGCACTTGCTAGGCAAGCACTGTACCACTGTGCTACTCTACATTTGCTTATCTATTCTATTCACCTGTTTCAAATGGCAAAATATTGTGTTTTCTTTCTTTTGTTTTTTTCAGAATACAATATATATGGGAGATATAGTAGGGGCAATGTCAAGAGAAATGAAAATAAAATTAACCAATATCTGTGCAAACTTAAAAAAAAATAATGCATTGTTTCTGACATGAAATAAAATTTCATGCAAATATCAAAAACAACAACAACAAAAAAAAAACCCTAGATGAATGGGGACAGTACCATCTATGAAAATTGAGGGCATTGTGTGTCACTTTTGAACTTGGGGTATAAAGACAGGTGAGGTTCCTGCCACACTGTTCAGGCTAGGATGTTATTGTTACTTATTGAGAAGTCTCAGTCTTCTGGCTCTAGGCCAAGTGTTGATAATATTTATTCCGATGCTTCTGGACCTTCTTACTGCTAATAATGGGGTTACATTAATTTTTCAATATTTATAGTTACTGTAAGTTGTGGAGGTGCCATTGACACTAGAAGAGTGACTCTGGTCTTGGAATCAAGTGAGTAAACCTATGTTAATTCTATGGAAATTCTATGCAGAAACTGATTTATCTTAGTGATACTCTCAGTTTTTTCTTTGGTTTCATGTGAGAGATTGCAAGTAATGGAGGTAATTCTCCAGGACATCCAAGGTGATTTAAGATCTGTGGATCTGGTGGACACTGTACATTCCCAAAGCATGCAGGGCTCTTGAATTCTTGACCAAACAGAAAGAGAAAAATAGTCTTACAGTTACAATAGTTGTTGTACTTAGCAGGAAAACAAAAATTATCACACGAGGAGTCTACAAATGGAGCTTAGGTAAGAAGAGAAGTTGCCTGGGCTTTCTTTCTTCATACTTCATAGAAAATGAAGATGCAAATTCTACAGAGCCACAGTCAGTGTCCCTAGCTGTTCTTTGGTTCTTTAAACTAAACCATTCCACCTTTCCAGAGAACCCAATATATCCGGGTTGTTCTTCTCTCTTCCCATGAAGTTGGAAGAATACTGGTATTTCTCCTAGTGTTTGTTTTTGTTTGGCCATTGGGATTATAATATGATTATGTTATTTCCCCTTGATTTGTGGACTCACAAACATCCCATTTATGTTTTATGTTCTATCCATTTGATAAAGTTTCAACAATATGAATACCCAAACAGGAGCTAAATTATCCAACAATTGCTGTGCCAATTTGCATGATAAAAAACCGAGGAGGCTGCAATCCTATATAACAATCTAGCAGAAACTCAGGGATGTTGGGCATGGGAGAAATTGACTTTCCAATGGAATAGGACAATATGTTACCTGATATAGTTCTTTTTTTAGATTGCATTATACTATATTAAAATCCTCTTTCCATGTGTGAACAGTACCACATATATTCCTTTGTTTACACTTTCAGGGCTTCTTCTATGAGTAATTTTTTTATAAAATCTAAATCATTTATAAGCACATACATTTTTAATATCATAAATATTATCTTCCCAGTTATCTGTTCTAGCTGCTTTTCCTTTCTCCTTCCTTGATTCTTCTTTCCTACCTACTTTCCCTCATCCACTTTTCATCCTTTATCTTTTATTATTACTCACTATACTCATATTCAATGGATTTTCATTTATATACTTTTCTTTCTTTTTACTTTATTTTCTCCTTCCTTCCTTTATTCTTTCATTCTTCCTTCCTTTTTTCTTCCTTTCTTTCATTTTTCTTCTATGAAATGTCCTTATTTACAAGAGCTGAAGATTTAGTTCATAGACTAACCTCATGTCAGAAAAAATTACTACAAGTGAACCTCATACACATTATGAATAGGAGATGGTGGAAAAATTGTAGCTTGCTTTGCTTGCAGGCATCTGGTTTTGCTAGTGGATTTGTGGTATCAATGAGCAGACGGCAGTGTCTTTTCTCTGGATGAACATTATTAGGAGATGTCTATGCTATAATGAAATGTTGTTTCAAACCAGTGAAATAAGAATAGCTTCCTTTGTTCACTTTTCCTTGCCTTTGTGTCTTACCAGTGAAGATGCACCTTGAAATGATTGATTCTTTTTAACTTTGATGGCATTATACACCAACATGCTAAAAATCCCATATGGGTCTTTCAGGGTCAAAATTTAAAAAGTCTTCCATCCATGCTCTTCCATACATAGAGATACTGTTTAAGATATTGTATGATCACAGGTACAATAATGAGGAGCATAAGGCCTACTTATAATCTAAGATTGGTTTGAACTCAGAGAGACTATGAATTGGCAAAGAAGATAACATTCTATATACTATAGAGATTAAGCCAATCTTCAAAAGATTCAGATGACATCTCAGAGTGATTCTTATATGTAGTAGGTATAGGATACCATATCTACTGTTAGCATTATCCAAGTTTAAAATATGAACAAATTTGGGGTTTTTGGTGAAAGCCACATAAAACCACAAGGTTCAAGAGTAGCTGAAGTTATAGCAGGTTATAGTCCAGTGATGAGAAAAGAGACATACCTACCTTTCTCAGGGTAATTATTTATTCTTTGGAAGGAAGAGGTAAGACTGTTGGCTCAAAAGGTTAAAATTAGATTCTCAGAGATTTGAATTATATAACAAGCTGCTTTTTTTTTTACAGCTTGCCCTCATGAATAAAGAAGATTTGTCAGCAACAAAAGGGATTCCAAGACCTAGTTTAGTAAAGAGGGAGGATCTCATGACTCCCATCATGATGTAAAGCAAAGGATAACCAGACTACAACCCACAGCTCCAGAGAAGCTAGCTAAGAAGAAGGACCCTAAGAGAGACAAATAGGTAGTGCTGCAAAGAAGAAATAGATGAGATCTACATGAGCAAACTGGTATTAATGGGGGTAATGGAGGGCAAGGAATGGGGAATGAGAACACAGGGGAATGGGATGGTCAAGCTGAAACAGAGACAGAATGGGAGAGCAAGGAAAGAGATACTATGATAAATGAAGACATCATGGGAATATGGAGAAACAGGGTGCTAGGAAAGTTCTCAGGAACCCACAAGGATGATCTCACCTTAGAGTCCTGGCCATAGTCAAGAGGGTGCCTGAGCTGGCCTACTCAGTGATTGGATGGTTAAATACTCTAACAATCATCAAAGAACCTTCATCCAGTGACTCATGGAAGAAGATGAACAGATCCACAGCCAGGTGCCAGGCCAATTTCATAACATTCATATTACAAAAGTTATACACAGTGAAGAGCTGATAAGTATATTGTCAAAACTTTCTATTGAGCAAATAGTCCATAGTAAAGCTAGTGTAACTCATATACTTGTTGTGACAGTGCTGTTTAGTGAGTGGGGCAGTTCGAGTCAAAAGTCAAGGGATGTTGTCGAGGAGAAACCTTAGTCCCTAGTCCACAAGTCTATGAGGACAGAAAGTCAAACGGAATTCAATGTCGAAATCTTTTATTTGCTATTCTGCCTTTACTAGGTATATCATATGTCACTCTGGATGCAAGCCATATGAACATAGTGATATGAAGACATAACATACCTCATTCTCATAACAATGAGTAGATATGTAGCAGTCCCCATATTGAGTATACTTGTTGAATTTGATTCTACTATACACATAATTGATTTTTTAGCTTTAATTTTAACAAGCTCACACTACAGAGAAGCCCTATGTGTACTAGGACTGCATAAATAAAACATGGGTGTAAAAACAATGATGAAACCTTAAAATCTGATTCCTCTTTACAATTAGACCAAATTTGAATTTAATTCATACAGATATAAAGACTCAACAGTATAATGATTATGATAAAGATTTTACATGTGCTTGCAGGCATGAAAGAAGTCAAACTGGAGAGAAGAAACCCTTCATATATACTGAATGTGGTGAAACCGTTGTATATGAGAGTCATCTTCAAAGGCATGAAAGTGCACCTATGGGAAGAAAAACCCTTTCAATGTAATCAATGTGTTAAAGCCTTTGCCAATCATAGTCATCTTCAAAGGCATAAAAGAACACATACTGGAGAGAAACACTATGAATGTAAGCAATGTGGTAAAGCCTTTGCACGACATGATAACCTACAAAATCATAAAAGAACACATACTGGAGAGAAACCGTATGAATGTAATCAGTGTGATAAGGCCTTTGCACAACCCAATACTCCTCAAATACATAAAAGAACACATACTGGGGAGATACCGTATGAATGTAATCAGTGTGGTAAAGCCTTTGCACAACATGCTCATCTTCAAAGTCATAAAAGAACACATACAGGAGAGAAACCCTATGAATGTAAGGAATGTGTTAAAGCCTTTGCAAGATTCAGTCATCTTCAAAGGCACACAAGAACCCATACTGGAAAGAAACCCTATGAAAGTGATCAGTGTGGTAAAGCCTTTGCACAACATGGTCATCTTCAAGTACATAAAAGAACACATCGAGGAGAGAAACCCTGTGAGTGTAATCAATGTGGTAAAGCCTTTGCACATCACCAAACTCTGCAAATGCATAAAAGAACACATACTGGAGATAAACTCTATGAATGTAATGAGTGTGTTAAGGCCTATGCACATCATAGTACTCTTCAAATACATAAAAGAAGACATACTGAAGAGATACCCTATAAATGTAATCAATGTGGTAAAGTCTATGCTCATCACAGTACTCTTAAAATATATTAAAGAAGGAATGCTGGAGCAAAAAACTATGACCAAAATTAACATGGTAAAGCTTTTCATCGTCACAGTCATCTTCAAATGCATGAAAGATCACATACCAGAGAGAAACCACAAGAATTTAAACAATGTGGTGAGGTATTTTCACACACAGTATTCTTCAAATGCATGAAACAACACCTACAGGAAAGTAACCCTATGTATGTAATCTGTGTGATAAAGTCTTTGTATGTATCAGTAGCCTTTGAAATCATTAGAAAAAGTCATACAGCAGAGAAACCCTAAAAATATAGTCAGTGTCATACAGTTTTGCTCTTTATACACAAATAAACCTTTTTCTATGCAGTCAATCTCTTAAAGCCTTTGCATATTACAAAAGTCTTTGAGTAGCTGCAAAAAGTACTGAGGGCTTATTATTATAAAGTATTTGGCAAGATCCTTATCCAAAACACTTACATTCAGTTACACAGTGGTGTTCATTCTGTAAAAAAGCATTTGACAGTGTCAGCAATCTGTTCATACATTATGATGTCCTATTTACTTTGTTTGCCCCTGTAAAACCATGGAATAAATGAACTTAGTAGTTTATAACACACTGTGTGTAAGGTAAAATGTCAGTCAAAGAAACACACCTTGAAAATAAAACCAGAGCAAGTGAAAAACATTCAATTTAGCACTGAAACCAGAGCCAAAGAAATACACTCTACCTCTGACCAACTGAGACAAAATTAACCAATACATGAATAGAAAAACCAACCAATCCCTGAGCACAAAATCAACCAATCACTGTGCATGAAAGCCTCCCAATCTCTGTGCTTGAGATTGTAATCCCACCAATACCTATCCTCGAAATCATTTCCCTTGAAATCTCCACCACCATGAAGCCCCAAAAAGTCCTGTGTCTGTTCAGGTGGAAGCTGCTCTTTTTCACACTGACACAGGCAGCCACTATTCTGGATTTCTCTCCCCTATATAAATCTCTTGAAGTAGATTTGGGTGAAGATCTTTTGCCAGAGCAGAGCAGAATCTCTGCTGAGAAACTCCCTAGAGGAGTCGAGCAGAGAAGCAATTGACATCTGTGCTGGGAAATTCGCTAGTGGAGTGGAACAGAGAAATAATGGATACCTCTGCTGGAAAATTCTCTTCAGAGAGTGGAGCTGAGTGGCAAAGGACATCTCTGCTGGAAATCTCTCTTAACTGAGTGTAGCACAGCTAAGCTGTAATGGGTATTTTTTTGGAGAGGAGCAGGTTTGCCATATCCTTCAAGCAAACCATCCCACAATGGGACAAATGTTCAGGACTAGCCTAACTTTCTAATAGTCAGTATTCCTATCTCCTCACAGCTTTAGGCATCCAGCTTCCTTTCACAGCTTTTTTTTTTTAGAGTAGTAGGTTTTCTAGAAACCTGTCCTCCACAGCTTCAGGTATTGCCTGACACCCCAACAGCAAGGATATCTTTCTCCTCTCTATTGTGTATATCCAGGATACCTTCCACTCCCAACTATAGGTGTAGCCTAACTTTTGGTACTCAGGAAACTTTTCCTTCCAGAGCTAAACCCCTCCACTATGAATTTAAATAATAATGTAGTATTTTTAGATTTTATACTCCTCTTTAATTACATGAAGTAACTAATTCAGGTGTCAAACTTTATGGATTTGTATTAGTTCCTTTTTTGTTCTTGTTATGTAATGTCTATGTTAACTTAATGAGTTTTATTTGGTTCCAGGATCAACATGTAAGTGGCATGGCATCAAGTGTCAGGCATGGCAGCTAAATTGAGAGCTCACATACTTAGCTGACAGTATGAAGCAGTGAGTGGGAACTGAAAATGATGTGTGGATGTAATTGATCAAAGCGTACCCCCAGTGACATATTTCCTCAGCAGAACAGCATTTCCTAAACCTTCACAAATTATACTGCCAACTGAAAAGGATTTCTCTGACTTCAAGCACACATGCTTGCTTTCTGTTACATGAACCAATTCACAATGAAGAAAATCTCTGTAAACCTTTAAATGTCTCAATACCTGAGTTATAGGAATGCATGCTTACAAATGAAAAAGATCCATTAGTGAAAAATTGTTTTTTAAAGAGTTTTTTCAGTATTAATAATGTGATGTCAGTACATGTTTTGAGGGTATGTGAATTTGCATGGTAGTTTCTGAAAATGTTAGGCTCTTGAATCTTCTTGTAGCAAGGACTAAAAGATGTTGTCAAAATCAAGTCTTATTCCTGGAAATGAACTTTCCTTAACTGCTCAACCATGTCTCTAGCCAAGAAAATATTATAAAGCCAATTTATGTCATGTTAAAATCAGGAAATAGGGACAAACTCATGCACAATAAAAATTTTATTCATGTAAACAATCTGGTACAGATTTTAGACATCACAGTTCTTCAGCTTAAAAAAAAGATCTTACTTCATTTCTTTCTATCATAGCCTTGAAGAAAGTAAATTAGTTGCTATGTTTCATCATGACTGATGGGGGAGATCCATGCATTTTTTAGATTTTAGACATCACAGTTGTCTTCAGCTTAAAGAAAAATTCTTACATCATTTTCTTTGTGTTATAGCCTTGAAGGAAGTAAATTAGTTACTATGTTTAGTCAAGACCGATGGGGGAGATCAATTCATTTTCATTTCCATTTTGAAACAATTGAGGTAGATACCAAGGTGCAGCATATGTGTGACAAATTCATATAGTTAAATTTATTTTGGTGGTCTTTATATTCCTTCTGTGGCTTTTGCTCATCTTCCATTGTGTTTTTACTTAGTGTTATGAATTTTTCTGCTGTAATACATAGAATGGGAAACCCATCATCTTACTAGTCTATTGTTTATTTAAATATCAGGCAGTATATGATCATACTTTCCAAGTAAGAGTGTCTGTGAAAAGGGTGGTGGGTTGTGGTGTTTTGTTTTGATTTCATGTTTTCACAAATTCCCTAGAAATTTTGTTGTTTATATTAAGCCTAGCATGGATTTCAGGAATGCTTCAAGGATACATTTGAACTCATGATTCTCATGTGTCTACCTGCAGAGTACAAGTCCAAGAGTAGATAATCTATGCCGAGTGTGTACTGTTTTTCAACACAACAATGTTAATTTTGAAATGCTTAATAGATAAAAATATAAGAAACATTAAACACTTTATGTGTGTATTCAAAGAGGTATTTTCATGTGTCTGGTAGAAATGTAATAAAGTAGGATAACCAGCAATCAATTGTGTATCTTATACCATAGCTGGATGATTTCTTTTTGTATATATAATTTGAAGTTCCATGCATCTTCCTTTCCCCATCAGTTATCCATTTGGCACTTCACCTTGAAGTATTGCCCTGTAAGATAATTATCCCGAGATGTCAGATAATGTAATGACACTAAGATTTTTTTCTTTTTATTAAGGAATTTTCTCTTCATTTTATGTACTAACCACATTCTCATGTCCTCCCTTCTCCCACCTCCCAGCCTTCAACCCAACCCAACCCCATTCCCACTTCCTCCAAGACAAGGTCTCCCATGAGGAGTCAGCAGAGCCTGGTCTCTGTTCCAGCTTGACCATCACATTCCCCTGTGTTCTCATTCCTCATTCCTTGCTCTCCATTACCCACCTCACTACCAGTTTGCTCATGTAGATCTCCTCTATTTCTTCTTTGCTGAACTATCTATGTGTCTCTCTTAGGGTACTCCTGTGTAGCTAGCTTCTCTGGAGCTGTGGGTTGTAATCTGATTATCCTTTCCTTTACATCATGGATGGAGACATGAGACCCTCTTTATCAAAATAAGTCTAGGAATCCCTTTTGTTGCTGACAAATCTTTATTCATGAGGGCAAGCTGTAAGGTATAAAAAGAAGCTTGTTATGTATTTCAAATCTCTGAGAATCTGATTCCTACATTTTGAGCCAAGAGTCTTACCTGTTTTCTCAAAAGAATAAATAATTACCCTGAGAAGGGTAGATATGTCTCTTTTCTGATCACTGGACTCTAACATGCTATAACTTCAGCTATTCTTGAACCTTGTGGTTTTTTTTTTTTTTTTTTTTTTTTTGGTTTTTCGAGACAGGGTTTCTCTGTGTAGCTTTGCGCCTTTCCTGGTACTCGCTTTGGAGACCAGGCTGGCCTCAAACTCACAGAGATCCGCCTGCCTCTGCCTCCCGAGTGCTGGGATTAAAGGCGTGCGCCACCACCGCCTGGCGAACCTTGTGGTTTTTATGTGGCTTTCACCAAAGACCAATTTTGTTCCTATTTTAAACTTGGATAATGCTAACAGTAGATATGGCATCCTATACTTACTACATACAAAAATCACTCTGTGATGTCTTCAGAATCTTTTGAAGACTGACTTCTTCTCTAGAGTATATAGAATGTTTTCTTCTTTGCCAATTCATGGGTTCTCTGAATTCAAACCCTATCTTAGATTATAAGTAGGCCTTCTGCTCCCCATTATTTTACCGGTGATCATACAGTATCTTAAATAGACAATATCAATATGTATGGAAGAGCATGGAAGGAAGATTTTTAAACTTTGACCTTGAAAGATCTGTATGAGATTTTTAGCATGTTAGTGTGTAATGTCATCCAAGGTAAAAATGATTCAATGATTTCAAGGTGAATGTTTGCTAGTAAGTCACAAAGACAAAGGAAACCGGAAAAAAAGGAAGCTTTTCTTATTTCACAGGTTTGAAATAACATTCCATTACAGCATGGAATTCTCCTGAAAATGTTCACACAGAGAAAAGACACTGCATTCTGCTCATTGATACTACAAATCCACTACCAAAACCAGATGCCTGGTAGCAAAGCAACGTACAATTTTTCCACATTCTCCTATTAATAATTATGGTGATATTTTATTTGTATTAAAATGTTATTTGTATGTTAATAAATAAAGTTGCCCGGGGGTCAGAGCTATTAGCAAGCCATAGGAAAGCAGGGCAGTGGTGGCGCACGCCTTTAATCCCAGCACTTGGTAGGCAGAGCTGGGTAAGTCTCTGTGTGTTCAGGGATACAGCCATTATTGGATACACATGCCTTTAATCTTAATACCAATCATGGAAAACCTGGAGGCCTATACAGATAGGCCGTGAGAAGGCGGTCATGTGGTTGGGTTTACAATCAATGAGAAGGCAGGACAGGAACTCTATATAAAGACTTTAACACAGGGGTAGCTCTGGTTCGGGGAGGTAGGACCACTGCAGGAGGAAGGGTAAGGTTTTAGCTCTTAGCTCTGACCTCTTGGCTTTCTTCTTTGCATTGGTTCTGTGTTTCTTATTTAATAAGAAGGTTGGATACATCTACATTTGGCACCCAACGTGACAAGAATTCATTAAAACCCGCTTGGTTTGGCTTGGCGGCAGGTCCGGTTTTCCGGCCTGGGCGGCCCGTCTGCCTAGCTTGGGCCCAGGCCTGACTAACCCGCAGCTGGAGCTACTTGCAACTGCTACAAACAACTCAGGCCTGCCCTGCCGAACAGGGCCCCTGCCTGTAAAGCCAAGGCTTGACTTGGCTCAAGCGGCTATGCTTTCTCTCTCTCTCTCTCTCTCTCTCTCTCTCTCTCTCTCTCTCTCACTGGATTCACACTTCGAACACCAGGTGGCTATGAAATTCCCTGGGATTCTACTGTTCTACCCAGAGTTGGTAAGTCAATTAACATATCTATTTAAAAGAGAATTTTTTTCTACATTAAAAAAATGGGCTTTATGTGTACATTGGAAGAAAATTGGGCTTTGTTTGAAATTTTAGGCACTCTGACAATGGAACAACTATATGAAAAGATTAATATTGAATGATTTATTCAGTTTATTACTTTTCTTATCCTCATTTTACTATTTAAAAAGATCGTCAACTTAAGTGCCAGGATAGCAGTCTTAGAAAAACTTGTTAAACCGGTAAAAATGAATTATAGAGAAATTCAAATTCAGACAGAAGAAATAAATAGTGAAGTTGTTTCAAAATTGGATCATAAGGTTACAGAAAGAAAGCCAGTTTTCAAACAATCACCCTTACTTTATCCGGTAGCCGTACAGCAGCTACCTGATGAAGAGAATGAATAAAATACTTGGGTTCCAGTTGAAATGTGAGACTTACGAAGATTTAAGGAGGCAATAGCATCTTATGGCATGCACTCCCCATATGTAAAGCAAATGTTAAACACCTGGTCAACTTGTAATAGGATTCTACCAAAGGACTGGCGGGAATTGGCACAGGCTGTTCTTGAACCCGGACAAAATCTCCAGTGGAAAATGTGGTTGAATAATGAGGCTAAAAATATAGAAAGACAATGGAGGGATAGCGGAATACAAGTTTGCCAGGATCAGCTTATTGGAGAAGGCCAATATGCTTCAGTACAAACACAATGTTCATATGATGTCCAAACCCTAGTTCTATGTCGAACAGCAGCTTTGAATGCATGGGACAGAGTTGAACCAGGAAAAAAAACTGAGTCATTTACAAAGGTTATACAGGGCCCCAAAGAATCTTTCACAGATTTCTTACAAAGATTGACTTCAGCAGTACAAAAAATGGTCCCGAATTCAGAGGCTAGTCAGATAATAATTGAATCTTTAGCCTTTGAGAATGCAAATGCAGCATGCAAAAGAATAATCAGGCCATTAAAGGCAAGATCTGCACCTTTGGAAGATTGGATTAGAGATACAGTTAATGTAGAGGCTTATGACCATGATGATATGTGGGTAGGAGAAGCAATTTCAAAAGGTTTGAGCAATGTTAGATGTTTTGGATGTGGAAAGCAAGGACATTTGAAAAGGGATTGTAAACAGGTCATTCCTAGAAATAATGTTTCTTCAAGGAACACTGGCAACAGAATGCCCCTTCCTTCTGGAGTATGCAGAAGGTGTGGTAAGGGAAAACACTGGACCAACGAATGTAGATCAACAAGGGACAGACAGGGTAACCCTCTGCCTCGAGCTTTGGGAAACTCCCAGAGGGGCCTCAGGCAGGCCCCCACAGTAAATCCAGTTCAAACCTTTCCTGCAGTTGTAGAGGAAACCCCTACTCAAAGCAACTAAATAACCAAATGTATATTGGAATAAATCATGTTAGTCGAGATGATGAAACAGAGACAATAGGAAATACAGGGAAAAACATAAAGAAATTTTTTTGGCAAACTTCTATTAATGAACAAAGACCAAAACTAACAATAAAAATAAATGGTGTTTTGTTGTCTGGTCTGGTAGACACAGGTGCTGACATTACCATAATTGCACCAGAATTTTGGCATCCAACTTGGCCTCTTCAGGAGGTAAATATTCAACTCTTAGGAATTGGGACATTATCTAGAGTGAAACAAAGTGCAAGATGGCTTGAATGTATAGGTCCAGAACGACAGAAAGGAAAATTAAAACCATATATGGCTAACATAGCTATGAACCTGTGGGGTCGAGACTTGTTACAATAATGGAATACTCAGATTAATATCCCTCCAATCTCAGAAACAAATCAGATATTAGTACATGTTTCTGAGAGAAATATTAAAAGATATTATTCTAATGAGTGCTCACCAGCCATCCATGTCATACAAAAACAAGGCACAACAACTGATAATCTTCCAAAAACACTAACAGCTCTACCTTTAAAATGGTCAACAGATAAGCCTGTATGGGTTCAGCAATGGCCTTTAACAACAGAGAAACTCCAGGCTTTACAAGAGCTGATGGAAGAACAGTTAAATGCTCAGCATATTGAAGAATCAACCAGCCCTTGGAATACTCCTGTATTTGTTATAAAAAAAAATCTGGTAAATGGAGAATGGTAACAGACCTTAGAGCAGTTAACAAAGTAATTCAGCCAATGGGCTCTTTACAATCTGGAATTCCTTTGCCTACTCTGTTACCAAAAGGATGGCCTCTCATAGTTATTGATTTAAAAGACTGTTTCTTTTTAATACCCTTACAAGAAAAAGACAGAGAAAGATTTGCTTTCACAGTGCCTACTTATAATAATTCTCAACCGGTTAAAAGATTTCAATGGAGCGTTCTCCCACAGGGAATGTTGAATAGCCCAACTTTGTGCCAATATTTTGTAAAACAGCCATTAGAAGTGGTACATAAAAAATTTCCTAAATCTATAATTTATTATTATATGGATGACATTTTATTAGCTGATTCAAATGCAGATACTTTAGAAAGAATGTTTGAAAAATTAAAGAAAATTTTGCCTTGCTAGGGAATACAAATTGCTTCAGAAAAGGTACAAAGAGAAGATTCTATTAATTATTTATGATATAAAATAGAACTTCAAAAAATTAGACCTCAAAAGGTGCAAATTAGGAGAGATCGACTACAGACTCTTAATGACTTTCAAAGATTATTTGGAGACATTTCTCATCTAAGAACTATTGTTGGGGTAAAAAATGATGAACTGAATAATTTGTTTAAAACCTTAGAAGGTGATAAGGACTTAAATAGTCCAAGAGAATTATCACCTGAAGCTGAGAAAGAATTGGCCTTGGTAGAAAAGAAAGTACATGAAGGGCATGTAGATCATATTGATCCAAAGCTGGATTGCATTTTGGTTATTTTACCTTCTAGGCATTCCCCAACAGGAATATTAATGCAAAGGGAAGATATTATATTGGAATGGATATTTTTACGAAATAAACCAAATAAAAAATTAAAAACTTATGTGGAAAAAATCTCTGACTTGATTTGGAAAGGAAAATTGAGACTTTGTCAATTAGCAGGAATAGACCCAGCAGAAATTGTCGTACCTTTAACTAAGGAGGACATTGAAAAATTATGGATAGAAAATGAAGCTTGGCAAAAAGCTTGTAGTAATTTTGGGGGAGAAATTAGCAGCAAATATCCCAAAAGCAATAGAATTGATCTTATAAAGAGAGCTGATTGGATCTTGCCTCGAATTGTGAGGAAAAAACCCATATCTGGAGTTCATACATTTTATACAGATGCCAACAAACAAGGAAAGGCAGGTTACAAATCAGGAAATTTAAGTAAAGTGGTTCAAAGTCCTTATAATTCAGTTCAAAAATCAGAATTGTATGCTATTCTGTTGGTATTAATGGATTTTTCAGAACCTCTCAATATAGTAACTGACTCTCAGTATGCTGAAAGAGTAGTATTACATATTGAGACTGCAGAATTTATCCACGATGCTTCAGAATTAACTTCATTATTTATTCAATTACAAGATACAATCAGAAAAAGGAGTCATCCTTTATATATAACTCACATCCGATCCCATACTGGTCTGCCAGGCCCTCTAGCACAAGGCAATGATGAGATTGATAAATTATTGATAGGAAATGTGCTGGAGGCCTCAGAATTTCATAAAAAACATCATGTCAATAGTCAAGGTTTAAAAAAGGATTTTTCCATAACCTGGCCGCAAGCCAAAGAAATAGAAAAGAAATGTCCTACTTGTTCCTTCTACAATCAAACACCATTACCAGCAGGATGTAACCCAAAGGGTACTCAGAGGAATGAAATCTGGCAGATGGACGTGTTTCACTTTGCAGAATTTGGAAAACTGAAATATGTACACCACACTATCGATACTTATTCAGGATTTCAATGGGCAACTGCTTTGAGTTCTGAAAAAGCTGATTCTGTAATCACTCATTTGCTAGAAGTTCTGGCCATTATGGGTATACCTGCACAAATCAAAACTGATAATGCTCCATCATATGTCTCTGTTAAAATGAAACAGTTTTTTGCTTATTATAATATAAACCATGTTACAGGTATACCACATAATCCTATAGGTCAAGCAGTTATAGAAAGATCAAACAGAACTCTAAAGGATATGCTAAATAAACAAAAAGGAGTAACAAAAACCCCCAGAAATAGACTACATAATGCTCTATTAACTTTGAATTTTCTCAATTCCAATGAGAAAGGAACAACAGCTGCAGAGAGACATTGGATAATAGAAAAAACTACAGAATTAAATCAACCTATATACTTTAAGGATGTGCTGACCTCAGAATAGAAACCAGGATATGTGTTACATTGGGGATGATGTTTTTCTTTTATTTCTACAGGAGAAGATAAGCTGTGGGTACCATCAAAATTGAAAAAGGTTTGATTTGAACAAGAGAGACCTCTTAATTAGAGGAGGTGATAGTTCATCAACTATCGTAAACATCCAATTTAAACTAACTTACACCAGTAACACATGCCTTTTCATTTAATCAGATAACTTGTCAAAAAGGAACATCCAAAAAAAAAAAACCTTGGGGAAAGGTTTTTGTTTTTGTCTTTTAGGAGAATGAAGGTTAAGGAAACTGAAGAACACTGGACAAATGAGACAACTGAAGAAAAGGGACAATTCATCTATCCTAAGAAACAGAGTGAAATGGCATATGGGTATGTTATCTAAAAAAATTTTATGTCTTCCTAAATGTTTGTTTCTGCTTTTCTTTAAAGATTTAACACTATTTAACTTCTAATAGTCCCAGTTCAATTAAAATTTAAAGCTGACTTTAGAGTTGGAGAATGGCTCTCTCCTTCTTTAAACTCAAGCATGTTGTTAAAAGGAAAATGCAAACTCCCTGTATCATGCCAGAAGAAAAGAGCCATCTTCTGCTACGGGACAGGAGAAAAGCCAAATTAATTAAGGGACTATTCTATTACTAATCTCAACTCTTTGATTCTATTCTGATTCTTCAAACTTTTCTTAAAGTATGAATTTTATATCAAAATTTACAAGATTAATATATATAGATATATATACATTTTAAACTTTGTTAAGATATAAATGGTCATGTAGAGTACTAACTAATTCTAAAAAGTCGCATATATAGTCTTTGTGTTTGAGTCTCTTATCAGTTTTTTCCAGGAAATCACGGTCAGGCCTAACATCAATTGAAGTCTCCAGGAAGAAGATGGGGCCCCACAACAACAACAATTCCACGTGGACAATAATAACATCACTAAGCTGACAAACATCATCTACAGATCAGCTTTGAACTACAAAGTGCTCAGAGCAATTTTGAGAGAGCTAGCTGAGATGATCCAGTCTCAAAGACTACTTGAATAAGGATTTGAGATAAACCCTTAATTTTGGCATTATACACAGACTGGATAACGAAGAATATATTTACCTTTCCTAGAATTTGACAATTAACCTAAAATTTTTCTTTCAGGATAAAGATACATTCGCCCATACCCAGCAGGAACCAATTTCAAGAATATGACGCCCACATTCCCAAAGAGGTGGTGTGGGGCGGGTGGTTTTTTTGGTCTTTTAATGGGTTTTGGGTCTGGGATAATTGTCATTGATTAGCGGGGTTGGTTACAAGTTGTTGTCAAGGGTTAGGAAAAAGGCTAAGCAAAGGAGATTAGATTTAAGGTTCTTATTAAAAAAAAAAGAAAGAAAAGAAAAATGTAAATACTTTACATTGTTTCATATTGTATATAAATTATATATATTGAAATTGGTATTGTTAGAAAATATTATATATATTTTTCTAATTGTACCATTCATCTAACAATGTAATGCAATTTTCTGATCCTTGAATGTTATTACCAACTATTAGGATAAAAAGAA
This sequence comes from Peromyscus californicus insignis, assembly GCF_007827085.1. Lineage (NCBI taxonomy): Eukaryota > Metazoa > Chordata > Mammalia > Rodentia > Cricetidae > Peromyscus > Peromyscus californicus. The sequence continues at coordinate 140,315 of NW_026294543.1, forward strand.
ATGAAAGTTAGTAGTTAGACATTATAATAGAACTTGTAGTTATATTAGGTATGTTTTCAAGATTGAGTAGATATATTTTAGATAGACAGGTTATCTTCAAGCCCTTCAGAGATCTACAGAATATGGCATTTAAAATGTTTTAATAACTTAGAAAATTTTTCTTTTTTGTTATGACTATGAGACATGTCGGCTCCTGGCAGTACCAATCTACTTCAGAGAAAATATGGGCATTGAAGAAACTGCATATGGAGTTAACTTTCATTGTGGCAAGAGTTAGCCACTGGACAACAAAGTATCCTCGAATCAACAGGACAAAATGGACAGACAGGACATAAAAGAAAGGACTATTGATTCTTGCCAAAACAAGTGTGGTTATGGCTTTATCAAAAGGCATCTTCAGAGGCCAGGACAATATGGCACCATCCCTGAAGTGGCCTTCGCAATTTGGAAAAGGTACAGTGCCCTTTACTTTGAAGGCATCTGAACAGGCAGTGGGCCGATGGCCTCTGATGTGCAATGGAACAGCAGCTAAAACAGTTATTCTTGAAGAGTAACTAAGCTCACGCCTCTCAATAGTAGACTGGCATTTGATAGAGGGATGTGGAGAAGAATGGGATGCTGAGATGAAGCCATATATGCACAGCCAAGAAGAATGGACAGCTGAATTAAAAAACCATCAACAATTTCCAGAATTTAAAATCTTGAATCATAACATGACACTAGTGGAATTCAGGTGTTTCTGGTACATGGACTACTCACACTCAATGTGAGGTTGAACTGTTGACCTTGTGTACATCCTACTTCACAAATGAGTCTGTCAGATATGCTAAGCCTATAGGCTGAAGATGATGCCCCAGCACTGTGGAGAAACCTCAGGTGACTGTTCAGACAGCTGGCTGTTTCTGTCAACTCACAAATTTGTTGGAAGTTGCTTGCATGCACTTCCTGTTTTTATTTTTGTTAGCTAATATTATTTCATTCTTGGGTCTCTGAGGGAGTTGAAGATTAGTTAGTTATAGTTGAAGGTTAGTTAGTTATAGTTGAAGATTAATTAGGATACATTTTGGACTTACCAAAATAGATAGATAATGAAATTATTTTCTCTGAATTTGCCAAATACAAATGGACTAGACATTGTTTAGGTATTTATTACTTGTATATATTGTATATAGTTATTGTACTTTTGTATATAGTTTTTCTTATATTAGTTATAAGCTTTTTCTTTTTTTTCCTTTTTATTAAAATAGAAAAGGGGAAATATGGTGATATTTTATTTGTATTAAAATGTTATTTGTATGTTAATAAATAAAGTTGCCCGGGGGTCAGAGCTATTAGCAAGCCATAGGAAAGCAGGGCAGTGGTGGCGTATGCTTGTAATTCCAGCACTTGGTAGGCAGAGCTGGGTCTCTGTGTGTTCAGGGATACAGCCATTATTGGATACACGTGCCTTTAATCTTAATACCAATCATGGAAAACCTGGAGGCCTATACAGACAGGCCATTAGGAGGCAGGCATGTGGTTGGGTTTACAACTAATGAGAAGGCAGGACAGGAACTCTATATAAAGTCTTTAACACAGGGGTAGCTCTGGTTCGGAGAGGTAGGTCCACCGCAGGAGGAAGGGTAAGGTTTTAGCTCTTAGCTCTGACCTCTTGGCTTTCTTCTTTGCATTGGTTCTGTGTTTCTTATTTAATAAGAAGTTTGGATACATCTACAAATAATGTATGTGAGGTTCACTTGTAGTAATTTTTTCTGACATGATCTTGGTCTGTGAACTAAATCTTCAGCTCTTGTAAAGAAGGACTGTAAGGAACACATATAAGGCCTAGGGTGAACAACCCTGGTCAGGAGTGATAAGCAATAGAATGATGTAAGTAAACCACAAATGGAGTAGTGATAAGCTATAAGCTATGTGTGGAAGTAGGGATAAGACTAGAAACCTAGCCAGGAAAGGATATAAAAGATGAAATCTCAGATCCGACCCACAAGATGACTCTCCTCTGCCAGAGATGTGAGATCCTGTCCCCAGTGCAGACGTGACTAACCTGAGGAAGGCTGACCCAAGATCCAGCGGAACAGACGTGGCGAGTCTGGACCTGTACAACTGGAGAGGTACTCCTGCTTCCATTTGGAAGACAGGATGAATATTGCTTGTAATCTTACTGTGTGAATAAATGAGTGTTATACCAAGTCTGAATCAAGAGTGATTATTACTACCCCATAACTGGGGTATGTGCTTGCTACAAGGACATTACATAGAAGAAAAATGAAAGAAAGAAAGGAAGAATGAAAGAATAAATGATGGAAGGAAGAATGCAAGTAAAGAAGAAAGAAAAATATGTAAAGGAAAATAAAATGAATATGAGTATAGTGAGTAATAATAAAAGATAAAGGATGAAAGGTGGATGAGGGAAAGTAGGTAGGAAAGAAGAATCAAGGAAGGAGAAAGAAAAGAAGCTAGAACAGATAACTGAGAAGATAATATTTATGATATTAGAAATTTTTGTGCTTATAAATGTTTTAGATTTTGTAAAAAAATAATTACTGATAAAAGAAGCCCTGAACGTGTAAACAAAGGAATATATGTGGTATTGTTCACACGTAGGAAGAGGATTTTAATATAGTATAATGCAATCTAAAAAAAGAACAATATCAGGTAACATATTGTACTATTCCTTTGGGAGGACAATTTCTCCCATGCCCAACGTCCCTTTGTTTCTGCTAGATTGTTATGTAGGACTGCGGACTCCTGGTTTTTTTTATCATGCAAATTGGCATAGCAATTGTTGGATTGTTTAGCTCCTGTTTGGGTATTCATATTGTTAAATTTTTATCAAATGCATAGAACAGAAAACATAAATGGGATGGTTGTGAGTCCACAAATCAAGAGGAAATAACAATCATATTATAATCTTAATAGTAAATAAAAACAAACACTCGGAGGAATACCAGTATTCCTCCAACTTCATACGAAGAGAGAAGAACAACCTGGATATGTTGGTGTCTCTGGAAATGTGGAATGGTGTAGCAATAATGAACACGCTACCACCACCCATTCACCATGTCCCAGCGAAGGGCTGCGGATCAAAAAACAGAGAAAAAGACAGTGGGTCATTCACCTCAGGAGAATGCTGAATGCCTTTTATTGAAAGAGGGAGGAAACCTTAAATACAGGCTTACAGCACAATGGGAGAACCCTAGAGGGCAGAAGTACTCTACTGATGTTTACGATCTTGCATCTAAGCTGTTAATGCCCAATATGCAGGATACACAAACAAGGAACTTCCCTTAAGCATTCAGGAGGGTGGAACCCAGCAGGGAATTAGCATAGGGAGGACATCTGGTAAAGGTCCTCAAGCAGGCAATGGCTTTACTCAATATGGGAGGAGACCAGGGCCCTACAGAATGGTTTAGTTTAAAGAGCCAAAGAACGTCTAGGGACACTGAGTGTGGCTCTGTAGAATTTGTATCTCCGTTTTCAATCAAGTGTGAAGAAAGAAATCCCAGGCAACTTCCCTTCTTACCTAAGTACCATGTGTACACTCCTGGGCTGAGCACTCCTGAGGTGATAATTTTTGTTTCCCTGCTAAATACAACAACTGTTGTAACTGTGAGACTGTTTTTCTCTTTCTGTTTGGTCAAGAATTCAAGAGCCCTGCATGCTTTGGGAATGTACACTATCCACCAGGTCCACAGATCTTAAATCAACTTGGATGTCCTGGAGAATGCAGACTCCATTACTTGCAATCTCTCACATGAAACCAAAGGGAAAAAAACTGAGTGTATCACTAAGACAATTCAGTTTCAGCATAGAAATTCCATAGAATTAACATAGGTTTACTCACTTGATTCTAAGACCAGAGTCACTCTTCTAGTGTCAATGGCACCTCCACAATTTACAGTAACTATAAATATTGAAAAATTAATGTAACCCCATTATTAGCAGTAAGAGGGTCCAGAAGCATCAGAGTAAATATTATCAACATTGGCCTAGAGCCAGAGACTGAGACTTCTCAATAAGTAACAATAACATCCTAGCTTGAACAGTGTGGCAGGAACCTCACCTATCTTCAGACCCCACGTTCAAAAGTGACACACAATGCCTTCAATTTTCATAGGTGGTACTGTCCCCATTCATCTAGTGTTTTAGAGTGCATCAGGTTAAGTTGGGCATCTGTCTCAGAGAAAAGCAACTCCTACTTCTACCTCAATCTAGTGTAAGAAATGGCTTAAAACCTGGCAGAAAGAAGGTAGCAACAGAATAACTGTTACCCTGTAAGATAACTCTGAGATTTTATTTCTTATTCCATAGTTTACTTCATAGTTAATGGGACATCCACCCAGAAAAGGTTCTGAACATCTTTTGCTAAGGCAGTATTCAGTGGAATTAGGTACCCTTTATTAAGTACTAGTGCCAAGTGCAAGGTTAATGTCCAAGGCTTTGGCAATGGACTGATTGGAATCACCTCCCACTTTGTGCACAATACAGGTTATATGGTACACATATTTTGGATAAAAAAGTGTTGTAAGAAAACACTGCATTTCAGCTGTTCCATGCTTGTTGGTCCCATGATATGGGCAGAGAGAATCCCACTTGGGTTGCCAGGCAATAATATTGATCACACAGTCTGTCACAATAGCCCCATGGCAAATCAACCCCACCCAATCAGGACCTCACTTTATATCCTCATTTTTCTACTCCCGAAAACACAAGTCTCTCTGTGAGTTGTAAGTATTTTTCCTTCTACCTTTAATATGGCTGTAGTAAACCAAGCATTATTGAAGGCATCATTTTTTATCCCAGTAGATTGTTGAACAGTAAGACATGTACCATATAATCTACTTCTCATATCAGAAAAATGGAAACAACCCCACTCTTTTGCCCATTATTTACTCAGACCCTTGTTACTTTACCCCTTTTAAATGTTAATATTTTCCACCTGAGGCTGTATGTCTATTATGAATAAATTGATTTTTTAAAAATCACTGATAATTCCAATAATTTGTCATATGAGGTTACTGGTGATTAAAAGAGAAACCTTTAGGGTAAGTTTTATTATTACATCAGTCATTGAAATACGATCAATAGTTTGGGTAACTTATAATGTCATTGAGCCACAAATAAATTATTTAGTACTATCAAAAGGCTTTGCAGAATATGGACACACTAGAATTTTAAAAGCTTGGATAAGGCAGTTCAAATTATCTAACACCCTTTGGTTTTGCCTATCATAGTCTACAATCATGTCATTTTCTCCTTGGGTGAAATTGAGTAGTTCTTGCTATCTTGAAAACTCTATTTATTAAAAAATTTTTGTATTGAATAATATAAAAGAAAACTTACATTCAGAATGTATTCATCTTTGGTGCATTTAAGGTAGCTAAAGACAAAGATTGCAATGAATCCTATAAATGTATCCTATAAAAACAGACAAAAATAATAAGTTAGAAGAGATCATTCCCAAAACCAAAGCAAAAAGAAGAGAACTGGGAAGATTGAGTATAAATGTATGTGAGAGAGTCCAAATGCATCATTAGACTAAAAATATTTAAGTAAAAGCTATCTTGAAAAATTAAAACATATAATAAAGGACATATAAGAAAATGACAGTAATAATTTTACAACTTGAGATAATTCTGACTTTTAAGTGTCTTACATTCCAATTAGAAGAAATAGCCTGACAGAATAGACTACATAAATGAAAGAGAGCTGTTATTGGAGGTTATTGCTCTTTTGATGATCCTCTATCCAGCTCCCAAGTAAATCATACACAGAGGCTTATTCTTCCTTATGAGTGCCCAACTCTTAGTTTGGCTTAATTTCCAGCCAGCTTTAATTAAATTAACCCTTTTATCTTTTTCATCTGGCTTTTCTTATTCTCTAAATTCTGTAAATCTTACTCTTACTTTGTGCTTGCTGTATAGCAGGGTGGCTGGCTCCTGGAGCCCTCCTCATTCTCTGACTCCTTGATTTTAGTGTTCTCTACCCAGTTTTCTCCTTCTATATATAATCTAAGCCTGCTGGCCCACCTATCCTTTCTCCTTTCTTGCTGTTGGCCAGTTCTTTATTAAATCATCAGGTGTTTTATACAGGCACAGTAATATAGCTTCACAGAGTTAAACAAATTCAACATAAACAAAAGCAGTGCATCTTAAAATAATATTCTATTACATAGAGCTATTTGGTACCTGCAACAAATGAACTAAAGTGCCAAAGAAATAGGCAGAAAATCACATGTGGAAACAAACAAGTATAATCATACTGATAGTCCACAATGTGCACTTTAAAATTAAATTAGTGAATGAGAAAATGAAGGTCACTACATATTGATAAAGTGAGAAATTCAACAAGAGTCCATAAACACAAGTTCTGTGACATTGATGTTCCTAATTTTATAAAGCACACACTACTAAATATGAGATAACAGATAGAATTCAACATTATTTTGAGTGATTTTAATGCATGATTACATCAGTTATCAAAAGCAAAGCAAAGCAATGAACAACCAATATACAAAAAAATGGACTGATTTAACATTTAGAGAACTTTCCAAGGAGCAGCAGCAAAATTCATTTTTATCAGCAGACTGAGAAATTACTTTTCAAAATGGTTTTATGTGAAGCAAATCTTCTCAAAAACAAGGTAATTGAGATAACTTTTATTTTTATAAGATCACAGTATAAAAAATACAAAATAAAACAAAAATAAACTATAGAAAATATACAAACACATGGAGGCTAGAAAATAAAACACTGAACAATCAGTGAGACGCTAAAGAAATTGAGAGTAGGTTCAAAGTTCTTGGACACAAATGGTTGAAGTCTAGTGGTATAAAGGTAAACATTTAAAAAATTTGGGACTAGTAGATGGTTTAGCAAGTAAAGATACATGCCAACACGTCTGAATTCAACTCGCAGAAAACATGGTATAAAAAAAGGCATTGAACTCTAGTAAACTATTCCCATCCACCATCCACATGTGAGTTACAGTGTGTGCACAGCTGAGTGAATGCTATGTCTGTGAGTTAATACACAAATAATATGTGTGAAAAACATAAAAATGAAATGTCATTAGTCAGCAAGAAACAACAAAGATCAGAACTCAAGGAAATAAGTTCTAAATCTTAACTCATACTGTACAAGAGAATGCTCAGCCAATACTAATAAAATCAAACCTGAACAAACCATACAAAAGAACCAATGAAACACTCAGTTCTATAAAAGGATCAACATATATGACACACTCCTCTAGTAAGAATGACACCACTTCAAGTTAAGAGAACACACAAATGGAAGGATTACAGAACCTCACTATTAGCTGGGACAGGGTCCAGAAGCTGCAGAAACAAAAATCACTGATTCTGGGTCAGGGGCAGAGCTCAAGACCTCTCAGCATGGCACAGCTACATACTGACATGGAGAGTAGTACAATCCCTCAGCTATGATATGGGCATCACGTTCAAAAGTGACAATACAATCAGTCTTTTCCTAGTGTTATTGACACTGTGGTTCCAACAATTTGGAGAGTATCAGATAGGGAATTTGGTCAACTACTATGGGAGAAGACAAAAGAAAAGAGAACAGAACACACAGTAAGCACTTCTGCCCAACTCCCACTGAGGTCTCTATTAGTGTGAACCAACAGCTTGTCAAAGTGAAGAGACCACCTTGGCATGCAGAGAATGGAGGAAGAAGGCCACATGCTACCCAATGATGAGACAAAGAGAATGACTCACTTGACCTTTGCAGGGGTCTCTCCTACTTGCAAGCTGCTATCCCCACTGTGATCGTACATAAATCCTGAAAAGCAAATGTGCAAAAAGCAAATGGTGCTGGACTTTGAACTTACTCCGTCAAGGCTGTTCATAGCACCTCTCTCCTCATGATGACATGAAGGTGTGTGATGTATGACTGATGCATCTCCATCATTGGACTGCAGCTTCAGTCAGAGAAGCAGGGATTGATTGCCAAATGATTCTCACAAAAGACTCACTTCCCAGAACTACTGGTGCATGGACAAAAAAATAAACAGTTGACTGTCATGAAAGTGGTGAAGGGGTTGAATGTGTGTGTATCTGGGGGGGGATGTGTATGAGTAAAGTGATACAGTAAACACAAGTGGGTTGAATGTTAAACAGGCTGTTACAAGAGGAAAGGGTGGTGGACCTAACCTTGACCCAGCTGCTTGTTCTTACCTGCTCTTTCTGTGTCTGGGGGTCTCTGACATTTTTCTCTTGGCCAAGGGTAGAGCAAAGGGAATTCCAGAAAGAATCATACTATTTCTGAAAACTCCAACAACAAAAGAAATTCAAAAACTTATAGTAAGAAAACAGATTCCCCATTTGCCCTTCTCTGACCATGGAAATGGGGAAACATCAGCAAGCAGAGGACAAATCCTTTTTGAGTGAGGGTAGAAGACACGAGTGGTGTAGCAGTCCTATGGCAATAGACCCCTGCCCAAAACCATACATGATATCCATCTTGTGTTGCAAACTGAACTTCTAAGCATCATGACTCATTTGGTGATGAAATTACTCCTTCAAAGTGGAGGCATCTCATATAATCTGCATAACAGATATTTACATTATGATTGATCACAGTAGTGATTATAGTTATGACATAGCAAGAAAAATAATTTTATGGTGAAATGTCAAAACATGAGGAGTTGTACTTCAATGGTCATGTCATTAGGAAAGTTAAAAATAGTAGTTCTGAAAAAAAATAGTAGTTCTGGAGACTATTAAGTATGACAATTTGGTGTTGGGAGTAGCTAACAGTCTCTTTCACTACTGGCAATGCTGAGAACAAGAAGCGTAAGACAAAGCACTACTTGCTAAGGAAGCTTGCTAAGAGGCAGAAAGGCTGGAGCCAGAGCTTCAGTCTCTGCAGTACAGCAACAAGGAAAGCCAGAGATGGCCATTGCCCAATGTTGTGGTCCCCTGAACAACAGGTACTTAACAATGGAAGACTGACTCCTCAGCCAGATCATTTAATTTCTCTGAGGCCTTTGTGTTCTCATTATTTAAGCTCTGCATGTGTTACTTGACCTGCTCATGGTTCATCTTGAGCTTTTCATAGAAAGGATTTGGCTGGTGGTAGGTCCTGGGCCTAGAGGTAATGAACTCCATGAACATAGTCCTCAAGTATCACAGGAATTCAGGGTGTGTTCTAGACTACTGGATGTCATGGGATGCCACATCCTGTCTCCTAAGTACTGGGAACTTCTGGTATTTATTAAACTTGCTATTGTAGGGACAAGGGGCTGGCTAAAGAAACCCACCCTGACCCTGGAGCCCAGAACTAGAAAAGAAAGACTCAGAACAGGGCAGAAAGAAACATAGTTTGGCTCAGTCAGATCAGAGCTGTCTCTGACCCTGGCCAACTGACTTGTGATATCAACCAATCACAGAGCAGAATTGTAGAACCCTGGGCCTCAAGTCAAGCCGAGGTTGACTGAACCCCCAAAACATCCAGTGCAAATTGCCCTGCCTGGTCAGTTTTAAAAAAAAGGCTGTTCTGTCCACCCTGGTAGAGGCAGCTACTCTCCTGGACTCCTCCTTCCCAAATAAATCTCTTTCTCAAAAGAATTTTGGGTGTGGTGATCTTCATTCACTGGCATAGAGAAGATCCTTATTGAGATGTCCCCCAGTGGACAGAGCAAGAGGGAGCTGAAAGAGCAGAGCAAGGAGGAGCTGAAATAAAGATATTTGCTGAGACGTCCCTCAGTGGACAGAGCCATTAAGAGCTAAAAAGTAACACTTTTCTCCAGAGCCTGAGTACATTGTTACATTTCTGCAGGGGTTTTTCCCTTTTTGCAGAGTGAAGCAAAAGAAAGCCACAGCATAGGCAAGAGAAGCAGAGCTCAGCTAGGAAGCCCCCTTAAGAGGGTACTGAGCAAAGTTCAGCTGTAGCAGCTCTCCAGGAGAAGAGCAGGATTTATGTATCCTGCAGGGAGATCATCCCCCATCAGTTCCAGGCCTGAATTTCCCAAGAAGTCAGAAAATTGTCCCATCCAGGGTCGGGCTGCTTCTTTGCAGTTCCAGCTGTCAGAGCTGTGCACAACAGCTCCAGGTCTCTGGGACACCTTCAGGGCAGAGCTGTTGTGAGCAGCTTGAGGTGTCCAGGATACCTCACCCTCCAGGGCTGAACTGTCCCTTGCAGTTTCAGCCATCAGAGCTGTGCTAAACAACTTCAGGTGTCCAGGACACCTTCAGGGCAGAGCTGCTGTTCTGAGCAGCTCAAGGTGTGTGGGATACTTCGTCCTCCAGGGCTAAACTGTCTCCTTGCAGTTCCAACCATCAGAGCTGTCCTAAGCAGATCAAGGTGTTGCCTGACTCCCCAGGTAGTCAGGCAATTTTTCCTCAGAGTTGTTGCAACAAATTTACTTATATTGATGGTATGAAAACCCGGGACCAACCCACAGATTTGCAAACAATTTACTTACACCTATTCTGACCCTACACTGGTAGAGGCAGGCTGTCTAGATGATGGGAGGTGGAGCTGCATGAGCTCTCTCAGGAGGCTTGCCAAAATAGCTGTCTAAGAATTTCCCTGGTGTCTATTCCACAGGTGTGTACCCTCCAGAGTCTGTGAAGATGTTTCTCCTGTCTTCAAAAAGAAATTCTCAATGATGGGACCTGTCACAATGGAGACCAAAATAACATCATGAACAGTTATGATGATGGGACTCAACATCATCACAGATTTATAAACTCCCCAAGGAAATATCTATGTGTCACTAAAGAAAGTACACTGGCAGAACTATAATACTCAAAGTGGTGCTCCCAATTTTCACCATGGTATCACCTGGGAACTTTGAGATAGGGAACTGCTCATGCCCAAACTCAGATCCCTGATTGCAGGGACTAGAGGGAGATACATGCACAAACACATAGAAAAATACACAACATATATACATGTATGTGAGAGACAGAGAGACAGAGAAAGAGAGACATAGAGAGACAGAGAAAGAGAGACTGAGTGAGAGTGGAAGAACTTCATCAATTGGATGCTGAACAAAGGCATGCAGGTTTGTCCTCTCAGAGAAAAACAAAAGGAGCAGGGATCAGTCTCAGTTCCTGTATCCACACAAATAGATGTGTGTCCAGGCCTCTCCAACTGCTGCTTGGAGAATCAAATGCACAAGGCCTTTTAAAGCAAGTAACAAAAAATTAACTCAAACTCACAGCAACTAACATCTCACACTAGCCAGCACTTGATTGAATCTCTTCAAATGCATGCTGGGAACTCACATCCTACTGCCTCAGTCTATGAGTACTATGACTCATGCCACAGGCTCTGTTTTTGTTTCTTTTTAGAGGAAGCAGAATAGTCTATGTCCTCATGACATTCTTGTCCACATTTGAGGTTCTGTCTTTGGGAAGAATTCAGAGACATGATTTTGGGCAAAGACATATCCTGAAGATGCAGCCTACCAGAAACACAGACCTTATATAAAATGAATTAATGATGACAGAGTGGACCTGAGATTGAAACCACAGGGTTTGAAAGAATGAATATGTATTCTTCATGCTCTCTTCTGTGATAAAGATCAGGCGATCTCACTGCTAATTTCTTTCAATATTCATTTGCTGTAGCTGACTTGTCAGTCACTAGACCTTCTGCTGCACCTACAACTTGGTGAGCAAGGTTTGTTGGGATGGTGGCTCCCTGGTGCTCCTTGTGGGTAGATGAACACAAATTAACTTGCAGTATGACAAGACAAAGATAATGTACAGACCACCCTAAGTCCTGATCAAATGTTTGAGAAAGCTTGTTTACCAGTGACTCGGTGACACCCCAAATTATTTTGTCCTGTGCTTTAGATGCCCCTGCTAGGGAACTCCTCTGTCTCCTCTATTTGAAGGGAAGTGGTTATCTTAGCTATTTGGTTCTCTCTGCCGTCATAGCACATGTTCCAAGTAACCAAGGAGATAGACTCTTCAGGCTCATTCACAGCTGCAGACACAGAATTCAACTTGGCTGCAGAGTCCACAAGTCTGTGGGTTTACAAGAAAGAAAAAATTGCCATGGTTCACCATCACCCCAGTCATTTAGAGTTTCCCCAAATATCTTGACAAGTCACTCTAACCTTATAACTATTGATGGAGAAGATATACAATGGCAGAACATGGTCACCAGACTCAACAAGTCACCTCACTGACAAATCAGAAACTCAGAGAAGCTGGGAAGTACCTAAAGTTAGCCAGTGTGGTTGAAGTACAGTGATGTCCTGCCTTGAAATGGGCACACCTCATTAATCCCTCCTTCTTTAATGTTGATCTCATTTTCACACATCAATGCCTATCTACAAAAAGGAATGAAAGCCAAGAGTTCCCAGCATAAAACATTGGCCTTACCAGTTCCTGACTTCTGAGCCAGAAAAATTAATATCCTGGAATCCTTGAATTTCAAGAGCCATGATAAGCAGGGAAGTTCTGTTGGTTCCCAGAGACTCCAGCTTTCTATTCCCCATTACTGGAAGATTCAGATCAAGCCCCCTTCCTCCAGGAAGCTTCCCTTTTCCTGCACAGAACTCATTACACCATTCTTTTGATCATTTCTTTCTTGATGTTTTACATTGAGGCTGAAGGTCAGCTTTCTTCTGTCATGCTCTGGTCTCTCTACCATCTCCATTTTCTTTCTGAATTAGACTCTTCAGTATGCCATCATGTTCATCAGTAAATGGTGAAGACATTGAATAAGCTTCCCAAGGGCAGTTGGTGTTGCCACAACATAGGTGACATCACAGAGGATGCCAGGGCTCTCCAGGATACAATAGAATGTCCAGGGAAGAGCTGCAGATGTCATGGGAACAGACATTGCTTCCGTGCTCATGAGCTTTCCTCATCATACACCAGAAGTCAAGCTGACCTTTGCAGGAGCCTCTGCTGGGATACAAGGGAAGCCCTACAGCACCCCCTTCATCCAAAGCCAGAGATCTCTCCCCGATTGATTGGACATACTTTATTTCTGACCATGTGTGGAACTGAATGTTTATCTCCTACTGAAATTTTATGTATAGAAGGTAATAATATGATAGAAATTTATATATGCTATAGTTCATAATATGTACCTGCATCTCCTTATCTCCTTAGCCACAAGACTTTATACACTTAATGCTGACTGAGAAGGACACTTGTTAAACAATTTCCTGGTAAAGAGTCTGCAGGAAACATCTGGGCAGAGCTATGCTAGAGGAGAGGCTGACACAGCCTTGCAACATGTACCCATAGGAGTGTGATATGGTCATGGAGCTCAGTGTGACTAAAATCAGTGTCATAAGCATGTGTAGTGGGTGTTGTACTCTCTGTTGAGTAGCTCAAAGTGGTCTGCTGTTACTTGGTAGTGAAGATGGCCAGACAGCTGGAGTCTTCCACACAGAACATTAGTTTCCTATACAGCAAAGGATATTCAGGAAAATCCTTTGCAAGCCCCTTAATATTTAGAAACATAGACACTAGAGTTCCACTGGACACTCTATATTGATGGTTCTTAATTTTTCCAATTCTCTGACCCTTTAAATATCACTAACAGTAGTTCCTCATGTCGTTGTGAACCTTAAACATAATTGTTTAATTTTTCTTAATTTTAATTTTGCCACTGTGATGAATCATAATTCAAGTATTTGATTGCAGGATATCTGATATGCAACCCCCAATGGGTTGGTGACCCACAGATTGAGAACCACATCTCTGAATGCAGGCAGAAATCTCCTCAAATCCTGGCACTGATGCTGGGACAGTGTGATTCTTAGTTTTTATTATCAGACTGAATCAAATGAGTTACTTGGGAAGAGGGACCCTCAATGTGGAACTATATAGATCAGATTTACTTTGAACACATCTCTGTTGGATTTTATTTATTGTTAACTGAGATAAGATTCCCTTAAATGGGCAGAATCATTTCATTGTCTGCAACTTGTACTGTGTAAGTATGAAGAAGCTAGAGCATAAACATAAGCAAACAGGCAGCATGGGTACATTTGTTTATCTCTGCTCTTGGCTGTGGATGTGATATGATTAGCTGAGTTCTTACCTTGATTTCCCAAAAATGGAACTATTACCTAGAATTGTGGTCTATGATCAATTTTTTCCCATTCTAAGTTGCTGTGCCTGATAACTCAGTGCCATAAAGATGTTAAGAAAGCACGCTAATACAGAGGGGTTTTCACAAGTCAGTGAGATGTGCAGTTCATGAAATGCTCAACAGCACCATATCTATCTCAGAAGAGATCCTACTTCCTCCTGAATCCAACCTGTGTTTCCCTGTCATAGTTTTACCAAGACACAGAGACACCCATAGACTCACAAACCACTGTCAATAAATGTCTCCTGATATTGTCTTGCCATATCAAGTACCATGCTAAATTCTTCTAATGTGTTATATACAAGAAGCTTCACTTCACTGAATGTATTTCTCTTTCAATTTCCTGACCATTATACTTTTCAGATATGGGGAATTGGGTCTGAAATCACTGCCTTGTCTATGAATTTCAATTTTATGCTATGTCCTTCTTTGGAGGTCAGAAGAGGCTCCTTAAAGCTGAGAGCAATGTAGTACCATAAATTCCAGGTATGCAGTGGTATAAGGAATGACTGGCAATGTGTCCACTAGTTACCTTAGGTTGGAGATTAACTCCAGGGCTGATGTACAATGATCCCTGTGGAAACTTCTCGGTATCCCTCTAACTTCTGTGCCTCTTCATCAAGGTTTCGATAAACAGATCTTTGACAAATTTCCTCCTTCAAAAGTAAGTAGTCCTTATTAGATGTGTAAAGTCACATTGATTTTTGTCCTTCTCTTCCTAGGACATGTAGCAGGCCCTTTTGTGCTACATCAAAGGCTATCCAAGGAGAATAAGGGCTGAAATAACCACAGGTAAAGCTTTAGAATGCAGGTCTGAGGAACAGTGCAAAACAAGGTCAGGACAGCAGTCACACCCAGGAAATTCTTGTTTTGTCTTTGGCAGTTTAGCCTCTCTGCATATCAGTTTCTTCTCCCTAGAGAAAGATCGGTTGGGATGCACCATGGAGATGAGTGCTGTCACATGGCATGACTTATAAAATCACTTCCTTTATAAGTGGGATTTTCTTTGTTTATTTGTTTGTTTGCATGTTTTTTGTCTTTTGTTTGTTTGTTTTGGTGGGGGGGGATGAACAAGCATTTATATGAGCTAAGCTACACATCTCTTTCTGGTGAACACTTCTTTCTGGGAACAGAGGAATCAGATCCTGAACTTACAAAAAATGCTGACTATTACCAAATATTGTGCATGGCTCCTGTCTTTTGCCATTTGGAAAGACTCACCATCTAGCTATTCTTTATTGATTAAGGACTTTCAGATGCTAAAAGCAAAGAAGATGGAGAGGGAATGTAGAAATCAATATCTTTGATCCTAAATATAGAGTTGTGTTTGCCTCTTCCAATCTCAGAATTCTAATCCTTATCGGGCTAATCTAACAACAAATAAATGCCACCTGTGCCCATTGGTGTATTTTAATAGAAGCACATAAATGATTTTGGTGACTTACTAGAACTCATGTATTATATATTGAGTCCAGCTACTAATATTTTCTTCTCTGACTTGCTATTGTTATTTGGAAGGTTTGCTTGGTTGAGTGGAAGTGAACCACCATAATTAAAATGGGGGGAATTTTTTTAAATAAACTACTGTAAGAGAATATGTTTGGGAGTTTTAAAAGTTTTTCCATTGAAATTATTGGAATTTAAGAGGATTTGGTTACATGCTGAGTGCAGAAATCAGAGTCAGCAAAGCTTGCAAAAACAGATTTTTTTTAGCACTTTAATGGGAGAAGCACTTTATTTGTTTTGTTTGTTATTATTTTTTAATTTTATAATTAATTTAATTTTACATACCATCCATGTGTTCTCCTGTGCTCCCTCCTCCCTCCCCTCCTGTCCTCCCCCCATTCCACCCCCATTCCCATCTCCTCCAGGGCAAGGACTCCCCTGGGGATTCAGCTCAGCCCTGTAGATTCAGTTGAGGCATGTACAATCCCCTCCTCTCTTCACCTAGGCTGAGTAAAGTGTCCCAGCATAAGGCAGGTGAAAAAAAAAGAAAACTGTATTATTCAAGCTTTTCCACATTACCAGGACTTGTAGAATGAATCTATCCATGTACGCAGAAAATTGATTTCATAGAATGTCTGACAAGCATGCAGGATGGAAAGATCTTTTTAACTAGCTCTTTTCTATCACAGGGCTGGGACATTTTTGCAGAGAATTCCATTTATGCTTAATTTTATTTTACTTGCCTGCTTAGAAATAGGGAGAATTCTACTTGAATATGTCCAGTCTTCCTAAGAAAAATCCACATACTTCCTCTGTTTAGGAAAATCATGCTTTACCAGCCTCCTGCTGGTAAGAACTTTTCTCATTTCTTTTTTCTTGGCTGTTGTGATGGATATTCTTGTTGTCACACTTACTACTTGTGGAATTAACTAAAACCCTAAGAGTTGGGTACACTTGTGATGGGTTTTTTTGAATGTTTTGAAAAAAGATCCATCTTTAATCTGGATAATTTGTGGTTAAATCCACCCTCAGCTGCTTGGTGTCTGTGTATACTTTAACTAACACTTTAACACAGTCACTCAGGCCACATTAGTCAATCAGGTGCTTCAGGCAACCTGCCAGTCAGAAGTTATGCTGGGTCTTTCCAGCCTCCTGCTTCAGAATTGGCTTAGAAGAGAATCTGTCTCTAGTAGTTGTGTGTGCTGTGCTGTGAGTGTTGCTGTTGCGAGCTGAGCAAAGGGCATGGCCCAGCTGGAGAACCAAAATATTATGAGTGAGGGGCTGCTGTCCCCAGACTGGGAGGAGTGCTCAGTTGAGAAATGGGAGTCAGTGTGTCGGGTCCTTCCCTTGCTGGGTGGGAGGAAGTGGTCAGATTCAGAGTTCTGCTTGTTCTTGTCCTGCATTGTCTAGCATGGTGCCGCTCTTCCTGGCTGCTCCAGTGTGGATCTTCGTGGTCCTGCAAAGTCTTCACAATTGTTGGGGTTGGCTGGCAGCCTCTGAATAACTTCACTCTGTTGGCTGCATCTGTGCAGAACACTAAGGGCAGGACTGTGCTTTGAAATGTCCTTGTTGACATCACTGTGAAATGCCAGCACCATGTGTGTGTTGTTTCTATGGAACATAGATTTCCAAACTCAAAGAGAACTGGTCCATCCCTTATCTTCCAGAAGTTCTACACTTTCAACATTTATCATTAAGATTTAAAATCCAAGAGGAATTAATTTTAGGAGCTTGTAAACAGTATTTCCTAATTAAAGTTGCACTCCAATGCTCAACTGTGATGTAGAAGATTACAATTGATGGTAATACAATTGGTGGTACATGGTCTTCACAGTTCTTAGTGTGGAACCAAAATAAGACCAAAATGCTTTCATCCCAAAACTAAAGGCCTAAGACTGCTCCTTTTTAGCTACAGGGCATAAGTTACTGGAACAGGCCAGAAGTTACTGAAACCAGTCAGTTCAGATTCCAGAAAGCAGGAAGTGTAAAAGTACAGGGCCACAAGGTAGTCAGGAGGTAATGGCTGCCAGAGTATGGAATGTCCTCTCCCTGTCCCTCTAGGCAACCGCTAGACCATAGAATGTCCCCACCCTAGTTTCCATAATGACTGTGTAATCACCAGATGCCATCTGGGGGCAGCCAATGAGAAATGGTGGCGGGCAACCACTCCCTTAGAAGTAATTTCTAGAAGTCCCTAGAAGCGAGCCAATCAGAATTGTACCTGTACTAGCACCCCTAAATGATGTAACCTTGTGATTTTTCCCTTTAAAAGCTGAGCTTGCAGATAGGTGGGCACTTCCTCCAGACTCCACTGTGTTGGATCTGTTGGAAGAAGTCCCTGCTTAGGCTTGTATTGCATTTGGATATCCCAAAATTAAACCTTGCTTTTGCATTCCGGCTTGCTCATCCTTGGTGGTCTCTCTGGGGTTCATGATCTGGGCACAATACTTAGGAGACATTAATTCACAAAATAGAATTTAGGTAAGATAGGGCTGCATCACAAATACCCCAAAGATAAGTAGTATGGTAACCATGATGATGAGAAATTACTAGGAAAAGATGTAAAAGTTTGTTCCTCAGGATTAACCAGCTACATTCCTTAACATGGGAGACAACCCTTGTTTACAACCAGTAGAAAGGCCCATCCTTCCACTAAAAACCTGGTCTCTAACATGCTATTCAAAAGACCATTACAGGGTCACAACCAATATTAATTCCTGGTATGCCATGGAGATGTATTAATTCTTTTTTTTTTTTTTTTGGTTTTTCGAGACAGGGTTTCTCTGTGTAGCTTTGCGCCTTTCCTGGAACTCACTTGGTAGTCCAGGCTGGCCTCGAACTCACAGAGATCCGCCTGGCTCTGCCTCCCGATTGCTGGGATTAAAGGCGTGCGCCACCACCGCCCAGCCGAGATGTATTAATTCTTAAACAGGGAGTCTCCAGTCTTTTTGAAAAGCAGTTTTGAGTCAAGTTCTTCTACATTGGTTGAGGTGGACTTGAACCCTGTCTGTAGCCGCACAGAGCATTGCCTTTATTATCCCCTGACTAATCACCCTAAATTCTGTATTACATGTCTGTATCACCACAAGGTTCTAAATTTACCAGTTTGAGTCACATAGTGGACTGTCCATTGCACAACAGGGAAAGGAAATATGTGTGGAAAATGGCTTCTTCAGACTAGAAGAGGAGGAAGAGTGGAAATGGCCTGCAGATAGGTGGTGATGCCTGTAGACAGGGGAACAGGCCACTGTGTACACAGCAGTGGGCATCAGACTAGGCAATAGCTTGATCACAGACTGATGTTGAGTGTAGTGAGCTGAATGGTTTCCATTACAAAGAAGGGATGATGGGGCATGGTGAGTGACTTTCTCTATAATTTCCCTGCATGTATTAATTTCTCCCATGTGAATGAAGATGGACACTATTGTGTGGTGTACAGTTTATGGAGGATAGCTTGGACTGTTAAGTATTCAGTTTCCAAATAGCGAACTCTCCTATGGAGATATGTGCAATCCTTTCTGATACAGTGAAGTCAGCTGAGAGATTTGAGATACAGGCGTTTGGCTGTAATTCCATGTATTAGATTACAACACTCAGTTGCTACCATTTTACATGGGACCAAGTCATTCAGTCTCTTATAAATGGTATTCACTCTACCATGGGGGTGCCTACTCTGATTCAAAGTCAGTATAGCTACATATGCTTTCAATCGATTTTGTTACTTTAAAACATCTATTATTGGTATCATTTTTAATATTCATTTTCTTTTAATGCATTACTGATAATTTTTTCTATGTTTCCCAGTTTAAGAATTTTATTCCATTTTCTTTCTTAACTGGTTTGTTTATGTATTTATTTATATCAGTTTATAGCAATGCTTCTCATTCTTAGAGGTCATGGCTCCCTTTGGGGGATCAAATAACCCTACCACAGGACAGGTCTAAGACTGTCAGAAAGTGCACATATTTATATTATAATTCTAAGAGGAAAAAATATAGTTATGAAGTAGCAGTGAAAATAATTGTATAGATGGGGTGTCACCACATCATGAGAAACTGTACTAAAGAGTCACAGCATTAGGAGGGCTGTGAACCCTTGGTTCAGGTCAAAATCTCTTGTAGCTTAGGCTTGCCTCACATTATGTAATTGAGAATTTGCTTTGAACACCTAATTCTGCCTCTGTCTCCCAGTGCTGGAAAGCAAGTCCTGCAACTCCTTGCAGGATGAGCCTTCACTGGTCTGTGGGAAAGAAAAATAGACCAGTGAATAAGTATCCTCCAATTTCTCTAGATTTTATTGTGCATATACAAATGAGGTGGAACTTGTGTAAGAATTGAGTTCACTGGCCAACTATAAAGCAGGTGAAGTCACAGAAGAGAGAGGGATGAGGAAGAAAGAGGGTGAAAACTTTCCTGCTGTGATAGTAGTTGACCTTAACTATGAGTAGTGAGGTTACCAATGTTACAAGATCAATAAATGTTCTGACTGGCCATTTCTTGGGTCCACAGACCAGGCAATCAAGAATCTGGATACCAAAGAACTGAAATTTTGTAAAACCAAATTAGAGTAGTTACACCATTTGAACCTAAGAAGTAGAATTGGATAGAATGGTGTGGCCCTGCCTAACATGACTGTGTTTTCTAGGTTTAAGATGTATGCCCCAAGTGAAATGGTGTGAGAAGTACTTGGTGTCCTCTAATACAAATCCCTGGTCTCTGGAGCACATGCCATAAAGCCTGTTTCAACTTTTTAACAAAATTATTTGGGATTATATTGACATTATTATCATGATGTCTCCCTTTGTGCCCAGACCCCGACCTGCAGAGAGACCACCAAAAATGAGCATGCCGGAATGTAAAAGCAATGTTTAATTCTGGATATACAAGCCTAAGCAGGGACTTTGTCCAACATAGTCAATGCAGTGGAGACTGGAGGAAGTGCCTGCCTGTCTGCAAGCTCAGTTTTTAAAGGCAAAAGCCACAAGGTCTTCATTTACCATGGTCTCCTATTCCTTGTTCTCCCTCTCTGTTGTTGATCCAGCTGGGATCTCCCGCTCCCCCAAGCTCTCTTTCCCTCAACCCTCGCCTTTCATTACCCCCACTCATGTCCAGGCTGTTCATGTAGATATCCTTCCATTTCTCTGTCATTGGGCGATCCCTGTGTCTTTCTTGGGGTCCTGTTTTCCAGGTAGCCTCCCTGGTGATGTCAGTAGCAGACAAGTCATCCTTGTTTCATGTCTAGTATCCTGCTATGAGTGAGTACATACCATGTTTGTCTTTCTGAGTCTGGGTTACCTCACTCAGGATGATTTTTTCTAGATCCATCCACTTGTCTGCAAACCTCATGATGCCATTGTTTTTCTCTGCTGAGTAGTATTCCATTGTGTATATGTACCACATTTTGTTTATCCATTCTGACATCAAGGTCAAGGTCATCAAGGAAGCCTGCAGAAATTTCTCAGCTGTGCATTGTGTTGTGTGGGTGGATAGGGCAGAATCCACATCTTGTGCCATAATCCCTGTGACAGGAATCATTCATAACTAATAAGAAGTCTTTGTGTCATGATTGAGAGCTGGTTGGTGGTCTAAATGAAAGCCTGCAACATATCCCCACTCACGCTTTCTCTTAGTGGGTTTCTCTTCAGATATTACTATTGCATATATATTTATAAATAAATATGAGGTGCTGAGTCCATTTGATATTTTTTCTATTTATATGATTTTAGTGCAGTCCACTTTGTTTTGGATAACCAACTATATCTCATCCCTGGGAAATACAATTCTGCCTCTCAATAGTCATTAGTTTCCCATAGTTCTTGGTCTAGGGAGATGGTTCATTAGATCTCTTCATACCTTCTATGTTACTATGTCTATTGGCCATGTTTTCTCTTACACATGAGATCTTCTTGTAGGGCTCAGGGTCTGTCTACTTTGTCAGCTTTGGTTTTGTGTTCCCAGCTCCTGTATGAATGCATGTCTGGGGTAGTTCTCCTCTTCCAGAGCCCTGTGTTTGTAGTGGATGGGCTGCCCTGCTGTCTCCTCTGGCCTTGATCTTAGAGTAGCTCTCCAGTTTAGCTGCCAAGCACTCCCCATTCTGCTACTTACCAAAAAAGTGATGTCACCACAGGATTCCCATATCCTCTGAGTTAAGCTAAAAATAGTGTCTGGAAGGGTATTTCCAGGGAGGAGGAATGTCTGGGAGCATGGTCTGTGGGTGTGTCTGTGAGGGACTTGCCTGGGGGATGCTTCTGGAGATTTCAATGAGGAGAGGACTAGTGGAATTTCTGTTGAGATCATCTCAGGGATAAGATATGTTTAGTAGGTGATTTGTGGGCTTGGCCCAGGGAAGTAGGAATGCAGGGCTGTAAAAGTTCACAGGCCATGTGCTCCAATACTGCTCTTCTCTTGCCTATCTCAAATATCTGTGGAGCTGAAGGAGGTGTTCATGGAGTGTCACCTGGCCTGATCATTTGCCATGGAAACCCCTGAACCTGGATCTAGCTGGACAAGCATCCAACCAAGGCTGATGATGAAACCAAGAGATGTGAAGTTCCCTATTGTGCTGTTGTAGTTGCTAGGAGTAGCTGGGTGCTGGGAACAATGCAAGAACTACTTGCCATGGTCATAGAGGTGAGAACTTGATGCAGGAAAAGTGAGACTGAAATCCATCTACCTTTTTAAAGCATCTTCCTGCCACCAGGTTGTCTTCTGATTCTTTAGTCTATAAGCCAATCTCTAGAGCCTTGTTTGAGTCCATATGCCTTCCAAATACTTCTTTGTTGCTCAGCTGCTGTGCTTAGCTTTCCAGGAGCCTCCATTGTCTCTGAGATTTCAGATACTGCTAGAGTCTTGGATGTTCCTGAGACAGCATGGGTGTTCCCCATTGGTGAGCTCCTTGGTAAAACTGGAAATGTTATAAGGCAAATAATCTCATTACTGTTGTTTTGTAATAAGTGTGTTAAAGCCTTTGCATATCATAGTAATCTTCAAAGGTATAAAAGAACACATACTGGGGAGAAAACCTCTGAATGTAATCAGTGTGCTAAAGCCTTTGCGCAATACAGTACTCTTCAAAACCATGAAAGAACACATACTGGTGCAAAACCCTATGAATGTAATCAGTGTGATAAAGCCTTTGCAAAACACAGTACACTTTAAATACTTGAAAGAACCCAGTCTGGAGAGAAACCCTATGAAAGTAATCAATGTGGTAAAGCCTTTGCAAAACATTGTCAGCTACAAATGCATTTAAGAACACATACTGGAGAGAAACCTTATGAATGTAATCAATGTAGTAAAGCCTTTGCATATCACCAATCTCTTCAAACGCATGAAAGAACACATACTGGACAGAAACCCTATGAATGTAGTCAGTGTGGGAAAGCCTTTGCACAACATGCTCATCTTTAAAGTCATAAAAGAACACATACAGGAGAGAAACCATATGAATGTAAGGAATGTGGTAAAGCCTTTATACAATTCAGTAGTCTTCAAAGGCACACAAGATCCCATACTGGTGAGAAAACCTATGAATGTAATCAATGTGGTTAAGCCTTTTCACAACACAGTAATCTTCAAGTACATAAAAGAAGACATACAGGAGAGAAATCCTATGAATGTAATCAATGTGGTAAAGTCTTTGCACATCACCAAACTCTTCAAATGCATAAAAAAACACATACTGGAGATAAACTCTATGAATGTAATCAATGTGTTAAGGCCTATGCTCATCACAGTACTCTTCAAATACATACAAGAAGACATGCTGGAGCAAAATTCTATGACCATTATTAATGTGGTAAAGCTTTTCGTCATCACAGTCATCTTCAAATGCATGAAGGATCACATAATAGAGAGAAACCCCATGAATTTAATCAATGTGGTAAGGTCTTTTCACACACAGTACTCTTCAATTGCATGAAACAACACCTACTGGAGAGAAACCCTATGAATGTAAACTGTGTGATAAAGCCTTTGTATATACCAGTAGTCTTTGAAATCATTAGAAAAAGTCATACTGCAGAAAAACCCTAAAAATATAGTCAGTGTCATACAGTTTTTTTCTTTATACACAAATAAACCTTTTTCTGTGCAGTCAATCTCTTAAAGCCTTTGCATATTACAATAGTGTTTGAGTACCTGCAAAAAGTACTGAGGGCTTATTATTATAAAGTATCTTCACGATCCTTATCCAAAAGACTTGCATTCATTTACACAACGGTGTTCATTCTGTAAAGAACAATTTGACAGTGTCAGCAATCTGTTCATGCATCATGATGTCCATTTTTACAGTGTTTGCCCCTGCAAAACCATGGAATAAATGAATTTAGTAGTTTATAAAGCCCTCTGTGTAGGATAAAAGGTCAGCCAAAGAAACATATCTGGAAACTAAAACCAGAGCCAGTGAAAAACATTCAATTTGGCACTGAAATCAGAGCCAAAGAAATATATTCCACCTCTGACTAACTGACAACAACATCAACCAATCCATGAAAAGAGAATCCAACCAATCTCTGTGTATGAAACCCTCCCAATCTCAGAGCATGAACTTGAAATCCAACCAATACCTATCCTCAAAATCTTTTCACTGGAAATCTCCACCACTATGAAGCCCCATAGAAGCCCTGTATCTTTTCAGCTGGCAGCTGCTCTTTTTCACACAGACACAGGCAGCCACTATTCTGGATTCCTCTCCCTATATAAATCTCTTGATTTAGATTTGGGTGAAGATCTTCTTTTGCCAGAGCAGAGCAGAATCTCTGCTGGGAAACTTCCTAATGTAGTGGAACAGAGAAATAATGGACACCTCTGCAGAAAAATTCTCTTCGGGGAATGGAGCAGAGCAACAAAGAAAGATCTGCTGGAAATCTCTCTTAGCTGAGTGTAGCACAGCTAATCTGTAATTGCTCATTTTTGGAGAGGAGCAGGTTTACCACATCCTTCAAGTAAACTATCCCACACTGGGAAAGCTTTCAGGACTAACCTAACTTTCTAAGTCAGTATTCCTATCTCCTCACAGCTTTAGGTATCAAGCTAAACCAGCTTTTTTTCACAGCTTTTTTTGAGAGCTGTAGGTATCCTGGAAACCTTTCCTGCACAGCTTCAGGTAGAGCCTGACACCCCAACAGCCATGATATCTTTTTCCTTTCAATTGTATATATCCAGGATACCGTCTACTCCCAAGTATAGGTGTAGCCTAACTTTTGACACTCAGGGAACTTTTCCTTCCAGAGCTAAACACTTGCACTATGAATTTAAATAATAATGTAGTATTTTTAGATTTTATACTCCTCTTTAATTACATGAAATAACTAATTCAGGTGTCAAACTTTATGGATTTGTATTAGTTCCTTTTCTGTTCTTGTTATGTAATGTCTATGTCAACTTATGAGTTTTTTTTGGCCCCAGGTTCAGCATGTAAGTGGCATGGCATCAATTGTCAGACATGGCAGATAAATCGAGAGCTCACATCCTTAGCTTGCACCATGGAGCACAGAGTGGGAACTGAAAATGATGTGTGGATGTAAATTATCAAATCCTACCCCCGATGACATATTTCCTCAGCAGAATAGCATTTCCCAAACCTTCACAAATGATACCACCAACTGAAAAGGATTTCTTTGAATTCAAGTGTACATGCTTGCTTTCTGTTATATGAACCAATTCAAAATGAAGAAAATCTTTGTAAACCTTTAAATGTCTCAATACCTGTGTTACAGCAATGCATGCTTACAAATGAAAAAGTTTCATCAACGAAAAATTGTTGTTTTAAAGAGTTGTTTTAATTTTAATTATGTGATGTCAGGACATGTTTTTTGGGGATATATGAATTTGCATGCTAGTTTCTGAAAATGTTAGGCTTTCGGATCTTCTTGTAGCAAGAACTGAAGGAAGTTGTCAAAATCAGGTCTTATTCCTAGGAATGAACTTTCCTTAACTGCCCAATCATGTCTCTAGCCGTGAAATTATTTTAAAGCCTATTTATAACACATTAAAGTCAGGAAATAGGGACAAACTTATACAAGAGAAAAAATTTATTCATGTAAACAACTTGGTACAGATTTTAGAAATCACACTTGTCTTCAGCTTAAAGAAAAAAAATCTTACATTATTATCTTTGCAGTATAGCCTTGAAGGAAGTAAATTAGTTACTATGTTTAGTCAAGACTGATGGGGGAGATCAATGCATTTTAATTTCTATTTTGAAACATTTGAGGTAAATAGCAAGGTGCAGTATATGTGGGGCAAATTCATTTAGTTAAATTTGTTTTTGTGGTCTTTATATTCCTTCTGTGGCTTTTGATCATCTTCCTTTGAGTTTTTACTTAGTGATATGTATTTTTATGTTATAATACATAGAATGGGAAACCCATCATTATTGGTGAAATTATTAAGGCCACTCCACGTAGATAAAAGGAGATTTATTTAATGGTGTAACTTACAAATTAAGGGATAGGTAGGTCACGGAGTCTGGGGAAGGTGTATTGCAGTCCAGCGGTGTTCTCTGGAGCTCTGCTCGGTCCACCTCTCCAGTCCAGGGTCCCGCAACAGAGAGAGAGCCCGCTGATCCAGATCTCAGGTCCCCAGGCGCCTCCTTTCGCCCCGCCTTGTAGGCGTGACAGTTGCCGAAGTCTCAATGGGGGTTGGAACTTCCAGATCAAAGCTGGAATGGCTACCCACTACATCTCCCCCTCTTTGTCTAAATAAGAAGTAGTAAGAAAAGCTATGCCCAAATTCCCAAATATACCAAGCTGACTTTGGAGATGTGTAAAGGTTAAAACCTTCCTTTTTAAGAAAAGAAAAGGGGAGGTGCTGTGGGATGGTCTGTATGTCAAATGTGTTGCTGATTGGTCAATGAATAAATCACTGATTGGCAGTGGCCAGGCAGGATGTATAGGTGGGACTAACAGAGAGGAAAATTGAGAGAACAG
The DNA here is from genome assembly GCF_007827085.1 of Peromyscus californicus insignis. Classification (NCBI taxonomy): domain Eukaryota; kingdom Metazoa; phylum Chordata; class Mammalia; order Rodentia; family Cricetidae; genus Peromyscus; species Peromyscus californicus. The sequence continues at coordinate 166,778 of NW_026294543.1, forward strand.
GAAGCTGGGAGGGGAGACACTGCCAGCTGCCATCAGGACAAGGAAGATGTAAAGTACCGGTAAGCCACAAGCCACGTGGCAAGGTATAGATTAATAAAAATGGATTAATTTAAGCTGTAAGAACAGTTAGCAAGAAGCCTGCCACAGCCATACAGTTTGAAACCAATATAAGTGTCTGTGCTTACTTGATCGGGTTTGAGTGGCTTGGGACTGGCGGGTGAGAGAGATTTGTCCTGACTGTGGGCCAGACAGGAAAACTCTAGCAACACATCATCTTACTAGTCTATTGTTTATTTAAATATCAGGCAGTGTACGATCATAGGTTCTGAGTAAGAGTGTCTGTGAAAAGGGTGGTGGGTTTTGGTGTTTAGATTTGATTTCATGTTTTCACAAATTCCCTTGAGATTTTGCTTTTTATATTAAGACTGGCATGGATTTCAGGAATGCTTCAAGGATACATTTAAACTCATGATCTTCATGTGTCTAATTCCAGAGTACAACACCAAGAGTAGATAATCTATGCCCAATGTGTGTTGTTTAGGCAAAACAACAATGTTAATTTTAAAATGCTTAATAGAAAAGAATACAAGAAAGATTAAACACTTTATATGTGCATTCAAAGTGGTATTTTCATGTGTCTGGCAGAAATGTAATAAAGTAGGATAATCAGCAATCAATTGTGTTTCTTATATCATAGCTTGATGATTTCTTTCTGTATATATAATTTGAAGTTCCATACATCTTCCTTTCCCCATCACTTATCCATTTGGTACTTCACATAGAAGTATTGCCCTGTAAGGGAATTATCCCGAGATGGCAGATAATGTAATGACACTAAGATTTTTTTCTTTTTATTATTAAGATATTTCTCTTCATTTTGCATACCAACCACAGATTCTCATGTTCTCCCTTCTCTCACCTCCCAGCCTTCAATCCAACCTACCACCCCATTCTCAACTCCTCGAAGGCAAGGTTTCCCATGGGGAGTCAGCAGAGTCTGGTACATTCAGTTGAGACAGGTCCAAGCCCCTTCTCCCTGTACCAAGGTTGCACAAAATGTCTCATTGTGGGCACTAGGCTCCAAAATGCCAGCTTATGCACTAGGAACAGGTACCAATCCCACTGCCTGTGAGCCCCCTAAACAATTTAAGCTAATCAACTGTCTCAACTATCCAGAGGGCCTAGTCCAGTACCATGGGGGCTCCTTAGCTATTGGTTCCCAGTTCATGTTTTCTACTAGTTTGTCTAGTTTTCTCTGTATTTTTTCCCAGCATTGTCTCAATGTCCCTTGCTCATAGAATTCCTCTTCTCTCTCATCAATTGGACATGTGGAGCTTTTCCTGGCACCTGGCAGTCCATCTGTGCATCTGCTTCCATGAATCACTTGATGAAGTTTCTATCATGATTGTTAAGGTATTTAACCATCCAAACATTGAGTAGGCCAGCTCAGGCACCCTCTTGACTCAGTACTCTAAGGTGGGGTCATCCTTGTGGGTTCCTGAGAACTTTCCTAGCACCCTGTTTCTGCATATTTCCATGATGTCTTCATTTATCATAATATCTCTTTCCTTGCTCTCCCACTTTGTCTCTGTTTCAGCTTGACCATCCCATTCCCCTGTGTTCTCATTCACCACTCCTTGCCCTCCATTACCCCCCTCACTACCAGTTTGCTCATTTAGATCTCATCTATTTCTTCTTTGGTAGACTATCTATGTGTCTCTCTTAGGGTACTCCTTTTTAGCTAGCTTCTCTGGCGTTATGGGTTGTGGTCTGGTTGTCCTTTGCTTTACATCATATATGGAGACATGAGATCCTCCTGCTTTACCAAACTAAGTCTAGGAATCCCTTTTGTTGCTGACAAATCTTCTTTATTCATGAGAGCAAGCTATAAGGTGTAAAAGGGAGCTTGTTATGTATTTCAAATCTTTGAGAATCTGATTTCTACATTTTGAGGCAACATTCCCATGTATTCTCTTGAGAGAATAAATAATTACCCTGAGAAGGGTAGATTTGTCTCTTTTCTGATCACTGGACTATAACCTGTTATAACTTCAGCTACTCTTGAACCATGTGGTTATATGTGGCTTTCACCAAAACCCAATTTTGTTCCTCTTTTAAACTTGGATAATGCTAAAAGTAGATATGGCATCCTATACCTACTACATGCAAAAATCACTCTGTGATGTCTTCAGAATCTTTTGAAGACTGACTTCTTCTCTAGAGTATATAGAATGTTTTCTTCTTTGCCAATTCATGGGTTCTCTGAATTCAAACCCTATCTTAGATTATAAGTAGGCCTTATGCTCCCCATTATTGTACATGTGATCATACAGTATTTTAAATACACAATATCAATATGTATGGAAGAGCATGGATGGAAGATTTTTAAACTTTGACCTTGAACAATCTGTCTGAGATTTTTTTTTTTGGTTTTTTGAGACAGGGTTTCTCTGTGTAGCTTTGCGCCTTTCCTGGGACTCACTTGGTAGCCCAGGCTGGCCTCGAACTCACAGAGATCTGCCTGGCTCTGCCTTCCGAGTGCTGGGATTAAAGGCGTGTGCCACTACCACCCGGCTCTGTCTGAGATTTTTAACATGTTAGTGTGTAATGTCATCCAAGTTAAAAATGAGTCAATGATTTCAAGGTGAATGTTTGCTATTAAGTCACAAAGGCAAAGGAAACTGGAAAAAAGGAAGCTTTTCTTATTTCACAGGTTTGAAATAACATTCCATTACAGCATGGAAGTCTCCTGATAATGTTCACACAGAGAAAAGACACTACATTCTGCTCATTGATACTACAAATCCACTACTCAAAGAGATGCCTGCAAGCAAAGCAAGGTACAATTTTTTTACCATCTCCTATTAATTATGTATATGCGGTTCACTTGCAGTGACTTTTTCTGACATGAGCTTGGTCTGTGAACTAAATCATCAGCTCTTGTAAAGAAGGACATTACACAGAAGAAAATTGAAAGAAAGGAAGGAAGAATGAAAGAATAAATGATGGAAGGAAGAACACAAGTAAGGAAGAAAGAAAAATATGTAAAGGAAAATAAAATGAATATGAGTATATTGCATAATAATAAAAGATAAAGGATGAAAGGTGGATGAGGGAAAGTAGGTAGGAAAGAAGAATCAAGGAAGGAGAAAGGAAAGGAAGCTAGAACAAATAACTGAGAAGATAATATTTATGATATTAGAAATTTTTGCACTTATAAATGATTTAGAGTTTGTAAAAAAATTACTGATAAAAGAATCCTTGAATGTGTAAACAAAGGAATATATGTGGTATTGTTCACACATAGGAAAGAGGATTTTAATATAGTATAATGCAATCTAAAAAAAAAAGAACAATATCAGTTTACATACTGTCCTATTCCTTTGGGAGGAAAATTTCTCCCATGCCCAACATCCCTGAGTTTCTGCTAGATTATTATGTAGGACTGCAGCCTCCTGGTTTTTTTCTCATGCAAATTGGCATAGCAATTGCCAATTTGTTGGATTATTTAGCTCCTGTTTGGGTATTCATATTGTTAAATTTTTATCAAATGCATAGAACAAAAAACAAAAATGGGATGTTTGTGAGTCCACAAATCAAGAGGAAATAACATAATCATATTATAATCTCAATAGTAAATGAAAGCAAACACTAGGAGGAATACCAGTATTCCTTCAACTTCATGGGAAGAGAGAAGAACAACCTGGATATGTTGGGTTCTCTGGAAATGTGGAATGGTGTAGCAATAATGCATGCACTACCACCACCCATTCACCATGTCTGAGCAAGGGGCAGTGGATTAAAAAAAAAACTGACACAAAGACAGCAGGTCATTCGCCTGAGGGGAATGCCAAATGCCCTTTATTGAAAGAGGGAGGAAACCTTAAATACAGGCTTACAGCACAATGGGAGAACCCCAGAGGCAGAAGTTCCCTACTGATGTTTACAATCTTGCATCTAAGTTGTTAATGCCCAATATGCAGGATACACAAACAAGGTACTTGCCTTAAGCATTCAGGAGGGGGGAACCCAGCAGGGAATTAGCATAGGGAGGACATCTGGTCAAGGTCAGCAAGCAGGCAATGGCTTTACTCAATATGGGAGGAGACCAGGGCCCTACAGAGTGGTTTAGTTTAAAGAGCCAAAGAACAGTTATGGACACTGAGTGTGGCTCTGTAGAATTTGTATCTCCGTTTTCAATCAAGTGTGAAGAAAGAAAGCCCAGGCAACTTCCCTTCTTACCTAAGCACCATGTGTACACTCCTGGGGTGAGCACTCCTGGGGTGATAATTTTTGTTTCCCTGCTAAATACAACAACTTTTGTAACTGTAAGACTGTTTTTTTTTTTGGTCAAGAATTCAAGAGCCCTGCATGCTTTGGGAATGTACACTGTCCACCAGTTCCACAGATCTTAAATCAACTTGGATGTCCTGGAGAATGCAGACTCCATTACTTGCAATCTCTCACATGAAACCAAAGGGAAAAAAAACTGAGTGTATTACTAAAACAATTCGGTTTCAGCATAGAATTTCCATAGAATTAACATAGGTTTACTCACTTGATTCCAAGACCAGAGTCACTCTTCTAGTGTCAATGGCACCTCCACAATTTACAGTAACTATAAATATTGAAAAATTCATGGAACCCATTATTAGCAGTAAGAGGGTCCAGAAGCATCAGAATAAATATTATCAATATTGGCCTAGAGCCAGAGACTGAGACTTCTCAATAAGTAACAATAACATCCTAGCTTGAACAGTGTGGAAGGAACCTCACCTGTCTTTAGACCCCAAGTTCAAAAGTGAAACACAATGCCTTCAATTTTCATAGGTGGTACTGTCCCCATTCATCTAGGGTTTTAGAGTGTATCAGATAGTTTAAGTTGGGCATCTGTCTCAGAGAAAAGCAACTCCTACTTCTACATCAATCTAGTATAAGAAATGGCTTAAAACCTGGCAGAAAGAAGGTAACAATAAAATAGCTGTTAACCTGGAAGATAACTCTGAGGCTTTTATTTCTTATTCCATAGTTTACTTCTGAGTTAATGGGACATCCACCCAGAAAAGGCTCTGAACATCTATTGCTCAGGCAGTATACAGTGGGATTAGTAATAGTGCCAGCTGCAAGGTTAATGTCCAAGGCTTTGGCCATGACTGATTGGAATCACCTCCCACTTTGTGCACAATAAAGGTTTTATGGTCCACTTATTTTGGATAATAATGTGTCCTAAGAAAACACTGCATCTCAGCTGCTCCCTGATTCTTGGTCCCATGATATGGGCAGAGAGAATCCCACTTGGGTTGCCAGGCAACAATATTGATGTCACAGTCTGTCACAATAGCCCCATGGCAAATCAACCCCAACCAATCATGACCTCACTTTATATCCTCATTTTTCTACTCCTGAAAACAGAAGTCTCTCTGTGAGTTGTATTTTTCCTTCTGCCTTTAATATAGTAAACCAAGCATTATTGAAGGCATCATTATTTATCCCAGTAGATTGTTGAACATTAAGACATGGTCCATATAATCTACTTCTCATATCAAGAAAATGGAGCCGGGTGGTGGTGGCGCACGCCTTTAATCCCAGCACTCGGGAGGCAGAGCCAGGCGGATCTCTGTGAGTTCGAGGCCAGCCTGGACTACCAAGTGAGTTCCAGGAAAGGCGCAAAGCTACACAGAGAAACCCTGTCTCGAAAAACCAAAAAAAAACAAAAAACAAAAAACAAACAAAAAAAAAGAAAATGGAAACAACCCCACTCTTTTGCCCATTATTTACTCAGGCCCTTGTTACTTTACCTCTTTTTAATGTTATTTTTTTCTGCCTGAGGCTGTATGTCAATTATGAATAAATTAATTTTTTAAAAATCACTGATAATTTCAATAATTTGTCATATGAGGTTACTTGTGATTAAAAGAGAAACCTTTAGGGTAAGTTTTACTATTACATCAGTCATTCAAATACAATCAATAGTTTGGGTAACTTATAATGTCATTGTCCCACAAATGAATTATGCAGCACTATCAAAAGGCTTTACAGAATAGGGACACAATACAATTTTACAAGCTTGGATAAGGCAGCTTAAATTACCTAACACCCTTTGGTTTTGCATATCATAGCCTACAATGATGTCATTTTCTCCTTGGGTAAAATTGAGTAGTGCTATCTTGAAAACTCTATTCATTAAAAAATTGTTGTATTGAATAATTTAAAAGAAAACTTACATTCAGAATGTATTCATCTTTGGTGCATTTAAGGTAGCTACCTTAAATGTCTTTAGCTAAAGACAAAGATTGCAATGAATCCTATAAATGTATCCTATAAAAACAGACAAAAATAATAAGTTAGAAGAAAGCATTCCCATAACCAAAGCAAAAAGAGGAGAACTGGGAAGCTTGAGTAAAAATGTATGTGAGAGAGTCCAAATACATCATTAGACTAAAAACATTTAAGTAAAAGCTATCTTGAAAAATTAAAACATATAGTAAAGGAGATACAATAAAATGACAGTAATTATTTTACAACTTGAGATAATTCTGACTTTTAAGTGTCTTACATTCCAATTAGAAGAAATACCCTGACAGAATTGACTACATAAATGAAAGAGAGCTGTTATTGGAGGTCATTGCTCTTTTGATGGACCTCCATCCAGCTCCCAAGTAATCATACACATAGGCTTATTCTTCCTTATGAGTGCCCAACCCTCAGTTTGGCTTAATTTCCAGCCAGCTTTTCTTAAATTAACCCTTTTATCTTTTGCCTCTGGCTTTTCTTATTCTCTAAATTCTGTAAATCTTACTCTTACGTTGTGCTTGCTGTATAGCAGGGTGGCTGGCTCCTGGAGCCCTCCTCATTCTCTGACTCCTTGATTTTAGAGTTCTCCACCCAGTTTTCTCCTTCTATATATACTGTAAGCCTGCCAGCCCCACCTGTCCTTTCTCCTTTCTTGCTGTTGGCCTGTTCTTTATTAAATCATCAGGTGTTTTACACAGGCACAGTAATATAGCTTCACAGAGTTAAACAAATTCAACATAAACAAAAGCAGTGCATCTTAAAATAATATTCTACTACATAGAGCTATTTGGTACCTGCAACAAATGAACTAAAGTGCCAAAGTAATAGGCAGAAAATCACATGTGGAAACAAACAAATATAACCACACTGATAGTCAACAATGTGCACTTTAAAGTTAAATTAGTGAATGAGAAAATGAAGGTCACTACATATTGATAAAGTGAGAAATTCAACAAGAGTCCATAAACACAAGTTCTTGTGATATTGATGTTCCCAATTTTATAAATCACACACTACTTAATATGAGCTAACAGTTACAATTCAACATTATTTTGAGTGATTTTAATGCATGATTATATCAGTTATCAAAACAAAAGCAAAGCAATGAACAACCGATATACAAAAAAATGGACTGATTTAACATTTACAGAACTTTCCAAGGAGCAGTAGCAGAATTCATTTTTATCAGCAGACTGAGCAATTACTTTTCAAAATGGTTTTATGCAAAGCAAATCTTCTCACAAACAAGGTAATTGAAATAACTTTTATTTTTATAAGATCACAGTATAAAAAATACAAAATAAAACAAAAATAAACTATAGAAAATATATAAACACATGGAGGCTAGAAAATAAAACACTGAACAATCAGTGAGATGCTAAAGAAATTGGGAGTAGGTTCCAAAGTTCTTAGACACAAATGGTGGTAGGAATAGAGCATAACATTCTTGAAATATACAAAAATAACAGAACATTGGAATCTACAAAAAAAGGTGATGCTAGTGGGAAGTTGAAGTCTATTGGTACAAAGGTAAACATTTACAAATTTAGGGACCAAGAGATGGTTCAGCAAGTAGAGATACATGCCAACAAGTCTGAATTCAACTCCTGGGAAACATGGTATAACAAAGTCATTGAACTCTAGTAAACTATTTCCATCCACAATCCACTTGTGAGTTACAGTGTGTGCACAGCTGAGTGAATGCTATGTCTGTGAGTTTATACACAAATATCTTGTGCTGAAAACATAAAAATGAAATGTCATTAGTCAGCAAGAAAAAACAAAGATCAGAACTCATGTAAATTAGTTCTGAATCTTAACTCATATTGTACAAGAGAATACTCAGACATTACTAATAAAATCAAACCTGAATAAACCATACAAAAGAGCCAATGAAACATTCAGTTCTATAAATGGATCACCATGTATGACGCACTCCTCTAGTAAGAATGACACCACTTCAAGTTAAGAGAACATACAAATGGAAGGATGTATGGAATTCCACTATTAGCTGGGACAGAGTCCAGAAGTTTCAGAAAAAAAATCACTGATTCTGGGTTAGGGGCAGAGATCAAGATCTCTCAGCATGGCACAGCTACATACTGACCTGCAGAGTAGTACAATCCCTGAGCTATGACATGGGCATCACGTTCAATAGTGACAATACATTCAATCTTTCCCTAGTGTTATTGACACTGTGGTTGCAACATTTTGGAGAGTATCATATAGGGAATTTGGTCAACTACCATGGGAGAGGATAAAAGAAAAGAGTACAGAACACACAGTAAACACTTTTGCCCAACTCCCACTGAGGTCTCTATGAGTGTGAATCAACAGCTTGTCAAAGTGAAGAGACCACCTTGGCATGCAGAGAATGGGAGGAAGAAGGCCACATGCCACGCAATGAGGTGACAAAGAGAATGACTCACTTGACCTTTGCAGGGGGCTCTCCTACTTGCAACCTGCTATCCCCACTGTGATTGTACATAAACCCTGAAAAGCAAATGTGTAAAAAGCAAATGGTGCTGGACTTTGAACTTACTCCATCAAGGTTGTTCATAGCACCTCTCTCCTCAAAATGACATGCAGGTGTGTGATGTATGACTGATCCATCTCCATCATTGAACTGCAGCTTCAGTCAGAGAAGCAGGGCTTGTTTGCCAAATGATTCTCACAAAAGACTCACTTCCCAGAACTACTGGTGCATGGACAAAAAAATAAACAGTTGACTGTTATGAAAGTGGTGATGGGGTTGAATGTGTGTGTGTGTGGGGGGGATGTATATGAGTAAAGTGATGCAGTAAACACAAGTGGGTTGAATGTCAAACAGGCTGTTACAGGATGAAATGGTGCTGGACCTAACCATGACCCAGCTGCTTGTTCTTACCTGCTCTTTCTGTGTCTGGGGTCTCTGACATTTTTCTCTTGGCCAATGGTAGAGGAAAGGGAATTCCAGAAAGAATCATACTATTTCTGAAAACTCCAAAAACAAAAGAAATCCAAGACCCTATAGTAAGAAAACAGATTCCCCATTTGCCCTTCTCTGACATGGAAATGGGGAAACATCAGCAAGCAGAGGACAAATCCTGTCTGAGTGAGGGTAGGAGACACAAGTGGTGTAGCAGTCCTATGGCAATAGAGCCCTGCCCAAGACCATACATGATAACCATCTCATGTTGCAAACTGGAATTCTCACCGTCATGACTCATTTGGTGATGGAATGACTCCTTCAAAGGGGAGGCATCTCAGATACTCTGCATAACAGATATTTACATTATGATTGATCACAGTAGTGATTACAGTTATGAAGCAGCAAGAAAAATAATTTTATGGTGAAATGTCAAAACATGAGGAATTGTACTTCAATGTTCATGTCATTAGGAAAGTTAAAAACAGTAGTTCTGGAGACTATTAAGTATGACAATTTGGTGTTGGGAGTAGCTAACAGTCTCTTTCACTATTGGCAATGCTGAGAACAAGAAGCGTAAGACAAAACACTACTTGCTAAGGAAGCTTGCTAAGAGGCAGAAAGGCTGGAGCCAGAGCTTCAGACTCTGCAGTACAGCAACAAGGAAAGCCAGAGATGGCCATTGCACAATGTTGTTGGCCCCTGAACAACAGGCACTTAACAATGGAAGAATGACTCCTTGGCCAGACCATTTAATTTCTCTGAGGCCTTGATGTTCTCATTCTTTAAGCTCTGCTTTTGTGACATAACCTGCTCATGCCCCATCTTGAGCTTTTCATAGAAAGAATTTGGCAAAAGAAAGCCACAGCATAGGCAAAAGAAACAGAGCTCAAGGAGGAAGCCCCCTTAAGAGGGGACTGAGCAAAGCTCAGCTGTAGCAGCTCTCCAGGAAAAGAGCAGGATTTATGTATCCTGCAGGGAGATCATCCCCCATCAGTTCCAGGCCTGAATTTCCCAAGAAGTCAGAAAATTGTCCCGTCCAGGGTCGGGCTGCTTCTTTGCAGTTCCAGCCATCAGACAGATGGGGCATGAGCAGGTCATGTCACAAAACCTTCAGGACAGAGCTGTTGTGAGCAGCTTGAGGTGTCCAGGATAACTCACCCTCCAGGGCTGAACTGTCCCTTGCAGTTTCAACCATCAGAGCTGTGCTAAACAACTTCAGGTGTCCAGGACACCTTCAGGGCAGAGCTGCTGTTTTGAGCAGCTCAGGTGTGTGGGATAACTCATCCTGCAGGGCTAAACTGTCTCCTTGTAGTTCTAGCCTTCAGAGCTGTCCTAAGCAGCTCAAATTGTTGCCTGACTACCCAGGTAGTCAGGGTACCTTTCCACAGAGTTGTTGCAACAAATTTACTTATATTGTTGGTACCCAAACCGGGACCAACCCACAGATTTGAAAACAATTTACTTACACCTATTCTGACTCTACACCGGTAGAGGCAGGCTGTTTAGATGATGGGAGGTGGAGCTGCATGAGCTCTCTCAGGAGGCTTGCCGAAATAGCTGTCTAAGAACTTCCTTGGTGTTTTCTCCACAGGTGTGTACTCTCCAGAGCTGGTGAAGATGTTTCACCTGTCTTCAAAAAGAAATTCTCCAGCACTCGGGAGGCAGAGCCAGGCGGATCTCTGTGAGTTCGAGGCCAGTCTAGTCTCCAAAGCGAGTTCCAGGAAAGGCGCAAAGCTACACAGAGAAACCCTGTCTCGAAAAACCAAAAAAAAAAAAAAAAAAAAAAAAAAAAAAAAAAAAAAGAAATTCTCCATGATGGGACCTGTCACAATGGAGACCAAAATAACATCATGAACAGTTTTGAGGATGGTACTCAACATCATGACAGATTTATAAATATACTCCCCAAGGGTATATCTATGTGTCACTAAAGAAAGTACACTGGCAGAACTATAATACTCAAAGTGGTGCTCCCAATTTTCACCAAGGTATCACCAGGAAACTGTGGGATAGGGACCTGCTCATGCCCAACCACAGATCCTGATTGCAGGGACTAGAGGGAGATACATGCACAAACACATAGAAAAATACATATGTACACATGTATGTGAGAGACAGAGAGACAGAGAAAGAGAGACTTAGAGAGACAGAGAAAGAGAGACTGAGTGAGAGTGGGAGAACTCTATCAGTTGGATGCTGAACAAATGCATGCAGGTGTGTCCTCTCAAGGGGATCAAAAGGAGCAGGGATCAGTCTCAGTTCCTGTATCCACACATTTACATGTGTGACCATGCCTCTCCAATTGCTGCCTGGAGAATCAAATGCACAAGGCCTTTTAAAGCAAGTAACAAAAAATTAACTCAAACTCACAGCAACTAACATCTCACACTAGCCAGCACTTCACAGAATCTCTTCAAATGCATGCTGGGAACTCACATACTACTGCCTCAGTCCATGAGTACTATGACTCATGCCACAGGCTCTGTTTTTGTTTCTTTTTAGAGGAAGCAGAATAGTTTATGTCCTCATGACATTCCTGTCCACATTTGAGGTTCTGCCTTTGGGAACAATTCAGAGACATGATTCTGGGCAAAGACATACCCTGAAGATGCAGCCTACCAGAAACACAGACCTTATATAAAATGAATTAATGATGACAGAGTGGACCTGAGATTGAAACCACAGGGTTTGAAAGAATGAACATGAATTCTTCATGCTCTCTTCTGTGATAAAGATCAGGCAATCTCACTGCTAATTTCTTTCAATAGTCATTTGCTGTAGCTGATTGGTCAGTCTCTGGACCTTATGCTTCACCTGCATCTTTGTGAGGAAGGTTTGGTGGGATGGTGTCTCCCTGGTGCTCCTTGTGGGTTGATGAACACAAATTAACTTGCAATATGACAAGGCAAAGAGGATGGACAGACCACCCGGAGTCCTAATCAAATGTTTGAGAAAGCTTGTTTACCAATGACTCAGTGACATCTCAAATTATTTTGTTCCATGCTTCAGAGGCCCCCGCTGGGGAACTCAGCTATCTCTTCTATTTGAAGGGAAGTGGTTATCTCAGCTATTTGGTTCTCTCTGCCATCATAGCACATGCTCCAAGTAACCAAGGAGATAGACTCTTCAGGCTCATTCACAGCTGCAGACTCAGAATTCAACTTGGCTGCAGAGTCCACAAGGCTGTGTGTTTACAAGTCAGGAAAAAATTGCCATGGTTCACAATCACCCCAGTCATTTAGAGGTTCCCCAAATATCTTGACAGGTCACTCTAACCATATAACTATTGATGGAGAAGACATACAAGGGCAGAACGTGGTCACCAGACTCAACAAGTCACCTCACTGACAACTCAGGAACACAGAGCAGCTGGGAACTACCTAAAGTTAGCCACTGTGGTTGAAGTAGATTGATGTCCTGCCTTGAAATGGGCACATCTCATTAATCCCTCCTGCTTTAATGTCATTCTCATGTTCACTCATCAATGCCTATCTACCAAAAGGAATGAAAGCCAAGAGTTCCCAGCATAAAGCATTGGACTTACCAGTTCCTGACTTCTGAGCCCGAACAATTAATATCCTGGAACCCTTGAATTTCAAGAGCCATGATAAGCAGGGAAGTTCTGTTGGTTGCCAGAGACCTCAGCTTTCTGTTCCCCATTACTGGAAGATTCAACTCAAGCCCACTTCCTCCAGGAAGCTTCCATTTTCCTGCACAGAACTCATTACACCATTCTCTTGACCATTTCTTTCTTGATGTTTTACACTGAGACTGAAGGTCAGCTTTCTTCTGTCACTCTCTGGACTCTCTGCCCAGTATGCCATCATGTTCATCAGTAAATGGTGAAGACATTGAATAAACTTCCCAAGGGCAGTTGGTGTTGCCACAACATAGGTGACATCACAGAGGATGGGAGGGCTCTCCAGGATACAATAGAATGTCCAGGGAAGAGCTGCAGATGCCATGGGAACTGTATTGGTTCCCTGCTAATGAGCTTTCATCACAATACACTAGAATTCAAGCTGACCTTTGCAGGAGCCTCTGCTGGGATACAAGGGAAGCCCTTCAGCATCCCCTTTATCCAAAGCCAGATCTATCCCCGATTTATTGGACATCCTTTAGTTCTTTCCATGTGTGGAACTGAATGTTTATCTCCTACTGAAATTTTGTGTATAGAAGGTAATAATATAGAAATTTATATATGCTATAGTTCATAATAAGTACCTGCATCTCCTTATCTCCTTCGCCACAAGACATTACAGATTAATGCTGACTGAGAAGGACACTTGTTAAACAATTTCCTGGTAAAGCATCTGAAGGAAATATCTGGGCATAGTTATGCCAGAGGAGAGGCTGACACAGCCTAGCAACATGTACCTATAGGAGAGTGATATGGTCATGGAGCTCAGTGTGACTAAAATCAGTGTCATAAGCATGTGTAGTGGGATTTGTACTCTCTGTTGAGTAGCTCAAAGTGTTCTGCTGTTACTGGGTAGTAAAGGTGGCCAGACAGCTGGAGTCTTCCACACAGAACATTAATTTCCTATACAGCAAAAGGTATTCAGGAAAATCCTTTGCAAGCCCCTTAATATTTAGAAACATAGACACTAGGGTTCCACTGGACCCTCTAGATCAATAGTTCTTAATTTTTCCAATTCTTTTACCCTTTAAGTATCACTAACAGTAGTTCCTCATGTCATGGTGAACCTTAAAAATAATTGTTTCATTTTTCTTTATTTTAATTTTGCCACTGTTGTGAATCATAATTCAAATATTTGAATGCAGGTTATCTGATATACAATCCCCAATGGGTTGGTGACCCACAGATTGAGAACCACAGCTCTGAATGCAGGCAGAAATCTCCTCAATTCCTGGCACTGATGCTGGGACAGTGTGATTCTTAGTTTTTATTACCACACTGAATCAAACTAGTCACCTGGGAAGAGGGACCCTCAATGTGGAATTATATAGATCAGGTTTACTTTGAACATGTCTCTGTGGGATTTTATTTATTGTTAACTGAGATAAGACTCCCTTAAATGGGCAGAATCATTTCATTGTCTGCAACCTGTACTGTGTAAGTATGAAGAAGCTAGAGCATAAGCATAGGCAAACAGGCAGCATTGGTCATTTGTTTATCTCTGATCTTGGCTGTGGATGTGATATGATTAGCTGAGCTTCTAACTTGATTTTCCCAAAATGGAACTATTACCTGGAATTGTGGGCTATGATCAATTTTCCCATTCTAAGTTGCTGTGCCTGATAACTCAGTGTAATAAAGATGTTAAGAAAGCACTCTATGACAGAGGGGTTTTCACAAGTCAGTGAGATGTGTGTTTCCTGAAATGCTCAACAGCACCATAACTATCTCAGAAAAAGAGATCCTACTTCCTCCTGAACCCAGCCTGTGTTTCCCTGTCACAGTTTTACAAAGACACAGAGACACTCGTAGACTCACAAACCACTGTCAATTAATGTCCCCTGATATTGTCTTGCCATATCAAGTACCATGCTAAATTCTTCTAATGTGTTATATACAAGAAGCTTCACTTCAGTGAATGTATTTTTCTTTGAATTTCCTGACCATTAAAATTTTCAGATATGAAGAATTGAGTCTGAATTCACTGCCTTGTCTATGAATTTCAATCTTATGCTATGTCCTTCCTTGGAGGTCAGAAGAGGCTCCTTAAAGCTGAGAACAATGTAGCACCATAAATTCCAGGTATGCAGGGGTATAAGGAATGACTGGCAATGTGTCCACTAGTTACCTTAGGTTGGAGATTAACTCCAGGGCTGATGTACACAGATCCCTGTGAAAACTTCTCAGTATCCCTCTAACTTCTGTGCCTCTTAATCAAGGTTTCTGTAAACAGATCTTTGACAAATTTCCTCCTTCAAAAGTAAGTAGACCTTATCAGATGTGAAAAGTCACTTTGGTTTTTGTCCTTCTCCTCCTAGGACATGTAACAGCCCCTTTTGAGGTACATCAAAGGCTATCCAAGGAGAATAAGGTCTGAAATAACCAAAGGTAAAGCTTTAGAATGCAGGTCTGAGGAACAGAGTGCAAAACAAGGGCAGGACAGGAGGCACACAAGGAAATTTTCGGTTATGTCTTTGGCAGTTTAGCCTCTCTGCATGTCAGTTTCTTCTACCTGGAGAAAGATGGGTTGGGATGCACCATGGAGATGGGTGCTGTCACAAGGCATGACTTATAAAATCACTTCTTTCATATGTGGGACTTTTTTTTGGTTTGTTTGTTTGCATGTTTTTTTTTTTTGGTGGTGATGATGAGCTAGCTTTTATATGAGCTAAGCTGCACATCTCTTTCTGGTGAACATCTCTTTCTGGGAACAGAGGAATCAGATCCCAAACTTACAAAAAGTGCTGAAAATGATGCTTTAGAGCCGAGAATCACTTCCCTTGGTTGAAAAACAATTAACACTTCATGACTGTTACCAAATCTTGTGTGTGACTCCTGTCCTTTGCTGTTTGGAAAGACTCAGCAGCTAGCTACTCTTTATTGATTAGCCACTTTCCGATGCTAAAAACAAAGAAGATGGAGAGGGAAGGTAGAAATCAACATGTTTGATCCTAAATATAGAGTTGTGTTTGCCTGTTCCAATCTCAGAATTCTAATCCTTATCTGGCTAATCTAACAACAAATAAATGCCACCTGTGCCCACTGGTGTATTTTAATAGAAACACATGAACCATTTTGGTGACTTACTAGAACTCAAGTAGTATATATTGAGTCCAGCTATTAATATTTTCTTCTCTGACTTGCTATTCTTATTTGGAAGGTTTGCTTGGTTGAGTGGAAGTGAACCATCCCAATTAAAATGGGGGAAAATTTTTTTTAAATAAACTACTGTAACAGAATATGTTCGGGAGTTGTAAACATTTTTCCATTGAAAAAAATCAGAATTTAGGAGGATCCTGTTACATGCTGGGGGCAGATATCAGAGTCAGCAAAGCTTGCAAAACAGATTTTTTTCTTTTAGCACTTTGATGGGAGAAGCACTTCATTTTTTAAAATTTTATAATTAATTTAATTTTACATATCAGCCATATATTCCCCTGTCCTCCCTCCTCCAGTTCCCCCCTTCTCCCCCCAATCCACCCCCATTCCCATCTCCTCAAGGGCAAGGACTCCCCTCGGGTTTCAGCTCAGCCTGGTAGATTCAGTCGAGGCAGGTCCAGTCCCCTCCTCCCTACACCAAGGCTGAGCAAACTGTCCAAGCATAGGAACTAGTTTCCAAAAAAACCGGCTCATGCACTGAGGACAGGTCCCTGTCCCACTGCCTGGGGGCCTCCTAATCAGTTCAAGCTAATCAACTGTCTCACTTATCCAGAGGGCCTGGTCCAGTTCCATGGAGGCTCCTCAGCTATTGGTTCACAGTTCATGTGTTTCCACTAGTTTGGCTATTTGTCCCTGTGCTTTTTTCCAATCTTGGTTTCAATATCTCTCCTCAGATAATCCCTCCTCTTTCTCGCTGATTGGACTCCCAGAGTTCCACCTGGGGCTAGGCCATGGATCTCAAGTTATGATGGAAGATGTATATTTTTGATATTAGAACTTTATCAGATGAGAATTTTTGTTTTCTTTAATTTCTTGTGTTCAATATGTATATTTTGAGTATTAGACATTTATCACATAAAAATTTTCATTTTATTTAATTTCTTGTGTTCAATAAACACATTTTTCATATTACTCCTTTATAGATGAGAATTTTTGGTTTGTTTTTCAGATTTCTTGTGTTCTATATGTATATTTTTGATATTAGACCTTTACCGGTGAGCTTTTTTGTTTTATCTAATTTCTCGTGTTCCATATGTATATTTTTGATATTAGAACTTTATCAGATGAAAATTTTTGTTTAATTCATCTATTTATATTCAATATGTATATTTTGGATATTAGATCCTAATCAGAAGAGAATTTTTGTTATATTTGTTTTCTTGGGTTCAACGTGTATATTTGGGATGTTAGACCTTTATCAGATGAGAAATTTTGTTTTATTTATCTGATTTGTTGTGTTCAATATGTATATTTTTGGTATTAGAACTTTATTAGTTGAGAATTTTGTTTTTTTTTTATCTCATTCCCATTTTCAGTGTGTATATTTTGGATATTAATCTGTTAACAGAATCAAATTTTTGTTTTATTTAATTTCTTGTGTTCCGTAAGTACATTTTTGATATTAGACCTTTATCACAGGAGAAATTTGTTTTGTTTTTCTTATTTCTTGAGTTAAATATCTATATTTTGGATATTAGAACTTTATTTGATGAGACTTTTTGTTTTCTTTAATTTCTTGTGTTCAGTAAGTATATTTTTGAATTTGGTCTTTTTCCATGAGAATTTTGTATTGGTTTTCTGATTTCTAGTGTTCAAATGTATATTTTTGATATAAGACTTTCATTAGATGAGAATTTTTGTTTTCTTATTTTCTTGTGTTCAATAATAATATGTTTGATATTTGACCTTTATCACATCAGAATTTTTTGTTTTTCTGATTTTTTGTTTTCAATATGTATATTTTGGATATTAGTCTTTTATCAGATGAGAATTTTTGTTTTATTTATCTGGTTTCTTTTCTTGAATAATATACATTTTGGATATTATACTGTTTTCTTGTGTTCAATATGTACATATTTGGTGTTAGACCTATATCAGATGAGAAATTTCTATTATTTGTTTGATTTTGAGTGTTCAATATGTATCTTTTGGATATAGACTTTTATCAGGTGAGAATTTTTGTTTTATTTAATTTCTTGTTTTCAGCAAGTATGTTTTTGATATTAATCTTTATCACATAAGAAATTTGCTTTCATTTTCTAATTTCTTATGTCCTTTATGTATATTTTGGATATTAGACCTTTTTCAGATGATTTTTTTATTTACATGATTTCTTGTGTTTAATATGTATATTTGGGATATTCAACCTTTATCAGATGAGAATTTTTGTTTATTTATCTGATTTCTTGTGTTTAGTATGTATATTTTGGATATTAGAATTTTATCTGATGAAATTTTTTGTTTTTTTAATTTCTTGTGTTCAATAAGTATATTTTTGATATTAGATCTTTATCACATGAGAATTTTTCTTTTGTTTTTCAGATTTCTAGTGTTCAATAAGCATATGCTGGATATTAGACAATTACCTGCTAAGAATTTTTGATTTATTTATCTGATTTCTTGTGTTCAATATGTATATTTTGGATCATAGTCCTATATCAGATGAGAATTTTGGTTTTATTTATTTAATTATGTTCAAATTGTATAATTTGGATATTAGACCTTTATCAGGTGAGAATTTTTGTTTCATCTAATTGCATATGTTCAATAAGAATATATTTGATATTTGATCTTTATCACATGAGAATTTTTGTTTTTTTGATTACTTGTGTTCAGTTTATATATTTTTGGATATTAAGTTTTTATCAGATGAGAATTGCATTGTTTAACTGATTTCTAGTGTTTGATATGTACATTTTGTATATAGACCTTTTTCAGGTGAGAATTTTAGTTTTATTTAATTTGTTGTGTTCAGTAAGAATGTTTTTGATATTTGATGATTATCACATGAACATTTTTTTCTTTTCCTGAATTCTTTTGTTCCATATGTATATTTTGGATATTAAACATTTATCAAATCAGAATTTTTGTTTTATTTAATTTCTTGAGTTCAATAAGTATATTTTGAATAAGACCCTTATCAGATGAGAATTTATGTTTCATATGTGTGATATCTTGGGTTCAATGTGTATTTTTGGGATACTAGCCCTTTTTCTGATGATAATTTTTGTTTTATTTGTCTGATAATTTCTGTTTTATTTATCTGATTTCTTGTGTCCAGTATGTATATTTTGGATATTATACTTTTATCAGATGAAAAGTTCTGTTTTATTTATTGGATTTCTTGTGTTCAATGTGTGTATGAGGGATATTAGACTTTTATCACATGAGAATTTTTATTTAATTTCTCTGATTTCTTGTGTTCAATATGTATATTTTGTTATTGGACATTATCCGATGGAATTTTCCTTTTATTTATCTGGTATCTTGTGTTGAATATCAATATTTCAGATATTAGACCTTTATCAGAGAAGAATTTTTGTTTTATTTATCTGATTTCTTGTGTTATATATGTCTATTTAGGATATTAGTCCTTTATGAGATGAGAATTTTTCTTTTAATTTCTTGTGTTCAATATATTATATTTTTGATATTAGATATTTATCAGATGACAATTTTTATTTTATTTAATTTCTGGTGCTCAATATGTATATTTTGGATATTAGACCTTTATCAGATGAGACTTTTTTATTAATAAGATTTGTTGAGGTAAATATGTATATTTTGAATATCAGAACTTTATCTGATGACAATATATTTTGTATTTATCAGGAATCTTTTGTTCAATGTGTATATTTTGGATATTAGACTTTTATTAGATGAGAATTTTTGTTTTATTTAATTTCTTGTGTTCCATATATATATATTTTGGATATTAAACTTTTTCACATGAAAATTTTTGTTTTATTTATCTAATTATATTCAATGTGTATATTTTGGATATTAGACATTTATCAAATGAGAATTTTGTTTTATTTATCAGATTTCTTGGAATTAATGTGTTTATTTTGAGTATTAGATTTTTATCATTGAGAATTTTATTTATTGAATTTCTTGTGATCCATATGTATATCTTGGATATTAGACCTTTATCAGAGGTGAATTTTTTTTATTTATCTAACTATGGTCAATATGTATATTTTGGATATTAGACTTTCATCAGGTTTGAATTTTTTATTTATCTAATTTCTTGTGTTCAATATGTATATTTTGAATATTAGCCCTTATCAGATGAGAATTTTTGTTGCATTTATCTGATTTCTGTGATCAATTTTTATATTTTTGATATTAGATGTTTACCAGTGAGAATTTTTGTTTTATCTAATTTGTGTTCCATATGTGTATTATGGATATTGGAATATTATCAGATGAAAATTTTTGTTTTATTTATCTAATTATATTCAATATGTATATTTTTGATATTACACTTTTATCAAATGAGAATATTTGTTTTATTTATATGATATCTTGGGTTCAATATGTATATTTTGTATAATAGCCCTTTATCAGATGAGAATTTTTGTTTTATTTATGTGATTTCTTTTGTTCAATATGTATAATTTTGATATTAGACCTTTATAATATGAGAATTTTTGTTTTATTTATCTGATTTTTTGTGTTCAGTATGTCTAACTAGGATATTCGATCTTTATCATTGATAATTCTTGTTTTATGTTATTTCTTATGTTCAATATATATACTTTTCTTTTTAGAACTTTATCACATGAGAATTTTTGTTTTGTTTTTCTGATTTCTCATGTTTAATATGAATATTTTGATATTAGACATTTATCTGATGGAATTTCCCTTATATTTCTCTGGTATCTTGTGTTCAATATCAATATTTTTGATATTAGACCTTCACCAAATGAGAATTTTTATTTTATTTATCTGATTTCTTCTGTTCTATATGTCTAATTTGATAATAGTCATTTATGAGATGAGAATTTTATTTTTATTTAATTTCATGTATTCAATATACATATTTTTGTTATTAGACTTTTATATGATGATAATTTTCATTTTATTTATATGATATCTTGGGTTCAATATGTGTATTTGAGATATTAGACCTTTATCATTGGAGAAATTTTGTTTTATTTATCTGATTTCTTGTGTTCCACATGTATATTTTGGATATTAGACCTATTTAGCATGAGAATTTATTATTTATCTGATTACCTGGGTTCAATATGCATATTTTGGACATAGACCTTCATTAGGTGAGAATTTTTGTTTTATTTAATTTCTTGTGTTCTATAAGTATATTTTGAATATTAGACATTTATCAGGTGAGAATTTTTTTATTTATCTGATTTGTGTTCAATATGTAAATTTTAGATATTTGACCTTTATCAGATGAGAATTTTTGTTTTATTTATCTAATTATGTTCCATATGCATATTTTTAATATTATACCTTTATCAGATCAGAATTTTTGTTTTATTTTTCTGATTTCTAAGCTCAATAGGTATATTTCTGATATTTGACCTTTATCAGATGAGAATTTTTGTTTTATTTATCTATTTATGTTCAGTATGCATATTTTTAATGTTAGACCCTTTTCAGATGGGAATTTTTGTATTATTTAATTTCTTGAGATCAATATATATATTTTTGATATTAGACGTTGATCTGATGAGAATATTTTTTATTTTTCTGATTTCTTGTGCTTAGTATCTATATTTTTGATATTAGAACTTCATCAGATCAGAATTTTTGTTTTGTTTAATTTCTTGTGCTCAATATATGTAATTTGGTTGTTGGAATATTATCAGATAAAAAAGTTTCCTTTATTTAATTTCTTGGGTTCAATAAGTACATTTTTGATATTAGACCTTTATCAGATGACATTTTTTGTTTTATTTGTCAAATTATATTCAATATGAATAGTTTTGATATGAGACCTTTATCACAAGAGAATTTTTTGTTTTTCTGGATGCTTGTGTTAAATATAGATATTTTGGATGTTAGTCCTTATCAGTTGAGAATTTTTGATTTATTTATCTGATTTCTTGTGTTCAATATGTATGTTTTGGATATTAGACATTTATCAGATGAGAATTTTTTTCATTCATCTGGTTTCTTTGGTTCAATATGTATATTTTGGATATTAGACTGTTATTGGTGAGAATATTTGTTTAATTCATCTAAATTCTTGTTTTCAGTAGGTCTCTTTTTTGACATTAGACTATCTGGTGTGAATTTTTGTTTCATTTATCTTCTAGTGTTCAATAAACATATTTTTGAAATTAGACTTTTATCAGATGATAATTTTTGTTTTATTAATTTAATTACTTGTGCTTGTTATGTATATTTTGGATATTAAATCTTTATGAGATGAGAACTTTCATTTTATTTAATTTCTATGATCCATATGTCCATTTTTTATATTAGACCTTTATCAGGTGAAAATTTTTGTTTTATTTATCTAATTATGTTCAATATGTATATTTCAGGTATTAGACCTTTAACTGAAGAGAATTTTCATTTTATATATTTTCTTGTGTTCAGCGTGTTGATTTTGGATATTAGACCTTTATCAGTTGAGGATATTTGTTTTATTTATCTGATTTCATGTGTTTAACATTTATATTTTGTATATTAGTTCCTTATCAGTTAAGAATTTTTGTTTTATTTAATTTCTGCTAGCTATCCTCTCTGGAGTTGTGGGTCACAGTATGGCAATCCCTTCCCTCACATTTAGTATCCACTTATGAGTGAGTACATAGTATGTTTGGATATTAGACCTTTATCTGATGAAAATAATTGTTTTTATTATCTAATTTCTCATGTTCAATAGGTAATTTTGATATGAGACCTTTATAAGATGAGAATTTTTGTTTTATTTTATTTCTTGTGTTGAATGAAAATATTTTGGATATTAGACCTTTATCAGATGAGAAGTTTTGTTTTATTTATCTGAATTCTTGTGTTCAACATGTATATTTTGGATATTAGACTTTTATCAGATGAGAAATTTCGTTTTATTTATCTTATTATGTTCAATATGTATATATTGGATATTAGACCTTTATCATATGATAATTTTTGTTTCATATATTTGATTTCTTGTGTTCAGTATGCATATTTGGGACATTAGTTCATTATTATGTGATATTTTGTTTTATTTAATATCTTGTGTTCAATATGTATATTTTGGATATCAGATTTCAGATCTTTATCTGATGAAAATATTTGTTTTTATTATTAAATTTCTTACATTCAATAGGTAATTTTGATATTAGACCTTTATAACATGAGAAATTTTGTTTTATTTAATTTCTTGTGTTGAATATGTATATTTTGGATATTAAACATTAATCAGATGAGATTTTTTTGTGTTAGTTATGTAATTATGTTCAATAGGTATATTTTTGATATTAGACCTTTATCAGATGACACTTTTCCTTTATTTATCTGAGCTCTTGAGCTCAATATGTCTACTTTGGATTTCAGACTTTTATCAGATTAGAATTTGTTTTTTTAATTTCTTGTGTTCAATAATTATACTTTTGGTATTAGACATATATCAGATGATAATTATTGTTTTGTCAAATTATGTTCAATATGTATATTGTTGATATTAGACTTTCATAAGGTGAGAATTTTTGTTTTATTTAATTTCTTGTGTTGAATACATATATTTTGGATATTAGACCTTTATCAAATGAGTTTTTTTGTGTTAATTATCTAATTATGTTCAATATGTATATTTTGGATATCGCACCATTATCAGATGAGAATTTTTGATTTATTTATCTGATTTCTTGTGTTCAATATGTATATTTTTATATTAGAACTTTATCAGATAGAAATATTTTTTATTTAATTACTTTTGTTAAATATGTATGTTTTGGATTAGACTTTTATCAGATGTCAATTTTTGTTTTACTTACCTAATTATGTTCAATATCATATTTTGGATATTAGATATTTATCAGAGGAGAATTTTTGTTTTATTTAATTTCTCATGTTTAATAAGTATATTTTTGATATTAGAACTTTATCAGATAAAAATGTTTGTTTTCTTTAACTTCTTGTGTTCAATATGTATGTTTTGGATATTACACATTTATCAGATGAGAATTTTTGTTTTATTTATCTATGTTCCATAAGCAGACTTTTGATATTAGACCTTTATCAGATGAGAAATTTTGTTTTATTTATCTAATTTCTTGTGTTCCATATGTATATTTTGGATATTAGATGTATTTAGGATGAAAATTTCTTATTATTTATCTGATTTCCTGGGTTCAATATGTATATTTTTGGACATAGACCTTCATCAGGTGAGAATTTTTATTTTATTTAATTTCTTGTGTTGAATATGTATATTTTGGATATTAGACCTTTATCAGGTGAGATTTTTTGTTAGTTATCTAATTATGTTCAATATGTATACTTTGGATATTAGAGCTCTATCAGATGAAAATTTTCCTCTATCTGAGCTCTTGAGCTCAATATGTCTACTTTGGATTTCAGACTTTTATCAGATGAAAATTTTTATTTTATTTAATTTCTTCTGTTCAATATGTATATTTGTTGATACTACAACTTTATCACATTAAAATATTTTTTATTTAATTTCTTGTGTTCAATATGTATGTTTTGGATATTAGATCTTCATCAGATGAGAATTTTGGTTTTTTTTTTATCTAATTATGTTCAATATGTATATTTTGGAAATTAGACATTTATCATATGAGAATTTTTATTTTACTTAACTAGTTATCTTCAGTATGTATATTTCAGATATTAGACATTTATCAGATGAGAATTTTTGTTTTGTTTTGTGATTTGTTGTGTTCAGTATGTATATTTTTGATATTAGAACTTTATCAGATGAAACTTTATGTTTTATTTAATTTCTCATGTTCAATAAGTACATTTTAGGTATTTGAATTTTGTCAGATCAAATTTTTGTTTTCTTTTATGATTATGTTCAATATGTATATTTTGAATATTAGACATTCATCAGATCAGAATTTTTGTTTGGTTTTCTGATTTCTTGTGTTCAATATGTGTATTTTGGATATTAGACCTTTATCAGGTGAGAATTTTAGTTTTATTAATCTGATTTCTCATATTCAATATTTATATTTTTGATTTTAGAACTTTACTCATGAGAATTTTTGTTTTCTCTAATTTCTTCTGTTCTTTATGTGTATTTTGGATATTAGAATTTTATTCCTTGAGATTTTTATTTTTTCTAATATTATTCAATATGTTTATTTTGGATATTAGACCTTTATCAGACGAGAATTCAAATTTTATTCATATGATGTCTTGTGTTCAATGTGCATATTTGGAATATTAAACATTTATCAGATTAGAATTTTTGCTTTATATTTATAATTTTTGTATTCATTATGTTTATTTTTGGTATTAGACCTTCATCAGATGATAGTTTTTGTTTTGTTTATATGATATCTTGGGTTCAATAAGTATATTTTTGATATTTGACCTTTATCACTTGAGAATTTTTGTTTTGTTTTTTGTTTTGTTTTGTTTGATATGTTTACTTTTGGTATTAGACCTTTATCAAATGAGGTATATGTTGTATTTTTGACATTTATCAAATGGTACATTTTGTTTTATTTATCTGATTTCTTGTTTTCAATATATATATTTTAGATATTAGACCTTTATCAGATGGAATTTTCCTTTTATTTACTTAGTATATTGTGTTCAATAACTATATTTTGTATATTAGACTGTTTTCAGATGTGAATTTTTGTTGTATTTATCTTAATTTATTTGTTCGTGTGTTCAATATGTATATATTTGTATTAGACATTTATCAGATGATAACTTTGTTTTATTTAAATAATTATGTTACATATGTATGTTTTTGATATTAGACATTTCACAGATAAGATTTTTTTATTTTATCTGATATCTTGTGTTCAATAGGTATAGTTTTTATAGTAGACATTTATCAGAACAGGATTTTTGTTTTATTTTATTTCTTGTGTTCAATAAGTATATTTTTCATATTAGACCTTTATCACGTTAGAATTTTGTTTTGTTTTTCTGATTTATTGTGTTCTATATGTATGTTTTGAATATTAGACCTTTATCAGGTGAGAATTTTTGTTTTATTTATCTCATTATGTTCTGTGTAAACATTTTTGATATCAGATTTTTATCAGATTAGGATATTTCTTTTATTTAATTTTTGGTGTACAGTATATATATATATTGTATATTAGACTTTTATCAGGTGAGAATTGTTGTTTAATTTAATTTCTTGTGTTCAGTATGTATATTTTTCATATTAGCCCTATAACAGATAAAATTTTTGTTTATTTATCTAATTATGTTCAATATGTATATTTTGGATATTAGACCCCATCAGATGAGAAAATGTAGTCATGACAATGTAGAGAATGGAACTGTGATCAAGTGTAGTTCTGATTACACTGGAAAACGCACTGTGGGAAATGTAGTCCTGAGAAGGTAGAGAATGGAACTGTGGGAAATGTAGTTGTGATGACATAGTGAATGGAACTGTCAAAAATTGTAGTTCTGATACTGTAGAGAAAGGCACTGAGGGAAATGTATTTCTATGACACAGAGAAAGGTACTGTGGGTGATGTAGTTCTGAAGAGGTAGAGAAATGCACTGTGGGAAATGTAGTTCTAATGACACAGAGAATGTAACTCTGGGAAATTTAGTTCTGATGAAAGAGGAAAAGGCACTGTGCGAACTGTAGTTCTGATGACATAAGGACTGGACCTGTGGGAAATGTAGTTCTGTAGACATAGAGAATGGAACTGTGGGAAATGTAGTTCTGATGTTGTAGAGAAGGGCACTGAGGGACGTGTAGTTTTGATGAGAAAGAGAAAGGCACTGTGAGAAATGCAGTTTTAATGACATAGGGAAAAGAACTTTGCAAATTGTAGTTCTGAGGAGACAGAAATGCACTATGGGAAATGTAGTTCTGAGAAGGTAGAGAATGGAACTGTGGGAAATGGAATTTTGATGACATAGTGAATGGAACTGTGGAAAATGTAGTCTTGATATTATAGAACATAGATTATGGAAAATGTAATTCTATGATGTAGAGAAAGGCACTGAGTGAAATGCAGTTCTGATGACACAGAGAAAGACACTTTTGGAAATACAGTTCATAAGATGTAGAGAAAGACCTGGGGGAAGAGTAGTTCTGATGATGTAGAGAAAGGCTGTTTGGGAAATGTAGTTCTGATGACACAGAGAATGCAACTGTGGGAAATGTAGTTCTGATGACATAGAGAATTCAACTATGGGAAATGTAGTTCTGATGACACAGTGAATGGAACTGTGGGAAATGTAGTTCTGATGAAACAAAGAAAACAACTGTGGAAAATGTAGTTCTGATGAAAAAAAGAAAGGAAATATGGAACATGTAGTTCTGATTACACAGGATAGGCACTGTGGGAAATGTAGTCCTGAGAGAAGGCAGAGAAAGGAACTGTGGGAAATGAAGTTCTGATGATGTAGAGAAGGGCACTGAGGGAAATGACATTGTGATGATATAGAGAAAGGAACTATGGAAAATTTATTACTGAGGGAGCAGAGAATGGAAGGTTGGGAAATGTAGTTCTGATGACCTAGAAAAGGACACTCTGAAAAATGTATTAATGGCACTGTAGTGAATGGAACTGTTTGAAATGTAGTTCTCATGACATAAAGAATAGAACTGTGGGAAAATGTAGTTCTGATGATGTAGAGAAAGGCAATGTAGAAAATGTAGTTCTGATGACATAGAGAAAGGAACTGTAGGAAAATGTAGTTCTAATGACGTAGAGTAAGGCATTGTGGGAAATTTAGCTCTGATTACATGGAGCAACGCACTGTGGGAAATGTAGTCCCAAGAAGGGAGATAATGGAACTATGGAAAGTGTAGTTATAATGACACGTAGGAAGGAACTGTGGGAAATGTAGTACTGGAATGGAGAGAACGGAACTGTGGGCAATGTAGTTCTGATGACAGAGAAAGGGAACTATGGGAAATGTAGTTCTGATGACAGAGTAATTCATTGTGGGAAATGAAGTTCTAATGACACAGTGAAAGGAACTGTGGGATATGATTTTCTGATGATGTAGAGAAAGGCATTGTGGGAAATGTAGTTCTTTAACATAATGGATGGAAATGTGGGAAATGTAGTTCTGAAGACATAACAAATTGAACTGTGGGAAATGTAGTTCTGATGACATATAGAATGGAATAGTGAAAAAATGTAGTTCTGAGGACTCAGAGAAAGGCAATGTGGGAAATGTAGTTCTGATGATGTAGAGAAATGTACTGTGGGAAATATAGTTCTGATGTCGTAGAGAAAGGCATCATGGAAATGGAGTTCTGATGACACTGAGAAAGGCACTGTGGGAAAGGTAGTTCTGATGATGTAGAGAAAGGCACAGTGGGAAATGTCATTCTGTTAATATAGAGAAAGGCTCTTTGGGTAATGTATTTCTGATGACACAGAGAAAGACACTGTATGAAAGTAGTCCTGAGAATGTAGAGAATGGAACTGTCAGAAATGTAGTTATGGTGACATAGAGAACGGAACTGTGGGAATTGTAGTTCTGATAACATAGAAAATGAAACAGTGAGAAAATATAGTTCTCATGATGTAAAGGCACTGTGGGAAATGTAGTTATGATGATGTAGAGATGGAACTGTGGGAAAAGAATTACTGAGATGATAGAGAATGGAACTTTGGGTAAGGTAGTTCTGATGACATAGTGAGTGGCACTTGAGTGATGAAGTTCTGAGGACCTAGGGTAAGACAATCTGGGAAATGAAGTCTTGACAATGTAGAGAATGGAACTGTTGGGAATATAGGTCTGATGACATAGAGAATGGAACTGTTCAAAATGTTCTGATGAAAAAGAAAAAATAACTGTGGGAAAAGAAGTAACACAGAGAAATGCACTGTGGGAAATGTAGTTCTTAGAAAGTAGAGAATGGGACTGTGGGAAACGTAGTTCTGATGAATAGGGGAATGAAATTCTGGGAAACGATATTTTGATGACAAAGAGAAAGGCAGTGTGGGAAATGGAGTTCTGATGACACAGAGAAAAGCATGGTGGAAAATGAAGTTCTGATGAGGTAGGGTAAGGAACTTTTGGAAATGTAGTTTTGATGATCCAGAGAAAGACACTCTGGGAAATGCAGTTCTGATGAAGTAGAGATAGAAATGTGAAAAATGAATTTCTGATGACCTAGGGAAAGACACCCTGGGAAGTGCAGTCATGACAATGTAGAGAATGGAACTGTGGGAAATGTAGCTCTGATGACATAGTGAATATAACAATGGGAAATGCAGTTCTGATGACACAGAGAAGGGAAGTGTGGGAAATGTTGTCCTGGGGAGGTAGGTAGAGAATGGAAGCTTGGGAAATGTAGTTCAGATGACATAGTAAATGGAACTGTGGGAAATGTAGTAATGATGACCTAGAGAAAGACACTTTGGGAAATGTTGTTCTGACAATATAGAGAAAATAACTGTCAGAAATGTATTTCTGATGACCTAGAGAAAAGAACTTTGGGACAAGTTTATCTGATGATGTAGAGAAAGGCATTGTGAGAAATGAAGTCCTGAGTAGGTAGAGAATGGAACTCTGGTAAATGTAATATTGATGACAAAGTGAATGGAACTGTGGGAAATGTAGTTCTGATGACATAGAGAATGAAACACTGGGAAATGTAGTTGTGATGAAAGAGAGAAAGGAACTGTGGGAAATGAAGTTCTGATGACATAGTGAATGGAACTCTGGGAAATATAGTTCTCATGACATAGAGAATGGAACTGTGGGAAATGTAGTCTTGACAATGTAGAGAATGGAACTGTGGGAAATGTAGTTCTGATGACATATAGAATGGAACTGTCAAATATGTAGTTCTGATGACATAGAAAAGGCACTGAGGGAAATGTATTTCTGATGATGTATAGAAAGACCTGTCATTCTGATTACGTAGAGAAAGGAAGTTTGGGAAATGTACTTCTGATGAGACAGGGAAAGGCAGTGTGGGAAATGTTGTTCTGATGATAAACTGGAAGGCACTGTGGAAATTCAGTCCTGAGACGTTAGAGATTGGAAATTTTATAAACGTAGATCTAATGACATACTGAATGGAACTGTGGGAAATGTAGTTCTGATGTTGTAGAGAAGGGCACTGAGGGACGTGTAGTTTTGATGAGAAAGAGAAAGGCACTGTGAGAAATGCAGTTTTAATGACATAGGGAAAAGAACTTTGCAAATTGTAGTTCTGAGGAAACAGTAATGCACTATGGGAAATGTAGTTCTGAGAAGGTAGAGAATGGAACTGTGGGAAATGGAATTTTGATGACATAGTGAATGGAACTGTGGAAAATGTAGTCTTGATATTATAGAACATAGATTATGGAAAATGTAGTTCTATGATGTAGAGAAAGGCACTGAGTGAAATGTAGTTATGATGACACAGAGAAAGACACTGTGGGAAATTCATATATGATGACACACAGAAAGGCACTGTGGGAAATGGAGTTCTGATGATGTAGAGAAAGACACTGTGGGAAATGTAGTTCTGAGGATGTACAGAATGGCACTGAGGGAAATGCTGGTATGATGTAGACAAAGTCTTTCTGGGTAATGTAGTTCTGATGACACACACAAAGGCACTGTGGGAAATGTTGTCCTCAGGAGGCAGAGAATGGAACTTTGGGAAATGTATTTCTGAAGACATAGTGAATGGAACTGTGGGAAATGTAGTTCTGATGACATAGAGAAAGGCAGAGAGGAAAATGTGTGTCTGAAGACACAAAGAAAGGAACTGTGTGAAATAAAGTTCTGATGATGGAGAGAATGCACTGTGGGAAATGTAGTTCTCATGACACAGAGACTGGCACTGTGGTAAATGTAGTTCTGAAGACACAGAGAAAAGCACAGTAGGAAACAAAGCTTTGATGATGAAGGGAAAGGAATTTTGGGAAATGTAGTTCTTATGAGCCAGAGAAAGGTACTGTGGGAAATGTAGTCCCGAGGAGGAAGGGAATTGATTTGTGGGAAATATAGTTTTGATGACATGGTGAATGGAATTTTGGGAAATGTAGTTGTGATGACTTAGAGAATGACAGCCTAGGAAATGTATTCCTGACATTGTAGAGAAAGGAACTGTTGGAAATGTAGTTCTGATGACATTGAGAATGGATCACTTGGAAATATATTTCTGATGACACAAATGAAAGCATGGTTGGAAATGTAATTTTGATGAGGTAGGGAAAGAAACTTTGGGAAATGTAGTTCTGATGACCCAGAGAAAAACACTGTGGGAAATATGGTCCTGAAGAGGGAGAGAAAGGACTTTGGGAAAAGTAGTTCTGATGACATAGTGAATGGAACTCTGGGAAATATTCTTCTGATGACATAGAGAATGGAACTGTGGGAAATGGACTTTTAACAATGTAGAGTGGGACTGTGGGAAAGGTATTTTCGATGAACCAGAGACAGGCACTGTGGGAAATGTAGTCCTGAAAATTTAGAGAATGGAAGTTTGGGAAATGTAGCTTGGATGACATAGACAAATGCACTGCAAAATGTAATCTTGACAATGTAGAGAATGGGACTCTGGTGAATGAAGTTTTGATGATGTAAAGAAAGTTATTGAGGAAAATGTACTTCTGAAGAGAATAGAACTGTGGTAGATGTAGTTCTGATGACTGAGAGAAAGACATTCTGTATAATCTTGTCCTGACATTGTAGAGCATGGAACTGTAGCTCTGATGACATAGAGAATGGAAACCTGGTAAATGTAGTTCTGATGAGAGAGAGAAAGGTACTGTGAAAAATGTGATTCTGATGATGTAGAGCAAGGCACTGTGGGAAATATAGTCCTGAGAAGGTAGGAATAGAACTTTGGGAAAGGTAGTTCTGATGACATATAGAATTGAACTATGGGAAATGTAGTTCTGATGACTTAGAGAAAGGAACTGTGGAAAATGTAGTTCTGATACAAGAGAGAAAGTTACTGTGGGAAATGTAATTCTGATGAGGTAGAGCAAGGCACTGTGGGATTGTAGTTCTGAAGACATAGTGAATGGAACTGTGGGAAATGTAGTCTTTGAAGACATAGTGATTGGAATTGTGCTAAATGTAGTTGTGATGACATAGAGAAAGACACTCTGAAAAATGTAGTCCTGACAATATAGAGAATGGATCTCTGGGAAATGTAGTTATGATGACATAGAGAATGGAACTCTGGGAAATGTAGTTTTGATGACAAAGAGAAAAGAACTGTGGGAAATGTACTCATGTGAAGTTAAAGATTGGAACTTTGGGAAAAGTACTTCTGCTGACATACAGATTGGATCTGTCAGGAATATACTCTTGACAATGTAGAAAATGGAACTGTAGGAAATGTAATTCTGATGACATGGAGAATGGAACTGTGTGAAATGCAGTTCTTATGAAAGAGAGAAAGGAAAGGTGGGATATGTAGTTCTGATTGCAAAGGGAAATGCACTGTGGGAAATGTAGTTCTGAGAAGGTAGAGAATGGAACTGTGGGAAAGGTAGTTTTGATGTCATAGTGAATGGAATTGTGGGATGTGTAGTTCTGATGACTTAGAGAAAGACACCCTGGGAAATGAAGGCTTGACACTTTAGAGAATGGAACTGTGGGAAATGTACTTCTGATGACATAGAGAAAGGAACTCTGGTATATGTAGTTCTTATGACTTAGGAACAGACACCCTGGGAAATGTCATGAAGACAATGTGGAGAAGGGGACTGTGAGAAATGTGGTTCATATGACACAGAGAATGGAACTCTTGCAAATGTTGTTCTGAAGTCACAGAGGAAAGAATGGTGGGAAGTGTAGTTCTGAAATACAGGGAAAGGAATTTTGGGAAATGTAGTTCTGATGACCCAGAGAAAGGCACTTTGGGAAATAGTGTCATGTCGAGGTAGAGAATGGAAGTTTTTCAAATGTAGTTCTGATGACAGTGAATAAAACTGTGGGAAATGTAGTTTTAATGACATGTTGAATGGAACATGGGAAATGTAATTCTGATGACCTAGAGGAAGACATTAAGGGAAATGTAGTCATGACATTTATAGTGAATGAAACTTTGGGAAGTGTAGTTCTGATGACATAGAGAAAGGAACTTTGGGAAATGTAGTTCTGATCATGTAGAGGAAAGCATTGTGAGAAATGGGGTCCTGATGAGGTAGGGAATGGAATTGTGGGAAAATTAGTTCTAATACATAAAAAATGTAACTGTAGGAAATATAGTCTTGACCATGTAGAGAATGGGACTCTGGGAAATGTAGTGCTGATGACATAGAGAATGGAACTCTGGGGAATGTAGTTTTGATGACAAAGAGCAAGGCACTGTGGGAAATGTCGTTCTGATGACATAGAGAATGAAACTGTGGGAAATGTAGTTCTGATGACATAGAGACTTTAACTGTGGAAAATGCAGTTCTGATAATGTAGAGAAAGGCATTGTAGGAAATGTACTTCTGAGGACAGAGTGAATGGAACTTGCAAAATGTAGTTCAGATGACCTAGGGAAAGGACACTCTGGGAAAAGTAGTCATGTCAATATAGTGAATGGAACTGTTTGAAATGTAGTTCTGATAACAGTGAATGGAACTATGGGAAATGTAGTTCTGAAGACAGAGAATGGAACTGTGGGAAATATAATTCTGATGACATAGAGAATGGAACTTTGGGAAAATGCAGTTTTGATGACGTACAGAAAGGCACTTTGGGAAATGTAAATCTGATGACTATAGTGAATGACAATGTGGGAAATGTATTTCTGATGACATAGAGATTGAAACTTTGGGAAATGTCATCTTGACAATGTAGAGAATGGAACTGTGGGAATTGTTGTTCTGATGACATATAGAATGGAATTGTGAAAAAATATATTTCTGATGATGTACAGAAAGGCCCTGAGGGAATAGTAGTTCTGATGATACAGAGAAAGGCACTCTGGGAAATGTATTTCTGATGACTTAGAGAAAGACACAATGTGAAAGCTAGTCCTAACATTGTAGAGAATTGAAATGTGGGAAATATAGTTCTGATGTCAGAGAGAATGGAACTTTGGAAAATGTAGTTCTGAAGAAAGAGAGAAAGAAACTTTGTAATGTAGTTCTGATGACGTAGAGAGTGGAACTGTGGGAAATGTAGAGTGACAATGTAGAGAATGGAACAGTTGGAAATGCAGTTTTGTTGACATATAGAATCGAACTGTGGAAAGACGTCATTTTGATGAAATAGAGAAAGGCACTGAGGGAAATGTAGTTCTTATGACACAGAGTAATGCACTGTGGGAAATGTAGTCCTGAGGAGGTTGAGAAAGGAACTTTGGGAAATGTACTTTTGATGACGTAGAAAAAGACACTATGGAAATGTTGTTCTGATGACATAGTGAATGGAACTGTTGGAAATGTAGTTCTGATGACTTAGAGAATGTCACTCTGGGTAATGCAGTCCTAACATTTTAGAGAATGGAACTGTGGGAAATGTAGTTCTGATGTTTTAGAGGAAGGCACTGAGGGACAAGTCATTCTGATAATGTAGAGAAAAGCCACTTGAGAAATGTAGTTCTGATGACACAGAGAAAGGCACTGTGAGAATGGAACTGTGGGGATTGCAGTTCTGAGAAAAGCGAGAAAGGAACTGTGGTAAATGTAGTTCTGATGATGTACAGTAAGGTACTTTGAGAATTGAAGTTCTGATGACATATAGAATGTAACTGTGAAAAAATATCATGCTGATGAAGTAGAGAAAGTCACTGTAGGAAATGTAGTTCTGATGATGTAGAGAAAGTCACTGTGAGAAATTCACTTCTGATTTCAGAGACAAAGGCACGGTGGGAAATGTACTTCTGAAGACACAGAGAAAGGCACAATGGGAAATGAAGTTTTGATGACATAGTGAAAGGAACATTGGGAATTGTAGTTTTGATGACACAGAGAAAGGCACTTTTGGAAATGAAGTTCTGATGACACAGAGAATGGAACTGTGGGAAAATGTATTTCTGATGACGTTGAGAATGGCACCGTCAGAAATGTAGTTCGGATACAGAGAATGGAACTTTGGGACAAGTATATATGATGATGTACAGAAAGGCATTGTGAGAAATGAAGTCCTGAGTAGGTAGAGAATGCAATTGTGGTAAATGTAATATTGATGACATAGTGAATGGAACTTTGGTAAATGTAGTTCTTATAGCCTAGAGAATGGAACTGTAGAAAATGTAGTCCTGATAATGTAGAAAATGGAAATGAAGGAAATGTAGTTCTGTTGACATAGTGAATTGAACTGAGGGAAATAGAGTTCTGATGACATAGTGAATGGAACTGTGGGAAATGTAGTTCTGATGACCCAGACAAAGACACTCTGGAAATTCAGTCATGGCAATGTAGTGAACGGAACACTTTGAAATATAATTCTGATGACATAGAGAATGGAACTCTGGGAAATGTAGTTCTGATGAAAGAGAGAAAGACACTGTGGAAAATGAAATTCTGATTATGTAGAGTAAGGCTCTGTGGAATAAGTAATTCTGATGACATAGTGGCTTTAACATGGGAAATGTAGTTCTGATGATATAAAGAATGGAACTCTGTAAAATGTTGTTATGATGACAAAGGAAAAGTCACTGTGGGAAATGTAGTGCTGATGGCATAGAGAATGGAACTGTTAGAAATGAAGTTCTGGTGACATAGCTAAGGGAACTCTGGGGAATGGAGTTCTGATGAATTCGAAATGGAACTGTAAGAAATGTAGTCTTGACAAGGTAGAGAATGGAACTGTGGGAAGCATAGTTCTGATGACATACAGAATGGAACTGTGGAAAAAATATAGTTATGATGACTTAGAGAAAGACACACTGGAAAATGTAGTCCTGACATAGGAGAGAATGGAACTGTGGGAAAAGTAGTTCTGATGACATAGACTATGGTACTCTGGGAAATGTAGTTCTGATGAAAGAGAGAAAGGTACTGTGGAAAATGAAATTCTGATGATGCAGAACAAGGCTCTATGGGAAATGTAGTTCTGATGACATAGTGAATGGAACTGTTGGAAATGTAGTTCTGATGGCATAGTGAATGCAACTGTGGGAAATGTAGTCTTGACAAAGTAGAGAATGGAAATGTGGGAAATGTAGTTCTGATCACATATATAATGAAACTGAAAAAATATAGTTCTGATGACATAGAACACAGAACTGTGGGAAAATGTAGTTCTGGTGACTTAGAGAAAGGCACTGTGGGAAATGTAGTCCTGATATCATAGTGAATGGTCCTGTGGGAAATGCAGTCCTGACATTGTAGATAATGGAACTGTGGGAAATGTAGTTCTGATGACATAGCGAATGGAACTGTGAAAAAATGTATTTCTGTTGATGTACTGAATGGTGATGAGAGAAATGTACTTCTGATAAGACAGAGAAAGGCACTGTGGGAAATGTAGTTCTGATACTGCACAGAAAGGCGTTTTGGAAAATGTAGTCCTGAGAAGTTAGTGATTCGAACTTAGGAAAATGTAGTTCAAATGAAATAATGATTGCAAGTGTGGGAGATGTAGTTCTCATGACACAGAGAATGGCACTGAGGTAAACATAGTTCTGAAGACACATAGAAAATCATGGTTGG
Organism: Peromyscus californicus insignis; assembly: GCF_007827085.1. Taxonomy (NCBI): domain Eukaryota; kingdom Metazoa; phylum Chordata; class Mammalia; order Rodentia; family Cricetidae; genus Peromyscus; species Peromyscus californicus. Next base: position 203,271 of record NW_026294543.1, read on the forward strand.
AAATGGAGTTTTGATGGGGTATGGAAAGGAACTTTGGGAAATATATTTCTGATGACCCAGAGAAGAGAAAGGCACTGGGGGAAATGTAGACCTGAGAAGTTAGTGAATGGAACTTTGATAAAAGTAGTTCTGATGACATGGAGAATGGAACTGTAGGAAATGTAGTCTTGAGAATGTAGAGAATGGAACTGTTGGAATTGTAGTTTTGATGTCATAGAGAATGGAACTGTGGGAAATGTAGTTCTGATGACAGAGAGAAAGACACTGTGGAAAATGTAGTCCTGAGGAGGTAGGGGATGGAACTTTGGGAAATGTAGTTGTGATGACATAGTGAATTGATTTGGGGAAATGTAGTTCTGATGACCTAGAGAAAGACACTCAAGGAAATGTAGTCATGACAATATAGTGAATGGAAATTTTTGAAATGTAGTTCTGATGACATAGAGATTGGAACTGTTGGAAATGTCATCTTGACAATGTAGAGAATGGAACTGTGGTAAATGTAGTTCTGATATTGTAGAACAAGGCACTAAGGGAAATGTCGTTCTGAAGACACAGAGACAGGCACTGTGGGAAATGTAGTTCTGAAGACACAGTGAAAGGCACAGTGGGAAATTTGTATCTGATGACACAGAGAAAGGCATTGGGGGAAATGTAGTTCTGATATATACAAAAGTACTTTGGCAAACATAGTTCTGATGTCACAGAGAAAGTCACTGTGGGAAATTTTGTTCTGATATGCAGAGAAAGACACTGAGGGAAATTCCATTATGATGCTGTAGAGAAAGGCTCTGTGGGTAATATAGTCCTGATGACACAGAGAAAGTCACTGTGAGAAATGTAGTCCCAAGGAGGTAGAGAATGGAACTTGGGTAAATGTAGTTCTGATGACCTAGAAAATGGTACTGTGGGAAATGTAATCCTGATAATGTAGAAAATGGAAATGAGGGAAATGTAGGTCTGATGTCATAGTGAATCGAACTGAGGGAAATGTAGTTCTGATGACCTAGAGAAAGATACTCTGGGAAATGTAGTCATGACAATATAGTTTATGGAACTCTTTGTGTTGTCTTTAGAACTACATCTATCATACAGCAATGCTCTGTGTCATCAGAACTTATTTCCCACAGTGTCTTTTTCCACATCATCAGACCTACATTTCCCACTGTGCCTTTCTACACTCCCTATGTCATCAAAACAACATTTCCCACAGTTCCATTCTCTCCCTTCTCAGGACTACATTTCTTTTTATCTGTCATCAGAATTACATTTCCCACAGTTTCATTTATTATGTCATCAAAACTACGTTTCCCACACTTCCATTTTCTGTCTTCTCAGGACTACATTTCTCACAGTGCCTTTCTCTGCATCATCATTACTACAATTCCCAAAATTCCTTTCCCTACATCACCAAAACTACATTTCCCACCACCCCTTTCTCTGTGACTTCAGGACTACTTTTACCACACTGCCTTTGTCTCTGTAATCAGGCCTTCATTTCTCACAGTGCCTCTCTCTATGTAACGAGAACTACATTTCCCACAGTGCCATTCTCTACACAGACGATGTATTTCTGATGACAATGAGAAACCAACTGTTGGAAATGTAGTTCTGATGACACAGAGAAAGGCACAGTGGGAAATGTAGTTCTGATGATGCAGAGAAAGGTATTAGAGGAAATATAGTTCTGATGTCACAGAGAATGGCACTGTGGGAAATTTATTTCTGATGACGCACCGAAAAGCAATGTGGCAAATGTATTTCTAATGGCATAGAGAATGGATTTATGGTAAATGTAGTTCTGAAGACAGAGGAAAGCATGGTGGAAAATGTAGTTGTGAAATGTAGAGAATGGAACTTTTTGAAATATAGTTCTGTGATATAGTAAACAGAACTCTTGGAAATGAAGTTCTGATGACACCATGAATGGAATTTGGGAAACATATTTCTGATGGCATAGAGAATGGAACTTTGGGAAATGTAGTTCTGATGATGTAGAAGGAGGCATTATGAGAAATGTAGTCTGGAGGAGGTAGAAAATGGACCTGTGGGAGATGAAGTATTGATGACAGAGTGAAGGGCACTGTGGGAAATGAAGTTGTGATGACAAAAAGTAAGACACTCAGGGAAATGTAGTTCTGATGATGGAGAGCAAAGCTCTTTGGAAATGTAGTTCTGTTGATATAGTGAATGGAACTGTGGGAAATTTAGTTCTTTTCACATAGAAAATAGAATGGTGGGTAATATAGTCTAGACAATATAGAGAATGGAACTGTGGGAAGTGTAGTTCAAATGATATGTAGAATGGAACTGTGAAAAAAATGTAGTTCTGATGACCTAGAGAAAGATCTTGGGGAACATGTTTCTGATGACAAAGAGAAACCAACTGTTGGAAGTATAGTTCTGATGACACAGAGAAAGGCACAGTGGGAAATGTTGTTCTGATGATGTAGAGAAAGGTATTAGAGGTAATATAGTTCTGATGTCACAGAGAAAGGCACTGTGGGAAATGTAGTTCTGATGACAGAGCAATAGGATCTCTGATAAATGTAGTTCTGAAGAAATAGAGGAAAGCACGATGGGAAATTAAGCTCTTAAAAGTAGGGAAAGGAACTTTGGGAAATGTAGTTCTGATGACATAGGGAATGGAACTATGGAAAATGTAGTTCTGATGAAAGAGAAAAAGGAACTGTGAGAAATGTAGTTCTGATTACACAGGGAAAGGCACTATGGGAAATGCAGTTCTGATGATGGAACTTTGGGAAGTGTAGATTTGTTGATATAGTGAATAGAACTCTGGGAAATGTAGTTCTGATGACCTAGGGAAAGACACCCTGGGAAATGTAGTCATAACAATGTAGAATGGAACTGTGGGAAATGTAGTTCTGATAACATAGATTAAGGCAATTTGGAAAATGTACTTCTAATGAAGCAGAGAAAGGAACTGTGCAAAATGTAATTCTGATGATGTGGAGAAAGGTACTATGGGAAATGTAGTTCTGATGTCACAGAGAAGTGCATTGTGGGAAATTGATTTCTGATAAAATAAAGGTGATGTGGGAAATGTGGTTATGATGATATAGTGAATGGATTTGTGAGAAATGTAGTCCTGAGAATGTAGAGAATGGAACTTTGGGAAAGGTAGTTCTGATGACTTACTGAATTGAACTGTGGGAAATGTAGTTCTGATGACACAGAGAAAGGCACTATGGGAAATGTTCTGATAACACACAAGGAGGCACTTCGGGAAATGTAGTTCTGATAACACAGAGAAAGGCAGTGTGGGATATGTAGTTCAGATGATCTAGAGAAAGGCACTGAGGAAATGTCGTTATGATGAGGTAGAAAAAGGCTCTTTGGGAAATCTAGTCCTGAAGACACAGAGAAAGGCACTGTGGGAAATGTGCTCCTTAGAAGGTAGGGAATGGAACTTTGGGAAATGTAGCTCTGATGACACAGGTAAGGGAACTTTGGGAAAGGTAGTTCTGATGACATGGAGAAAGACACTCTGGGAAATGTAGTCATAATATTGTAGGGAATGGAACTGCTTGAAATGAACTTCTGGTGTCATAGAGAATGGAAGTTTAGGAAACTTAATTCTGATCACATAGAGAACGGAACTGTGGGAAAAATGTAGTTGTGATGATGAAAAGAAAGGTACAGTGTTAAATGTATTTCTGATGACAGAGTGAATGGAATTGTGGGAAATGTAGTTGTAATGACTTAGAGAAAGACACTCTGGGAAATGTCGTCCTGATATTGTAGAGAATGGAACTGTGGGAAATTTCATTCTGATGACATCATGAATGGAACTGTGGGAAAATGTAGTTCTGATGACAGAGACAATGGCACTGATGTATATGTAGTTGTGAAGACACATAGAGAAGCACAGTTTGAAATGGAGTTTTGATGAGGTAGGAAAAGGAAATTTGGAAATGGTAGTTCTGATGACCCTGAGGAAGGCACTGGGGAAAATGTAGTCCTGACAAGTTAGAAAATGGAACTTTGATAAAAGTAGTTCTGATGACATGGAGAATGGAACTATGTGAAATGTAGCCTTGACAATGTAGAGAATGGAACTGTTGGAAACGTAGTACTGATGACATATAGAAGGGAACTGTGGGAAATGAAGTTCTGATAACCTAGAGAAAAACTCTCAGGGAAATGCTGTCATGACATTTAGCGAATGAAAGTGTTTGAAATGTAGTTCTGATGACATAGAGAATGTAACTGTGGGAAATGTAGTTCTGAGGTTGTACAGCCAGGAACTGAGGGAAATGTCATTCTGATACTGTAGAGAAAGGTCATTTGGGAATTGTATTTCTAATGATACATTAGAAATTGTATTTCTAATGAAAGGCACTGTGAGACTTTATTTCTGATGACATAGAGAAAGGCACTGTGGGAAATGTAGTTCTGAGAAGTTAGAGAATGGAACTTTGGGAAATGTATTTCTAATGACATATTGAATGGAACTGTGGGCAGTGAAGTTGTGATGACATGAGGAAAGGCACTATTGGAAATGAAGTTATGATATAGAGAAAGCACTGTGGGTACTGTAGTTCTGATGACACAGAGAATTTCACTGAGGTAAATGTAGTTCTGAAGTCACAGAGAAAAGCACGGTGGGAAACGGAATTTTGATAGGGTAGGGAAAGAAACTTTGGGAAATGAGGTTCTGATAACCCAGAGAAAGTGACTGAGGGAAATGTATTCCTGCGATGCTAGAGAATGGAACTTTGGAAAATGTAGTTCTGATGACATAGAGAAATGCACTGAGGGAAATGTAGTTCAGATGACATAGAGAAAGGCACTGTGGGAAGGGTAGTTCTGATGAGACAGAGAAAGGCCCTGTGGGAAATGTAGTTCTGATGACATAGAGAAAGGCACGGTGGGAAATGTAGTTCTGATGACATAGTGAATGGAATTGTGGTAAATGGAGTTCTGAAGACTTAGAGGAAGACACTCTGGGAAATGCAGTCCTGACATTGCAGAAAATGGAACTGTGTAAAATGTAGTTCTGAAGACAATGAGAATGGAACTCTGGGAAATCTAGTTCTGATGAAAGAGAGAAAGGTACTTTGGGAAATGTAATTCTGATGTTGTAGAGCAAGGCACTGTGGGAAATGTAGTTCTGATGACATAGTGAATGGAACTTTGGGAAATATACTTCTGATGACATAGAGAGTGGAACTGCGGGAAATGTCATCTTGATAATGTAGCGAATGGAACTGTGGGAAATGAAGTTATGAGATTGTATAGAAAGGCACTGAGGGAAATATCATTCTGATAATGTAGAGAAAGTCCAATTGGAAAATGTCCTTCTGATAACACAGAGAAAGGCACTGTGAGAAATTTATTTCTGATGACATTCAGAAAGGCTTGTGGGAAATGAAGTTCTGATGATGTAGAGATATGCACTGAAGGAAATGTCATTGGGATAAAGTAGAGAAAGACAGTTTGGGAAATGTAGTTCTGATGACAGAGAAAAGCACTGTGGGAAATATAGTTCTGATATCGTAGAGAAACACACTGTGGGAAAATGTAGTTCTGGTGACACAGAGAATGAAACTTGGTTAAAGTAGTTCTGAAGTCACAGAGGAATGCATGGTGAGAAATACAGTTCTGATAGATAGGGAAAGGAACTCTGTGAAATGTAGTTCTGATAACGAAGAGACAGGCACTGTGGGAAATATAATCCTGAGGAGGTAGAAAATGTAACATAGGAAAATGTAGTTCTGATGGTATTCTGAATGGAACTATGGGAAATGTAGTTCTGATGACCTAGAGAAAGAACCTCTGGGAAATGTAGTCATGATAATGTAGTGAAAGAAACTGTGGGAAATGTAGTTCTGATGATGTAGAGAAAGGCACAGTGAGTAATGTAGTCTTGAGGAGGTAGAGAATGGAACTGTGGGGAATGTAGTTTTGATGACAAAGAGAAAGACACTCTGGGAAATATTGTAAAGACAATGTAGACAGTGGAATGGTGGGAAATGTAGTTCTGATGACATAGAGAATGGGACTCTGGGAAATGAATTTCTGATGACAAAGGGAATGGAACTGTGGGAAATGTAATTCTGATGACAAAGAGAATGGAAATCTGGGAAATGTAATTCTAATGACAAAGATCATGAAACTGTGGTAAATGTAGTTGTGATGACATAGAGAATGGTATTCTGGGAAGTGTTGTTCTGATCAAAGAGAGAAAGATAGACAGATTGTTGAGAAAATCAACCAATTTCAAGAGAAATGACAGTCTTTATTCAGTTTCTGACATGAGCCCTCCTAAATGTCCTAAGACAAAGAACTTTTTTGAAACCTTTTTGAGGACTTCATGACATTTTGTAGCATTTGTATTTTGGTCATTTGTATTCACATCGATTAAAACAAAAGCATTCATGGTGCAATGTTGTGTAAATGACGGCTTACAGAGGCTGCATTGTTCAGGATTCTCAGGAAGCTGACGGATACAGCACACATTATAAAAGAGGGTTTATTAGATGGAGCAGTCAACTTGTGTTTGGTCAGTTTGAAGTACTCTGTCTGGAGGATGTTTGGGGCTTTTGAAGACACCATAAGTGCCATAAAAAACAATACAACAGGTGGAGGAGCTCCAGGAGTCCAATTGGCGAGAAAGAGGAGGGTTTGTATGAGCGAGAATTCTTGAGACCAAGGTTGGATAAAGCACAGCTACAAATAGCCAAACGAATGGAAACACGTGAACTATGAACCAATAGCTGAGGAGTCCCCAATTGGATCAGGCACTCTGGATAAGTGAGACAGTTGATTAGCTTGATCTGTTTGGGAGGCATCCAGGCAGTGGGACCGGGTGCTGTACTCAGTGCATGAGTTGGCTGTTTGAAACCTGGGGCTTATACAGGGACACTTGGCTCAATCCCCAGGGGATTCTTTGCCCTGGAGGAGATGGGAATGGGGGTGGGCTGGTGGGAAGTGGGGAGGGCAGGAGGGGGGAGAACAAAGGAATCCGTGGCTGATATGTAAAATTAAATTAAATTAAAAAAATTAAAATAAATGAAAAAACAATACAACAGTGAGCGGCCATTTCAACATCATGTGCCTTCTCCATTTCCATAAGATATGTGTGTGCTCCCCTTTCCTGCTCTCATTTCCCCTCTGATAACTGTGGAGCTTCCCTTTTCCTCATTGGACATGACACCATTTTGATGAGGAGCGTTAGTTTACCAGGCTTGTGTGGTCATCCCTCATTGGCTGGGGAAGATCAGGACCTCTGACACAGACTGTTGCTAGGTCCTCAGGCAGACTCTGCTTGATCAGGAACTCTGACATCGACTAGGAACTCTGGCAGTGACTGTTGCTAGGTCCTCAGGAAGACTCTGAACAATCTGGAACTCTGACATCAACTAGGAACTCTGACAGCTTCTGTTACTAGGCCTGCAGGCTGAATCAAGTTTGGCTCTCAAGGAATAAGGTACTTGCCTGCCTTGGCTACAGGTCTGAGCCAATATCCTTGACCCTATGGGCCTGTCCTACTACATATCCACCCTTTTATTTAATTACATGAGCGCTCAGTGGGAGTCAGATTCCTTTGCTCTGGCCCTGTTGACCCCACCCCAGGGTTCCCAGTAACTGGACTGTGCCTATCTTAGGTTGGCTTGCCAAGCAAGGTCTTACCCATCTGTGACTACCAGCCCTAGAAGAGTGTCCATCCCTGGGGAATAACCCTGGGTGGGGAGGGTCAGGCCTTTGGGATTTCAGAAAGGCTGGCATGCACACGTCTGTGGAGGGCTGTGAGACAGATATCTAAGAGCAATTGACCTGAGTAGAGTATGTAGAGTCACCTCAGTGGTGCCCGTTTTTGCCAGATGTGTGGTGGGAGACACTTAAAAAGGAGTGAGATTAAAAGCACCACACCCATCAAAAAACACATGAGAATCCAGGAGGGATCAAACAGCCTTTCTATATCATGCCGAATTTTTTAAAAAAAATAGTCAATGGCCATAACCTCTGCCCTTGTCTGATTTAATTGGAAAATTTTGTGTGTTAGCTGTCGTGGATAATACAGAAGCTGAGCTGACCAAGAGCCCTTAATATATTTAGGTAATAAAATACAGGGTGGATATGTAGTAGAACAAGACCACAGGGTTGAGGATTTGGGCCTTACTCCGTAAGAGCCAAACTTGACTCTGCCTGAGGGACTAGCCACAGGAGCTGTCAGAGTTATTAGTCCATGTCAGAGTTCCTGATCAAGCAGAGTCGGCCTGAGGACCTAGCAACAGTCCGTGTCAGAGGTACTGTTCATGCCCAGCCAATGAGGGATGACCACACAAGCCTGCTAAACTAACACTCCTCATTCAAACAGTGTCATGTCAAATGAGGAAAAGGCAGGCTCCATGGTCATCAGAGGGGCAATGAGAAGAAGAAAGCAGAGCATGCACCTATCTTACGGAAATGGAGAAGGCACATGATGTTGAAATGGCCACTCACTGTTGTATTGTTTTTGATGGCACTTACGGTGTCTTCAAAAGCCCACAACATCCTCCTGGCAGAGTACTTCAAACTGACCAAACACAAGTTGACTGCTCCATCTAATAAACCCTCTTTTATAATGTAGGGTGTATCCATCAACTTCCTGAGAATCCCAAACAATGTGGCATCTGTCAGCCATCATTTACACAACACTGTACCATGAAGGTTTTCATTTAAATTGATGTGAACACAAATGACCAAAATGACAAAAGCTTCAAAACTTTTGTAGTGAGGTCCTCAAAGAGGATTCAAAAGAATACTTTGTCTGAGGACTTTCAGGAGGGCTCATGTCAGAAACTGGATGAAGACTGTCATTATTTCTCTTGAAGTTGGTTAATTTTCTCAATGTTCTGTGGATCAAGAAAAATAGTACCACAGACTGTAGTATGATTCCATATATGCCTTTCAGAGGGCCATTATGAAATTTCTTTATTATTCAAAGTCTTGTGGCCTGAGTCAAGTTTATAAGATATATTTAGTCAAATGCCGTTGAGTTTGTACCCTCTTAACAAATGATGTGTAATTTAATATAGCAGTTAAGATTGATGGCTTCAGAAAACTGATAATAATCATTGCCATATCCCATTAAAATTTTTGTTTGCAATTGTTATTGGGTGAAACCCAAAAAAAATATTGAGCCCTTGACTATGGACTTGTGAGCTACTCTAATTAAAGTTTTTTTTTCCCATGTGGATAAAAGTCTCATATGTAGACACTAGCTTTCAATATTTTTATTTTGCATATTTAATCTGGAGTTAAAATGAGTCTCGTCCAGAAACTGCCCACTGTGGGTAAGTAGCTTACAGAATAGGGAACAGTATACAAAGGAAAAATTGGCATTAGAAAATAAAATACAGGGTTAGAGTGTTGAATTAGCAATGTGAGAGGGGAAATGAGATGTCCATTGATGAATTAAGCAACATATTGAATGTATGAGGGATAGTTAAGACAATCTATCATCATTAAACCACAAAAAATCATTCAAAAAATTCAAAGTAGTGGTACACAACAGATAAAAAAGTATAGTAGATAAACATCTACTAAAATTTTACACATAAGTGGGGGGTCTGTGGGAAGGAATATAAGCAGATATTAGCCCCAAACTAAACATAAATGAACAAAGATGATAGACACCCATGGGATTGCTAGATAACATCATCCTAGAAGGTGTAAAACATTACTTAAGAGTAGGAAGGAAATCAGTGGTCTTACTTAGCACTTGATCCTGAATGCTACTACAGTCACCCCTGACAAGATGCACTCAGTTTTGAATATTTGAATTTTATAATATAATTTTTACTGTAGAAAAATATAGATTTCTAATTTGATTTGAGGCCAGTCCTGAAGGAATATATACATGTCAGGTTGTGTAATCCTTGGCTAAAGCTCATTACTTGGGAGATATTAGACCCTAGGTGCAACCCATGACTCCTGTTTTGAATATTTTTACTCCAATCCATTTAATTGTCATGGTTACAAGATCTTTCATCATGTTTTATAGAACACACATCATGTTTTTTTGGATTCAATCAGATGGCTTTGTTCCATTAGTGCTAGGCACTGAGCCTTCAATTTGACTTATATTTTGATTTAAACTCTTTATAAATCAGCAGTTTTAAGTTTGGAAGTTCATTTGATATGAACTTCATACTCAAACCCCACGCCCCAAAACACACACACTCACACACTTTTAAATGTAAATATTTAAGTGCAGTCAATATTGTGCAGGGTTGTGATAGTCAGAAAATTTGTTTCAGTTAAAATGTTACATAAGACCAATAAGATTGTCTAGTGTGTAAAGCTTTGGGTTCTTTTGTTTGTTTTTCAAGACAGGGTTTCTCTGTGATGTTTTGGTGCCTGTCCTGGATCTCACTCTGTAGACCAGGCTGGCATCAAACTCACAGAGATCCTCCTTGCTCTGCCTCATGAGTGCTGGGATTAAAGGTTTACACCACCACTGCCCAGCAAAGCTTTGGATTTTGAAGTTTGACAATCTGATTTTGATGCCTAGCACCCAGATGAATGTAGATAGGAAGAACTCAAACCCAGATTTAATGCTTGTTCTGCACACAAAGACCTTGATATAGATGCACACAAAGTCTGTACAAACATTGCCATTCACACATTCATACAAGAAATGAGTCCCATACTGAGGATCTAAATAACGCAGTAAATTTAAAAACTTTATGCCAGTAGATGAAATATATTCATTGATTCACAGAGAAAGAAAATTCTACTAAACAGGGCCAGGGAAGAAACTTGAGGAAAGAACAGTGTGAAGAATCTGAACTGCACAAGAAAGGTGAATGCACAATTGGAAGAGAAAGATGGGTCCACCTTTAAATTTGTGGATTAGATGCCATGGAGAGATATGTAGCAAGTTGTCTCAATCTTGAAACCTGTGAAAGTACAAATTTCAAATTAGAAACATCAATGGAAATATATTAAATGTAAATGAATACAATAAGTTTTATAGAATATATAGTAATGCATGTTTGAGACATGAGGTGCAGAATGATGGGGTTCTTAAGCAGAATTTTGATCATAGGAACTAGATTAGAGATAAATGAGTGGATTTAATATTTTCAGAATTTTGTTGACTTTAGACATAAGAAACCTTATTTTACCAAGTGCTGGAGTTCACATTTTTATGTAAACAATAAAATTTAGTACAGAAAAATAAATATGGAAGTTTGATCAATTCAAATCCCCTTTAGATTGTGAATTATTACATCCAGTCCATGTAGCATATTCAAGACTTAATCTGATATGTTAGTCATATTTAATTTCATTGCTCATGATATTTCTTCTCTTTGCCTAGAAATGAAGTGATTGCAGCCCCTCAATTTTATTTTTCTATTTATACCTCATTCATAATAAATAAAAGAGACTATAGAACTCTATGAACTTTAAAATATGTAGGGATATTTTCTAAATGATTTCAGGTATAGTATTTGTTTTGCATATGTATTGATGTTGTTTCTTTTTTTGTATTATTGCAAGATTTCCCATCATATACTTGTTCATATTTCTCCACACAGAATATTTTCATTAAATGGTTGTTTTGTTTATTATATTAAGTTCTGACAAAGATTTTTATTTTACTTTAACTCACCAAATCAGTAGCTTCATTGAGGACAGGTGTCTGTGAAGTATAAGATATACAAAGTTAAAAATGTCATTCATGTACTCAATAATTTTTATTTCAGTTTTTCAAGAATGGAAATGGAAATCAAGAATTTTCATTATTTTCTCTTATTTCAGATCAATATTCTAGTTGCAAAACACAATTATTTACTGTTTTTGAGGATATCTTGTATATTTTCCCTTGGGATTCCTTATTCAGCAGTGGTTCTCACATAGATGTCCCATAATTCTTTACTGTGACTGGTTTCTTTTGATACATTAAATATAAGAAGTAAAAAGAGATGACCATTAGAAATATGACTGTTTCTGAATTGTGGATTCCTCAAATTTTATTGTCTAGACCTATGTACCATTATTGATTTTTAAATTTAATGACTTGAATGTTCTGTGAATTTGGAGGAAATACACATTGCTGCTATGTCCACTCAGACCCACCACCCCTTTTCATCTTAATCAGTACACACACACACACACACACACACACACACACACACACACACACACACACACTTCTTTTTTTAACCTATCCACTCTGGTTTGTGCTGATGATATTTTGATAAATGTGTGACTTTCCACTTCAGAATGGTCAACATACCAGAGTTTTCATTAATCATTTCCTTTCAGAGTCTTCTTGCAAAGAACCAATGTCAATCTTTAATTTAATATCTAGTAAATGTGACATTGTTTCTTTTTCAAAGATTCTTCAAATCATGACATTTTACTTTGCATAATTTTATATGGAGACTAAGTCAGCATTCTGGGTACACCAAGGTACTTCACAATTAATAGACTTATATCTGACTGACAGTTTATATTCATTTTCATAAATATTGTTAATTTTCCAAAAAGTTTGATGAAAATAGAGTCTTTGGTTTAGTGAAGATATTTCTTCATTTCTCCCCAAGGATGGTGTGACACACGAAACTTTGTTTTTGAAAACTGATGTCTTATATATGTGATGCTTGTCGCTCAGTTCATAGACATTTCTGACTGAAATACAGTATGAAAAATTTGTTAAGGATTCTGTGTACCTCAAATTGTGGTCCTGTACATAACTGAAGAGAGACTTCCTGCCAAGGAATACTGATTCTTGAAGACAGGTGTTAAATAATTTCTTATGAAAAAGACAGGCTAATAAATATGTTTATAACCATCTAAAATTAGATATTACACTTACAGAATGATGCATAAATTTTTCTGTATTTTCCATTCATTTCAACATGGTGCATGCACATGATGACTGTGGTGTTTGAAACAGGATATAATATAAATGCAATGGCATCTGTAACTGAGAAGAAATATTTAATTTGAATTAGATAACATGAATGTATTCTGTTCTTTACTTTGATTTGGTTATTTGTGTTTGTGTTTGCATAAAGTAGGAATCCCACCACCAAAATAACTGAATAAATAAATAAATAAATTTTTAAAATTCATTGTAGTTTCTGAATTAATTGCCAATGACAGTCATTGCTATCTTGTAATCAAGAAGTCATTGTGAGAATTAGATAAAATTTAAGACATTCATTCTAACTTTTAAGTTCTTTAAAAATTTGGTAATAAAATTAATTGTTTTTATGATTTATGACATAATATATATGTATATATGTGTGTGTCACAAAATCTTACTTTAATATACATTTTATGTGATAAATGGAAATTGAAAAACACAAATGTTAGTACACGATTTGACTAAATAAATAATCCTAAAATACAAGTTTATGCATTTTTTATATTTTCCTAAAGTGTGTGATACCCAACATATGTAACTTTTAACTTTTAATTTTTTTAATTGTAACTTTCTACATATAATTTTTTAAACAAATACTTAAAAAGTATAATACTGAAATTCTATAACTGTCCAATAAAATATGAGTGGTTATTTTTTCTGCTCTCATAAAATTTAGGTGACTTAACTCAATCACAGTTTTTATAATTTTCATAAACTACTTGATACATTTTCACACTGGCATGAACCCCAAATATTGACTTTCTTACTGTATCATTAAGCAAAATATTTTGTTTAGTTTTTGTTATACCAAACATATATTATCCTATACTAGAAAACTCTCAAGTCAGCAAGATTGTCCATATAATCAACTGACAATAACTTCACTAAATGTCGTACACTTTTCAGTGTTTCTGTTTCAAACATTTGTAAAACATATTCTGGGAACTACTTATCCACTTGATGGACAGAATGTGTAAATGTTTCCATTTGGATCATGGGGTGTGATGTCTGTGGATATTTAGGATGAGGAGTCAGCAAGACGTAGAATAATCCTTCACAGAATAGATTTCATATTTTACACACCTTTGGTTTCATGTTTTATGCTCTGAACCCAGTTTTCTGGGAGAGTAGAAAACTTGTCAGGGAACATCAAGAATACAGACATATAAGCACTTCCACCCTGGCTTCGGCTATGCAATGGTCTCGACTTATCTGAAACAATGATGCAAATATCAACCTCTTCTGAATCAGGTTACTTTTTAAAATAGTTTGTTAAAGCTACCACAATATTAAGTACTATGAGTATGAATTTAATGCAGTGAGTATATATTTAGTCACCTGAAAGCATAAGATACTCACATGGTGTTCTTATGATGAAAGTAATAAATTTACGAAGCAGAGGTGTGTAGAGTTGGCATCTGTCCCTTTGCCTAAACACGAAATGACAACAATGCTATTTTCATCAGTTGACATTGCGTATACATCAGTGAACTTCCAGGAGAAATAAACAATGCATCTTATCATGTCAGCTCATGTGCACCAGCCCAGGTTATGTGATAAGCATAAATATTGGAAATTGACCACTCCCTACTGACTGCTGTCGTACAAACATGGCCTTTGTTTTATTATCTTGCTTTGATGTGTTTATGTAATTTTTTATTAGATAAGACATGTTAAACGGATATGAATATGTAGATGGGATGATGTGTGACTGTAATTCCAGAACTCATCAGATGGATGAACAAGGATTAGAGTCCATGTGGATACTCTTCCACCTACTGAGATTGAGTTGACCTTGCAGAACAGGAAACTGTGATGTTGAAGAATACCACCAAGACTACATCCAAGGCATGTTCAGAAATTCTTGGGAGCCGACAGATTAACAACAAAGCTCTATGCAAATAATTATGAAGAGCAAGGGATGTGATGAACTACTTTGCAACATTGGTGTCTCAGTGAATTTCATTGCATTTGACTGCATTCTGGGGTAAAATGTCAGCACAACATGGCCTATGTTGATATGATATGATGTGATATATGTGTGGTGATTAACCATATGACATCATTGACTTATTTTCACACAATGTCAAGGAAATTGTGGTCGTGCACTACTAATTAATATTCACTATTTTGTTTCTTGTATCTGAGTAAATTTAACTTACCTGATATAAAATGTGATGCCATTTTATAAATGTAAAATTTTCAAATATGGACATATCATTAATTACATTAAAATTATTGGAAGAAAGATTTATGCCATCTGAAACCCAAGTTACCTGCACTTAGGACACTTTTTTCCAGTTGGTTTGTCATGTCAAAAACTGAAAAGATATTTCTTGCTCCATCTTACTATGCTTTATTTTGTTATGCTCAGTTATCTCTTAAAAGCCTCTACTTTTCTAGGTTGTGGGTGAAGAATGGAGAGGAGGTGGAGAGGAACTGATAGGAACAGATGGGAGGGAACCTATAATCAAGATGCATTTTATGAGAAAATAATCTAATTTAAATTAATGAAATAATTGTATATGTGCATATTTGAAAAAATGTTTAAAAATATAAAAATAAGAAAATAAGAAAATGAACTTTTCTGATATGATGTGTGATTGCACAAATTCACATTTATATTGATCATATGTTCTCCTATGAAAATTTACTAAAGCAAATTAAGGATAATAACAAAACTCTAACTTCACAGACAAAATAATTATAACAACGAGAAACAGGAAGAGTTGAAAATAATACCTAACTATATCAATGTCTTAATTACAGCTAAAATAAATAGTATGAAAGAAACATTTATTTTGATGACAGACAGAGTTCTCTGAATTCAAATATGCCATTCCCAGATTTTTTGACAGGTGCTTTTTTGGAAACAGCCCTGCTGAATTTCAAAAGTGTTCATTTAAATTGTCATAGACTTCATGAGACAGAAAGAAAGAATTAAGCTTTTTGAGGAATGCATTTTATATATAAGTCACCATATGTTAAAATTTCTTGAATACTGTATTTTATTGAATTATTTGTAAGATATCTGAAGTGGCATTCAAATAATTTTCAGCATAGTTCCCACTTCTATTAATCCAATTTCACATGGCATAATTTAGTGCACTGAATGATTTCCTTTATTCCAGCTTAATATATATTTATTAAAATATTTAGTTCAGGAAGATAGAATTTGATGTAGAATCAATAGCCATATCCTTACAATTCATAATCAAATTACCATAAATACATGATATATTTATGATATATATTATAATATATAATCAAATTATATATATCAAATTAATGGTGAATGCATAATCAAATTATAAATATTGGCACTTTGCATCATAATCATAACCCTGATCTGATATGTACTTTCAACTGAAAAATTAAATCAATCAATTATTTCAGATTTTTTTCACATGTTAAAGAAGTAGCACCCCTTTTATATAAATCTCCATCTATGGCATCTCCTCTGTCACCACCCTAAACCATGTGGTCTTTCCTAACATCCAAGTTCTAGATAGCAATTTTATTGAGAAAAGTTCTACCTATTGCCAAATATCCAGACATATGAAGAGATAATTGTTTACTTGTCAGAGCAAAGAAATATGAGTATACATCCAATGAAATATAAAAGCACTTACAGTATTAGCAAGAGCAATAAGAAAGGACACTGAAGTTAATGATTATTTTTTAATTGGAGTCATCCAGTCAACACTGTTAGGTTGAAAGGAGGAGAAAATTAAAGTATTTAGCATTTGAACATGGGGGATTCTCTGAAAATTCCCAGTCAGCAAAGAAGAGTTACCACATTACTAGCAAATGACACAAAAGCAAAGGATCACATTATTATTACCAACATTTCAACACAAGTAAATTTTCTTTACTGTAAGTTTTGAGACAAAATGTCATTCCTGCACAGGAACCTACATGTTATACCTAAACTTATTAAAATACATTTCTTTTATAACATGTTTTTATGTTTTTAAATTTATGATTGTGTTTTCAGTAAATCCAACAGAAGGTCTTGCTACAGACAGACTTCAGCAATATTACTGTAATTAAAATGTCCATTCAAACTTATAAGTCATTTTTAGAGAGGAGGAGAGATTGAACTCATATTTATTTGAATAATCCTATACATGCCTTGTGCTCTATTTTTTAAAAAAATATAAAATGCATACTATCACAATGTCTTTCATGTGTAACCATACAAATACACAAACCATATATTTGTACTGAATTATTAAAATCTCAAGCATTGATAAAACTAGAAGACGTTAAATGCATTTTCTCTGATGGATAGAATTACTGTGAATATAACAGCAACTTTAGACTGATCGATAAGGATTGCTGCACTGTCTACGACAATATCGCAAGCTGCTCTGCTTTAGGAAAAATATTTTAACCAATATTAAGTACCTCTTCTGTGCAAGCAAAGCCGATGACAGCGGTTAACAGAAGAATCTTCATTTTTCTATGTCTCAGTTTTCCAGCTTCTTGAGAAATGATCCGTATTTCAGTTGTTACAGAGGATCAACTAAAACACTCTCCATCTGTTTCCCTTTGTGGATTGAATGCGATATAAAGTGTGGTTCATTTTGGAAGCTTGTTTACTTCTCAGAGTGTCCTGTTTGGCAGTCAGTCCAGGACTTAGATTGACACTGTTACATTTTGTCAATGACATTTTCATTCAGGGAAGTCTGCCTTGATGTGATTTATTGTCAAATACACGAGGAAACACATTATATAACCTCGAAAAAAATGATGAGACTGTACTCTTGGATCCTGTGCTATATAAAGGAGAAGGAGTTTCAAACTTCACTTTTTAAATTGCCAATTTATGTTATTATTTGCATCATTAGAAATTCATAAGTTCTGAGCAATAATCTGTGATATTCACTCTACTATTGGACCTAACAGTGAACTGAATGTTCCAAGGGGGGAAAATTCTACCATGATTTCTAAGATTGTCTAAAGAAGCAAATTTTAATGAGTTAGAGCTTGTTAATTTGTAAACAATGAAGATGACAATTTTCATATGCACATTTTAAGGCTACAGAAGATGCATAACAGAGAACTTACATGTCTTGGTGAAGCACACATCACTGATTCCTTCATCTGCTCTATGACCTTTCTGTGGTCACAAAATCATCGTGGAGTTTAACATTAAGGAATATGAATTTTATGTTTATACAATGGAAATATACTAAATATATTAATATATTCAATTAGGATGGCTTATTTACATTTTTTTCATCATGGTCAGAGCACGCCAGCCTGCAGACCATCATGGTGCTTGAAAGGAATCTGAGAGTACTGTGTCTTGGAGGCAACAGGAAGTCTAACCACTTATCCAACTTTCCATCCCTGGTTATAATTTTTAAGGACATTTTCAGGCACTCAGATTGGCCATGTGATTTTGTGCTTAGAATATTTCCTTACCTCATAATCTGAGGGTGAAGTGCAACTTAAAATTATCTGGGGAATCAACCTTGCAGGTTTGAAGGAATTCTATGAACTACAGATGTTCAAATTGTGGCCACATTCTCTGACATCCGTATCCTTATATTTATGAAAGATCATATGAAGAACATGCATGCTGAAGGAAATTTGCACATATTTTCTTTATTTGAATGCTATAAAGAAACTTTTAAAGATTTAAAATGATTCTTTCAATTTTAGAAGCCTGTTGTTTAGTATTCATGTTAGGGATCCCCGTGGAAACTATGCAACAGTACATGAAGCCAAACCATGTCAGTGGTTCATGTAACACGTGCATTCATTCATAAAATGAAATTAATAAATCTTTTTGAAAATGATGGGGTATGCACATGGTCACTTTAAAGACGCACTATCTACAGAATTATTATTCAATGTCATAACATTTAACTTCAAAAAAATTAAAAAAATTTTAATTTCAGTTCAAAGAACTCTAAATCCATTAATTTTTCTTATCAGCTCAGTGTATTGTCATGTTTATGAAGGACAGCCCTGACTGTGATTTAGTGACACAACCCAAGAACTGACCTGATTGTGAGAAGGGTTCAAGGACCTCGCTCATGGCACATGGCACCATCGCCCAGGTGGGTGGGCCTGGACTTCGAGAGAAAGCAAGATACTCAGATCATGTGGGACTGGGCTCCACCACCCGACATGTTGACATTAATAATACATTAATATTATATTAATAAATATATTAATAATACACTAAAAGACAGAAAAAAAGAATGCGAGTGAAGGATGAGGCTGAGTGACCAGAGACTTGGGCAGCCAGGAGACTCCTCCATTGAACTCAGATTACCCTGGGAGGAGAGAGCATCCTGGGAGACCAAGGAAACCTCACTTCCATTTCCAGCCTTAACTTTCCCCAATAATGGACTCTGACCTGGATGTCAAAGTCTAATAAACCCTACTACCATTAATATTAAATAAACACCATCCTCCTGAGTTGATTTTGATTTGAATATTTTATCACAGCAAAAGAAGGAATCTAGAAGAAATGTAAAGCCAGCACAGTGTCATGAGAACTACATTTCCCACAGTGACTTTCTCTGTGTGGTCAGAACTACATTTGGCACAGTGACTTTCTCTACATCATAAAAAGTACATTTCCCACACTGCCTTTCTCTATGCCATCAGAATTACATTTCCCACAGTGCCTTTCTCTACCTCATCAAAACTACATTTCCTGCAATTCTATTCTCTAAGTCATCAAAATGATATTTCCCACAGTGTCTTTGTGTATGTCATCAGAAACACATTTCCTATATTGCCTTTCTCTACCTCATCAAAACTACATTTCCAACAGTGCATTTGTCTGTCATAAGATCTAGCTTTAATACAGTGCCATTCTCTGTGTCATCACAACTATGTTTCCACAGAGCCTTTGTCTACATCATCAGAACAACATTTCCCACAGTGCCTTTTTATACATCATCAGAACTGGCGCGCCTGCAGGGCTTCAACGGGTTCTCAACCACCCTAAGGATGGAATGATAGGGACAGGAGATACAAAGGATATACACCAAGTCTAGATTCTGATCAAGGTGCAACTTTATTTTTCTCCAGGAAGGTTTATATAGTTCCTGCAGGGTGGGGGGAGCAAGAAGCTGTCATCTGCATAAGGTGGGGCAAGCTAACAGGATGTTTGTATAGGATGTTTACAGGGTGAAAGGGTCAAGGGCTCTGACTCAATGTCCTGTTGCTAGGCAGCCTGACTGTAAGATGATCTAGTTCCCTGTCTTATGGGGGTCTGTATTTTTCCACTAACTAGAGATTCTATCCTTGTCCCTGACATCTCCCCCTTCTTAGTAATAAATCTAAGGGCCAACATAAACCAGGTTCGAATGGTCTAAAAGGAGAGCTCTGAAAGAGGCTTTGCATGGAGGATTACAGAGGCCCTATCCCTCTAAAGGTTGTGAAAAAAGGGTCCGAGAGGGAATGTCTCTCCAGACTCAAGCACTACAGGCATCCCCATAGTGCGGGAATCAATGGACTGTGCAGTTTTTTGAGGGAGCGGAAATGGGTAAGTGCAAGGCTGCTACTGCACAACCGCTATGCAACAGGGCATATAATCCAGGCTCTTGGGATTTTGGGGTACCATGGTCCCCAGCCTGTGCAGTCCCATCTGCACTCCAATCATGCCTTGAGTGAGCCTTTTTCCCACACACAGGTGCAGCCATCCCCTAGTGAAGGGGTCTGTGTGGGGCATCTCTCGTCAGGGGAAATTTCAACCCTGGAGTCCTGCATATCAAAGCAGTGGTAATGAACCTGGATCTGCCTGGCCTGCAGGTCTGTTATTTGGCTTTGGATGAACTGAGTGAGACAGGAAAGTGCCCATGGCCCAAAGGCAAGGATCAGGAGCAGGCCTACACCAGGTCCTAGGAGGGAGGACAGAAGGATTGTTAGCTAAGGGGAGGCGGAAAACCAATTCTGGAACCACCCAAGCTCTTGTTCTCCTTTGCTTTTTCTCTTTTTCTAGTCTCTTTCTAACTTACCATACTGTCCCTGAATACCCCGGTGTGGTAAAGAAGCAACATTCCTCTTTGAGCCCAGTACAAAGGCCACCCTGTTGTAGAAAGAGGAGATCCAGGCCTCTCCTGTTCTGTAGAACTACCTCAGCTAGGGAGGAAAGGGCTGACTCGAGGGCAGAAATTCCCTGTTCAAATTGGGCAATATCCTCGTCTATGCACAGCTGAAGCTCAGAGTAATGTTGGTTGAACAGGACCAGAGATGCAGTACCTGTGCCTGTTCCCACTGCTCCAACCCACAACAGGACTGCTAAGGTGATGGAAGTAACAGGCTTCTGTCAAGGCAGTCATCTCAGCGTGGCTTCTCTTCCTAGAGATCTAGGAATTGATCTGAGGAATAATAGGTTAGTCTAGGTGGAAGGGACCTAAGTACCCTGAGTAGCAACATAGCGACCTGACCCAGTGATCTGCAGGTGCACTACATATGATGGGATCAGTGGACTTCCTCTGCCATCAGTGTTACAGGATTTTTAAAAGGGTATCATTATAAGCAGAAGGTTAGAATCAACTGAGCAAGGAAGGTTTGGGTCTATGGCACATGCATGTGCCTAGTACAAGGCATCCAGTTGCCTAGCCTGCAGGGCTACAATGGGTTCTCAACCACCGTAAGGACAGAATGATAGGGACAGAAGATACAAAGGATATACACCAAGTCTAGATTCTGATCAAGGTGCAACTTTATTTTTCTCCAGGAAGGTTTATATAGTTCCTGCAGGGTGGGGAGAGCAAGAAGCTGTCATCTGCATAAGGTGGGGCAAGTACCAACAGAATGTTTGTATAGGATGTTTACAGGGTGAAAGGGTCAAGGGCTCTGACTCAATGTCCTGTTGCTAGGCAGCCTGACTGTAAGATGATCTACTTCCCTGTCTTATGGGCATCTGTATTTTTCCACTAACTAGAGATTCTGTCCTTGTCCCTGACAAGAACCACATTTTCCACAGTGCCTTTCTCAGTGTCATCAGAACTACGTTTCCCAAAGTGCCTTTCTCTACATTTTCAGTCTTATATTTTCCAGGTGCCTTTCTCTGCATCATGATAACTACATTTCCCACATTGCCTTTCTCTACATCCTCAGAACTATATTTCCCACAGTGCCTTTCTCTATGTCATCAGAATTACATTTCCCATAGTGCCTTTTTCTGTTATCAGAAACACATTGCCCACAATGTGCTTCTCTGTGACATCACAACCACATTTCCACAGTGTCTTTCTCTATGTCCTCAGAATTTCATTTCCCATAGTACCTTTCTCTACATCAGCAGAACTACAGTTCCCACAGGGCCTTTGTCTAAGTAATCAGAACTACATGTCCCAGAGTGCATTTCTCTACAACATCTGAACATCATTTCCCACAGTGTCTTTCTCTGTGTCATCAGAACTACATTACCCACAGTGCCTCTCACTGTTTCATCAGAACTACATTTCCCACAATGCCTTTCTCTGTGTAATCAGTACAACATGTCCCACGGTGCCTTTCTATATTTCATCAGAAGTACATTTCCTAACAGTGCTTTTATCTGCCTCATCAGAACATTTCCCAAAGTGCCTTTCTCTGCATCAACAGAACTATATTTCACAAAGGGCATTTCTCTAAGTCATGGGAACTACCTTTCCCACAGTGTATGTCATCAGAACTACATTTCCCACAGTGCCTTTCTCTATGTCATCAGAACATTTCCCACAGTGCCTTTGTCTATCTACTCAAAACTACATTTTCTGAAGTTTCTTTCTGTACATCATCAGAACTACATTTCCCCCATTGGCTTTCTCTACATCATGAGAACTTTATTTCCAACAGTGGCTTTCTCTCTGTCATCAAAACTACATTTCCCATAGTGCCTTTTTTTCTGTTATAATTACTAGCATTCCCACAGTGCCAAACTCTGTGTCATAACAACTGCATTTCTACAGTATGGTGATATTTTATTTGTATTAAAATGTTATTTGTATGTTAATAAATAAAGTTGCCCAGGGGTCAGAGCTATTAGCAAGCCATAAGAAAGCAGGGCAGTGGTGGCGTACACTTGTGATTCCAGCACTTGGTAGGCAGAGCTGGGTAAGTCTCTGTGTGTTCAGGGATACAGCCATTATTGGATACACATGCCTTTAATCTTAATACCAATCATGGAAAACCTGGAGGCCTATACAGACAGGCTGTGAGGAGGCGGTCATGTGGTTGGGTTTACAACCAATGAGAAGGCAGGACAGGAGCTCTATATAAAGACTTTAACACAGGGGTAGCTCTGGTTCGGAGAGGTAGGACCACCGCAGGAGGAAGGGTAAGGTTTTAGCTCTTAGCTCTGACCTCTTGGCTTTCTTCTTTGCATTGGTTCTGTGTTTCTTATTTAATAAGAAGGTTGGATACATCTACAAATGGTGTCCAACATGGTGGCAAGAGTTTCCACCTAAAACCTGAGAAAAGATTCTAAAACAGAGCTAAAAACAGCTTCCTAATTGTCTCTCTCAAATGAGCGGCAGCTGCCGGTTTGAGCTACTGGTGGGTTCCTAGCGTGTGCTTTCGACCTGCAGTATGGCGGGAATGAGGCCTCTGCAAGTGGCACATTAAGCTGCATGGTGGATTTAGCCTTTGCTGGTACAAAACAAAAAAAGAGGTTTCTGGACTACACACTGCTTGGATAAAAGCATAGACCCACGATAGCTCCCAGAGCTCATGGTAAACCACCGCCATACTGGGAAGCTGAGGTGGCTGGAGCCAGCAGCCACAGCTGCTGCAGTTTAAGGCAATAGATTCACAATAAGACAGATTCAGATGTAATAGTTTACAATGTGTGTAAAATATACATAGGCTTGAAAGAGACAAAAAAGGTGATATATAAAGTTAAATAAACAAATACACAGTTTTAAAAAATAAAGTCTTTAAAGAGACAGTAAAATTAATATAAAAAATAAGCCACATAAAGATGAGTATTACACAGAGAATCTGGATTGTGTTGTCCTTGGGATTTTTAACTGCAGAAAAACATTTGATTGTAAAAGCTGTTGAGTTATGCCAAAATGTATATTTTAAAGATACCTTGACTTCAAAATTTGGATATAAGGATATGTTGCTTTGGAAAAGAGTCTCTTTTGTTTCCACAGAAAGCCAGAGGCTATGGATTTGTTCAAGATTAAGATACATCAGTTTTGACCAGCCAAGACCCCCTGAAAGGTCTCCAATGACACCATGACCCTGATGATCCAACATCCAGAATGGTTTGAGGGCAACTGGCTCAGACAATATAGCCTCATGGACTATTCCATAATCCTAAAATTTTCTTTGTGTCCCCATAAGATACAGCGCCCCCCTCCAGCAGGAAGTAGTAATAGAAGCTACGCCCAAATTCCCAAATTATATGTAATTTTACTTTGTTAAGGTTAAAAACTTCCTTTTTGAAAAAAAAAGGGGGGAAGTGCTGTGGGATGTTCTGTATGGCAAATGTGTTGCTAATTAGTAAATAAAAAACACTGATTGGCCCTTGGCTAGGCAGGAAGTGTAGGCAGGACAAGGAGGAGAATAAAGCTGGGAAGTGGAAGGCTGAGCCAGAGAGACACTGCCAGCCGCCATGATGAGAAACAGCATGTGAAGATGCTGGTAAGCCACAAGCCATGTGGCAAGGTATAGATTAATGGAAATAGATTAATTTAAGCTGTAAGAACAGTTAGCAAGAAGCCTGCCATGGCCATACAGTTTGTAACCAATATAAGTCTCTGTGTTTACTTGGTCGGGTCTGAGTGGCTGTGGGACTGGCAGGTGAGAGAGATTTGTCCTGACTGTGGGCCAGGCAAGAAAACTCCAGCTACACTACAGGGCCTTTCTCTATGTCACCAGAACTGCATTCCCCCAAGTGCCTTTCCCTGTGTCATCATAAGTACATTTCCCACAGTGCCTTTCTCTATGTCATCAGAACTGTATTTCCCACAATTCCTTTCACTATGTCATCAGAACAACCTTTCCCACAGTGACTTTCTCTATGTCATCAGAACTACATTTTCCACAGTGCCTTTCTCTATGTTAGTAGAACTATATTTCCCACAATTCCTTTTTTCACATCATCAGAACAACATTTCCCAAAGTGCCATTCTCTGTGTCATCAGAACTACACTTCCCAAGTGACTTTCCCTACATCATCAAAACTGCATTTCCAAAGAGCCTTTCTCTAAGTAATCAGAATGACATTTCCCAAATTGCCTACCTCTACCTCATCTGAAACTAATTTCCTACAGTTTCATTCTCTACATCATCAGAACTACATTTCCCACATTATCTTTCTGTACATCATCAGTACTACATTTCCCAAAATTCCCTACTCTACGTGGTCAGAACTACATTTCCCCAGTGTTTTTCTCTACATCATCAGAAGTACATTTCCCAAGGAATCTTTCTATATATCATCAGAACTACATATTGTGAACTGCCTTTCTCTGAGTGATAAGAATTACATTACCCATATTGCCATATTCTGTCATTAGAACTACATTTCCCACAGTTCCTTTCTCTATGTCATCTGAACTACATTCCCACAGTGCCTTTCTCTACATCATTGGAACTACATTTTCTCACAATTCCATTCACTATGCCATAAGAACTACATTTTCCTCAGTGCCTTTCTCTGTGTCATCAGATCTACATTTCCCACAATTCGTTTCTCCACATGATCAGAACTATATTTCACACTGTTCCTTTCTCTGTTTCATTAGAACTACATTTCAAACAGTTCCTTACTCTATGTCATCAAAACCACATTTCCCACAGTGTCTTTTACATCATCAGAAGTACATTTCCCACAGTGCCTTTCTGTGTGTCATTAGAAATAAATTTCACACAGTGCTTTTCTTTTTTCATTAGAACTTCATTTTCCACAGTTTCTTACTCTATCTCATCAGAACTACATTTCCCAGAGTTCCATTCTCTATGTCATCCGAGCTATATTTCCCACAGTTCTATTATCTACATTGTCAGGATTACAGTCCTCACAGTTCTATTCTCTATGTCATCAGAACTGCATTTCCCAAAGTTCCATTCTCTACCTTCTCAGGACTACATTTCCCACAGTGCCTTTCCGTGGGTCACCGAAACTACATTTTCCAAAGTTCCTTTCCCCATGTCACCAAACCACATTTCTTACCATACTTTTCTTTGTGTCTCAGAACTACATTTACCACAGTACCATTCTCTGTGTCATCAGGACTACATTTACCACAGTGCTTTCTCTATATTATCAAAACTATATTTCCCTCTGTGCCTTTCCCTGTATCATCAGAAATAAATATCCCATTATGCCTTTCTCTCCATCATGAGAACTACATTTCCCAGAGTGCCTTTGTCTGTCTCATCAGAACCACATTTCCCTCAGTGCCTTTCTCTATGTCATCACAACTACATTTTTTACAGTTCCATTCTATATGTCATCAGAAATACATTTCCCAAAGTTTCAGAGTCTAACTTCTCAATACTACATTTCCCACAGTTCCTTTCTCTATGTCATCAGAAATAAATTTCTCCCAGTGCATTTCTCTGTTTCATAGGAACTACGTTTCCCAAATGGCCTTTCTGTACATTATCAGAATGACATTTCCCTCAGTGACTCTCTCTACAACATCAGAACTACATTTCTCACAGTTCCATTCTCTATGTCATCAGAACTACATTTCCCACAGTGCCTTTCTGTGTGTCATCAGGAATAAATTTCCCACAATGCCTTTCTCTGTGTCATCATAACTACATTTCCCACAGTGCCTTTTGTAGCTGGAGTTTTCCTGCCTGGCCCACAGTCAGGACAAATCTCTCTCACCTGCCAGTCCCACAGCTGTCAGACCCAACCAAGTAAACACAGAGACTTATATTGGTTACAAACTGTATGGCCATGGCAGGCTTCTTGCTAACTGTTCTTACAGCTTAAATTAATCCATTTCCATTAATCTATACCTTGCCACATGGCTCGTGGCTTACCAGCATCTTCACATGCTGTTTCTCATCATGGCAGCTGGCAGTGTCTCTCTGACTCAGCCTTCCACTTCCCAGCTTTATTCTCCCCCTTGTCCCGCCTACACTTCCTGCCTAGCCAATGGCCAATCAGTGTTTTATTGACTAATCAGCAACACACTTGCCATACAGAACATCCCACAGCAGCCTTTCTCTACGTAATCAGAACTACATTTGCCAAAGCCTTTTTCTACATCATCAAACTACACTTTCCACAGTGCCTTTATATTTGCCATCAGAACTTCATTTCCCAGAGTTCCATTCCCGATGTCATCAGAACTACATTTCCCACAGTTCCATTCTCTATGTTTTCAGGATTACATTTCCCAGCATCCCTTTCTCTAAGTCATCACAACTACCGTTCCCACAGTTCCTTTCTCTGTGTCATCAGAACTACATTTCCGACATTTCCAGCCTCTATATTGTCAAGACTATAGCTCCCAGAGTGTCTTTCTCTAAGTCAACACAGCTGTGTTTAACATAGTTCCATGCACTATCTGATCAAAACTTCATTTCCCACAGTTCCATTCTCTACCTACTCAGAACTACAATGCACATAGTTCCATTCTCTACATCATCAGAAATACATTTTCCAAAGTTTCTTTCTCTATGTCATCAGAACTACATTTCCCACAGTACCATTCACTACATTGTCATGACAGCATTTCCCAGAGTATCTTTCTCTAGGTCATCAGAATGACATTTCCCACACCTCCATTCACTATGTCATCAGAAATACATTTTCCAAAGTTCCATTCTCTGTCTCCTCAGGACTTCATTTCCCACAGTGCCTTTCTCTGTGTCACTAGAACTACATTACCCAAATATCCTTTCTCTACCTCATTATAATGACATTTCCTATGTGCCTTTCTCTACATCATCAGAACTACATTTCCCAAAGTGGCTTTCTGTGGGTCATCAGAAATACATTTCCCACAGTGCCTTTCTCTACGTCATTATCCCACAATTTCTTTCTCTCTTTGATCAGAACAACACTTCCCAGAGTACCATTCTCTATGTCATCACAACTACATTTACCACAGTTTCATGATCTTTGTCATTAGAACTACATTTCCAAGATTTCCATTCTGTTTGTCATCAGAATTTCATTTCGCACAGTTCCATTCTCTTTGTCATCAGAACTTCATTTCCCAGAGTTTCATTCTCTATGTCATCAGAACTACATTTCCCACCATTCCACTGGCTACATTGTCTTTACAATATTTCCCAGAGTGTCTTTCTCTTTGTCATCAAAACTACATTTCCCACAGTTCCATTCTCTACCTCCTCAAGACTACATTACTCACTGTGCCTTTCTCTACATCATCAGAACTACATTTCCCACAGTTTCTTTCACTACATTATCATGACTACATTTTCCAGAGGTTCTTTCTCTAGGTCATCAGAACTACATTTCCCATAGTTCCATCAGTATATCATCAGAACTACATTTTCCTTTGTTACATTTTCTACCTTCTCAGGATTATTTTTCCCACAGTGCCTTTCTCTTTGTCATCAGAACTACATTTCACAGAGTTCCTTTCCCTATCTATCAGAACTGTATTTCTCAGCATGCGTTCCTCTGTGACTTCAGAAATACTTTAACCAAGTTCCATTCGCTGTGTCACCAGAACTACATTTCCCACAGTGTGTTTCTCTACAACATCAGAACTATATTTCCCACAGTGCCTTTCTCTGTGTCATCAGAACTACATTTCCCAAACTCTCTTTCTCTACATTATCACAATGACATTTCCTTCAGTGTATATCTCTACATCATCAGAACTTCATTTCCCACAAGCCTTTCTGAGTGTCATCAGAAATAAATTTCTCACAGTGCCTTTCTCTGTGTTATCAGAAGGACATTTTCCAAATTGGACTTTCTCTACATTATCAGAATGATATTTCCCTCAGTGCCTTTCTATACAATCTCATAACTTCATTTCCCACAGTTCCATTCTCTACATTATCAAGATGACATTTCCCGCAGTTCCATTCTCTATGTCATCAGAACTATATTTCCCAAAGTTCCATTCACTATGTCATCAGAACTACATTTCCCACAGTGCCTTGCTCTACAACATCAGAATTACATTTCCCACAATACCGGTCTCTCTTTCTTCAGAACTAGATTTCCCAGAGTTCCATTCTCATTGTCTTCAGAACTACATTTTACACAGATCCATTATCTGGATTGTCAGGACTACATTTCCCAGAGTGTCTTTCTCTAAGTCTTCAGAACTCCATTTACCACAATTTCATTCACAATGTCATCAAAACTACATTTCCCACTGTGGCTTTCTCTATGTCATCAGAACTACATTTCCCTCAGGGACTTTCTCTGTCTCATCAGAACTACCCTTCCTACAGTGCCTTTCTCTATGTCATCTGAACTACATTTCCCTCAGTGCATTTCTCTATGTCATCAGAACTACATTTTTCAAAGTTCCATTCTCTAACATCGCAGGAATACATTTCCCTCAGTGACTTTCTCTGGGTCATCAGAACTTCATTTCCCAAGGTTTCTTTCCCTACCCTATCGAAACTCCGTTTCCCACTGTGCTTTTCTCTGTGACTTCAGAACTACATTTACCTCAGTGAAATTCTCTGTGTCATCAGAACTACAGTACCCACAGTGCTTTCTCTATATCATAACTTCATTTCCAATAGTGGCTTTCCTCATGTCATCAGAACTTCACTGCCCACAGTTCCATTCAATATGTCATTAGAAATACATTTCCCAAAGTTCCATTCTCTAACTTCTCAGAACTACATTTCCCACAGTGCCTTTCTCTATGACATCAGAAATAAATGTCTCACAGTGCCTTTCATTAGAAATACAATTTCGTATGTGTCATTAGAAATACTTTTCCCAAATGACCTTTCTCTACAGTATCAGAACGACATTTCCCTCAGTTCCTTGCTGTACAACCTCAGAACTACATTTCCCACAGTTCCATTCTCTACAGTGTCAAGATGACATTTCCCACAGTTCCATTCTCTATATCATCAGAACTACCTTTCAAACACTTTCATTTACTAAATTTCATGACAACATTTCCCTGAGAGTTTTTCTCTAGGTTATCAGAACTTGATTTCCCACAGTTCCCTTCTTTTTGTCATCAGTTCTGTTTCCAACAGTTCCATTCTCTACATTGTCAAGGCTACATTTCACAAAGTTCCATTCTCCATGTCATCAGAACTACTTTTATCAAAGTTCCATTTTCTAACTTGTCAGGACGACATTTTCCCCAGCATCTTCCTCAGTGTCATCAGAACTACAATTTCCAAAGTTCCTTTTCCTACCTCATCAAAACTCCATTTCAATCTGTGCTTCTCTATGTGTCGTCACAACTAAATTTACATCAGTGCCATTCTCTCTGTCATCAGAACTACATTTTCCCACAGTTCCATTCATGATGTCATAAGAATGGAATTTCCCACAGTTCCATTCTCTACAATATCAGGACGATATTTCTCAGAGTGTCTTTCTCTAAGTCATCAGAACTACATTTCCCACAGTTCCATTCACTGTCATCAGTACTACATTTTCCACAGTGCCTTTCTCTATGTCACCAGAACTACATTTCCCACAGTTCCATTCTCTATGTCATCAAAACTACATTTCCTACAGTTCCATTCACTGTCATCAGAACCACATTTTCCCCAGTGCCTTTCTGTACATCATGAGAACTACATTTTATCACAGTTCCATTATATATGTCATCAGAACTACATTTCCCACAGTTCCATTCTATACATTATCAGGACTACATTTCCCACAGTTCCATTCTCTAGGTCTTCAGAACTACATTTACCAAAGTTCCCTTAACTATGTCATCAGAACTACATTTCCCAAAGTTCTGTTCTCTACAATGTCAAGACTACATTTACCATAGTGCCTTTCTCTGTGTCATTAGGACTACATTAGCCACGAGCCTTCCTCTACATCATCATAAGGACATTTCCCTCAGTGCCTTTCTCTACATTATCAGAACAACATTTCCCACAGTGCCTTTCTCAGTGACATCAGAACTATATTTGCCAAAGTACCTTTCTCTACATCATCCAAACGACATTTCCCACAGTGACTTTCTCTGTGTCATCAGAACTACATTTACCAGAGTGCCTTTCCATGTGTCAACAAATACAATTTTCCCACAGTACCTTTCTCTGTGTCTTCAGAATGACATTTCCTTCAATGCCTTTCTCTGTGAAAGCAGAAATACATGTTCCTCAGTGCAATTCTGTAGGTTATCAGAAATACTTTTCTTCACAGTTCCATTCTATATGTCATCAGAACTACATTTACCACAGTTCTATTCTCTACATTGTCAAGACTACATTTTTTACAGTTCAATTCTGGTTGTCATCAGAACTCCATTCCCCAGAGTTCCATTCACTATGTCATCAGAACAACATTTGCCAGAGTTATTTTCTCTCTTCTTCACAACTACATTTCCCAGAGTTCCATTCTCTATGTCATCAGAACTATGTTTCCACAGTTCCATTCTCATGAATGTCAGGGCTATATTTCCCAGGGTGTCTCTCTCTAAGTCATCAGGTCTACATTTCCCAAATTACCTTTCTCTACATATCAGAACTACATTTCCCACAGTTCCATTCTCTATGTCATCAGAACTACATTTCCCACAGAGCCTTGCTCCACATGTTTAGAATTTCATTTTCCACAGTACCTTTCTCTCTTTCATCAGAACTACATTTCCAACAGTTCCGTTCTCTATGTCATCAGAACTACATATTCCACTGTGCCTTTCTATACATCATCTGAAATTCATTTACCACTGTCCCGTTCTCTATGTCATCAGAACTACATTTCCCACATAGCCTCTCTTGATGTCATCAGAACTACATATCCCACCCCCACGTGCCTTTCCCTGTATCATCAAAACTACATTACCCACAGTGCCTTCCTCTAAGCCATCAGATCTACTTTTTCCATAGTGCCTTTCTCTATATAATCATAACTGTATTTCCCACAGTTCTTTCCCTATATCATCTGAACTACAATTCCCATGGTGCTGCTCTTCATGTCTTCAGAATTATATTTCCCTCTGTGCCTTTAACTGTGTCATCACAACTACATTTCCCAAGAAACCTTGCTCTACATCATCTGAACTACATTTCCCAAAGTTCCTTTCTCTATTTCATAGAAACTCTAATTCCCATAGTTCCATTCTCTATGTCATCAAAACAGCATTTCCCAGAGTTCCATTCTCAACAATGTCAGGTCAAAATTTCCCAGACTCCCTTTCCCTAAGTCACCAGAACTACATTTCCCACAGTTCCATTCTCTACCTTCTCAGGACTATATTTTCCACCGTGCCTTTCACTGCGTCATCTGAACTAAATTTCCCACAGTTGTTCTCTACATAAAAAGAACTACATTTCCCACAATGCCTTTCTTTGTGTCATGAAAACTACATTTTCCAAACAGCCTTTCTTGACATCATCAAAATGACATTTCCCTCAGTGCCTTTCCCTACGCCATCAGAAATACATTTTTTTCACAGTTCCATTCTACATGTCATCAGAACTACATTTCCCACAGTCCCATTCTCTACATTGTCAAGGCTACATTTCCAACAGTTCCATTCACTATGTCATCAGAACTTCACTTCCCACAGTGCCTTGCTGTACATCATCAGAACTACATTTCCAGCAGTTCCTTTCTTTCTTTCATCAGAACTACATTTCCCACAGTTTGATTCTCTAAAATGCAGGACTACATGTCCCAGAGTGTCTTTCTCTAAGTCATCACAGCTACATTTCCCACAATTCCATTCACTCTGTCATCAGAAATACATTTCCCACTGTACCTTTCTTTTCATCGTCACAACTACATTTTCCCACAGTTCCATTCTCTACGTGATCAGAACTAAGTTTCCTACAGTTCCATTCTCTATGTTACCAGAAGTTCATTTCAAGCAGTTCCATTCCCTATAATATTATGACTACATTTCCCAGAGTGTCTTTCTCCATGTCATCAGAACTACCTTTCCCAAAGTTCCCTTACCTATGTCATCAGAGCTACATTTCCCAAAGTTCCATTCCCTACCTTCTGAGGAGCACATTTCCCACAGTGCCTTTCTCTGTGTCTTCAGGACTACATTTCCCAAAGAGCCTTTCTCTACCTCATCATAAGGACATTTCCTGCAGTGCCTCATTATGGGGTAAAAGAACATTTCCCATAGTGCCTTTCTCTGTGTCATCAGAACTACATTTCCCACAGTTCGATTCACTAAGTCATCAGAACTACCTTTCCCAAAGTGCCATTCTCTACATTTTCAGGACTACATTTCTCACAGATCCATTCTACATTGTCATGACTACATTTCCCATAGTGCCTTTCCCTGTGTAATCAGAAATACATTTCTCACAGTTCCTTTTTCTTTTTCATCAGAACTACATTTGCCACATCACCTTTCTCTATTTTTATCAGAAATCAATTTCCCACAATGCACATCTCTGTGACATCAGAACTACATTTCCCATAGTACCTTTCTCCACATCATCAGAACTACATTTTCCACAGTTCCTTTCTCTGCTTCATTAGAAGTACATTTTCCAAATTGCCTTACTCTGTTATCAGAACTACATTTCCCACAGTTCCATTCTACATTGTCATGACTACATTTCCCATAGTGCCTTTCCCTGTGTAATCAGAACTACATTTCTCACAGTTCCTTTTTCTTTTTCATCAGAACTACATTTTCCATAGTTCCATTCTCTACGTCATCAGAACTCCATTTCTCAAAGTTCC
Organism: Peromyscus californicus insignis; assembly: GCF_007827085.1. Taxonomy (NCBI): domain Eukaryota; kingdom Metazoa; phylum Chordata; class Mammalia; order Rodentia; family Cricetidae; genus Peromyscus; species Peromyscus californicus. The sequence goes on from NW_026294543.1 coordinate 236,948, forward strand.
TTTCCCTATCTTTTTTTTTTCTTTTTTTTTTTTTTTTGGTTTTTCGAGACAGGGTTTCGCTGTGTAGCTTTGCGCCTTTCCTGGAACACACTTGGTAGTCCAGGCTGGCCTCGAACTCACAGAGATCCGCCTGCCTCTGCCTCCCGAGTGCTGGGATTAAAGGCGTGCGCCACCACCGCCCAGCTCCTTTCCCTATCTTTAAGAACTTAATTTCCCACTGTGCTTTCCCTCTATTTCTTCAGAACTACATTTATCAGAGATTCAATCGCTCTGTTATCAGAACTACATTTCCCACAGTGCCTTTCTCTGTGACATCAGAACTATATTTCCTCTAATAACTTTCTCTACATCATCAGAACAACATTTCCCACTGTGCCTTTCTCTGTGTCATCAGAACTATACTTCCAACAGTTGGTTTCTCTTTGTCATCAGAAATACTTTCCCCAAGATCTTTCTCTAGGTCATCAGAACTACATTTTTTCACAGTTCCATTCTACATATTATTTGAACTAAATTTCCCACAGTTCCATTCTCTACATTGTCAAGACTATATTACCCACTGATCATTTTCTTTGTGAACAGAACTAAATTTCCCAGAGTTCCATTCACTATATCAACAGAACTACATTTCCAAAGAGCTTTGCTCTGCATCATCAGAACTGCATTTCCCCGAGTGTCTTACTTTTTGTCATCACAACTTCATTTCCCACAGTGCCCTTCACTCTGTCATCAATACTTCATCTCCCAAAGGTCCATTTTCTACCTCCTCCAGACTACATTTCTCATAATGCCTCCTTCTACATCATCAGAACTACATTTTCCAAAGTTCCATTCTCTATGCCATCAGAAATATGTTTCCCAAATTCCATTCACGATGTCATCAGAACTTCATTTCCAACAGTTCCGTTCACTATATCACAGAACTATATTTCAAAAAGTTCCATTCTCCACATTTCACAACTACATTTTCCATCGTGCTTTCCTCTGTCTTCAGAACTACATTTACCATAAATCCATTCTCTATGTCATTAGAACTACATTTACCACATTGCTTTTCAGTGTGTTATCAGAAATAAATTTCCCACAGTGCCATTCTCTGTGACATCAGAACTATATTTCCTCTAATACATTTCTCTACATCATCAGAACTACATTTCCATCAGTTGGTTTCTCTTTGTCATCAAAAATACATTCTCTGCATAGAGAATGGCACTGTGGGAAATGTAGTTATCATTACATAGAGAGAGGCACTGTGGGAAATGAAGCCCTGATTACAGAGACAAAGGCAGTGTGGCAAAAGTAGTCCTGAAGTCACAGCGAAAGGGGTGGTGGGAAATGTAGTTTTGGTGATGTAGGGAAAGGAATTTTGGGAATTGTAGTAATGATGATGCAGAGAAAGGCACTGTGAGAAATGAAGTCCTGAGAAGAAAGAAAATGGAAGTGTGGGAAACGTAGTTTTGATGACAAAATAAATGAAACTGTGGGAAATGTAATTCTGATGACAGATAGAAAGAAACTGTGGGAAATGTAGATCTGATGTAACAGAAAAAGTCATTTTGGGAAATGTAGTCCTGAGAAGGGAGAGAATGGAACTGTGGGAAATGTTGTTTTGATGACATAGGGAACGTAGAAAGACACTGTGTTAAATGTAGTTCTGATGACACAGAGCATTGCTGTATGATAGATGTAGTTCTAAAGACAACACAAAGAGTTCCATAAACTATATTGTCATGACTACATTTCCCAGAGTGTCTTTCTCTAGGTCATCAGAACTACAATTCCCTTAGTTCAATTCACTATGTCATCAGACCTACATTTCCCTCATTTCCATTTTCTACATTATCAGGAATACATTTCCCACAGTACCATTTTCTAGGTCATCAGAACTACATTTACCCTTGTTCCATTCTCTAACTCCTTGGGACTGCATTTCTCACAGTGCCTTTCTCTGTGTCATCAGGACTACATTACCCACAGAGCCTTTCTCTACAGCATCATAATGGAATTTCCCTCAGTGTCTTTCTCTGCATATCAGAACAAAATTTCCCACAGTGACTTTCTCTGTTACATCAGAACTATGTTTGCCAAAGTACCTTTGTATATATCAGAACTACATTTCTCACAATGCCTTTCTGTGTGTCATCAGATACAAATTTGCCACTGTGCCTTTCACTGTGTCTTCAGAACTACATTTCCCACAGTGCCTTTCTCTGTGTCTTCAGAACGACATTTCCCTCAGTGCCTTGCTCTATACCATCAGAACTACATTTACCAAAATTCCATTCTCTACATTGTCAAGATGACATTTCCAACAGTTCCAATCTCTATGTCATCAGAACTACATTTCCCACTGTTCCATTCTCTATGTCATCGGAACTACATTTCAAAGATTTCCATTCACTATATTGTCATGACTACATTTCCTTGAATTTCTTTCTCTAGGTCATCAGAACTACATTTGCCAAAGTTCCATCCCCTACCTCCTCAGGACTACATTTCCCACAGTGCCTTTCTCTCTGTCATCAGAACTACATTTCCCACAGTTCCATTCTCTACATTCTCAAGACTACATTTCCCACAGTTCCATTCTCCATGTCATCAGAACTACTTTTTATCAAAGTTCCATTCCCTAACTTTTCAGGGCTACATTTCCCCCAGTGCCTTTCTCTGGGTTATCAGAAATACATTTCCCAAAGTTCCTTTCCATACCTCATCAAAACTAAATTTCCAACCATGCTTTTCTATATGTCTTCAGAACTATGTTTACCTCAGTGCCATTCTCTGTGTCATGAGAACTACATCTCCCATAGTTCCATTCATTATTTCATTTGAACTACATTTTCCAAAGTTCGATTAACTAACTTCTCAGGACTACATTTTCCACAATGCCTTTCTCTGTCTTATCAGAAGTACATTTCCCTCATCACCATTTGGTACATCATCAGAAATACAGCTTTTCACAGTTCCATTCACTATGTCATCAGAACTACATTTCCCACAGTTCCATTATCTATAATGTCAGGACTACATTTCCACAGTGCCTTTCTCTGTCTTATCAGAAGTACATTTCCCTCATCACCATTCGGTACATCATCAGAAATACAGTTTTTCACAGTTCCATTCGCTATGTCATCAGAACTACATTTCCCACAGTTCCATTGTCTACAATGTCAGGACTGCATTTCTCACAGGACCATTCACTATGGTATCAGGACTACATTTCCCACAGTGCCTTTCTCTAAGTCACCAGAACTACATTTTCCCACAGTTCCATGTTCTATGTCAACAGAACTACATTTTTTCAGTTTCATTATATATGGGATCAGAACTACATTTCACACATTTCCATTCTCTACTTTGTCAAGACCACATTTCCCACAGTTGCATTCACTATGTCACTAGAACTACATTTTCCAATGTCCACTCTCTAACTTCTCAGAATTACATTTCCCAGTGTGCCTTTCTCTATGCCATCAGAAATAAATTTCTCAAAGTGCCTTTCTCTGTGTCATCAGAACTACATTTCCCAAATGACCTTTCGCTACATTGTCAGAATGACATTTCCCACAGTTCCATTCTCTATGTCATCAGAACTACATTTCCCATAGAGCCTTGTTCTGCATCATCAGAATTTCATTTTCCACAGTACCTTTCTCTCTTTCATCAGAACTACATTTCCCAGAGTACCATAGTCTATGTCATCAGAACTACTTTTCCCACAGTTCCATTCTCTCCTATGTCAGGACTACATTTTCCAGTGTATCTTTCTCTAAGTCATCATAACTATATTTTTTCCACAGTTCCATTCTATATGTCATCAGAACTATGTTTCCCACAGTTCCATTCTCTACCTTGTCAAGACTACATTTCTTACAGTTCCATTTCGAATTCATCAGAACTCCATTCCCCAGAGTTCCATTAACTATGCCGTCACAACTTCATTTCCCACAGTTCCATTCTCTATGCCATCAGCACTACATTTCCCACAGTGACTTTTCCTTTGTCATCATAACAACATTTTACAGAGTTCCATTCTTTATATCATCAGAACTACATTTCCCACAGTTAAAGTCACTATGTCATCAGAACTACTTATTCCACAGAGCCTTGCTCTACATCATCAGAATTTCATTTGCCACAGTGTCTTTCTCTCTTTCATCAAAACTACATTTCCCAGAGTTCCATTCTGTATGTCATCAGAATTACATTTCCAAGTGTTCCGTTCACTACATTGCCATGACTGCATTTCCAGAGTGTCTTTGTCTGGATCATCAGAACTACATTTCCCACAGTTCCATTCACTATGTCATCAGAACTATATTTCCCTCATTCAATTCACTACGTCATCAGAACTACATTTACTTCATTTCCATTTTCTACATTATCAGGACTACATTTTCTACAGTTCCATTCTCTAGGCCATCAGAACTACATTTACCAAAGTTCCATTCACTATGTCATCTGTGGGGCGTTTACCCAACCACCCCCACAGTTCCCCAGAATTTTCTTGAGTGCGAGCAGCAGGAAATATTAGATAGAAGGATTTAAAGCGGAGGATCTTGCGGAGATAAACAGATAGAAAATAAAGGATAGCCTCGAGAGGGCCTGGAACCTATTCCAACGGGCCCCGACTGTCTCTGCCCCAGGGTTTTTATAAAGACGCCAAGGGGTGGAGCAAAAGACCTCCTCCCCCAGCACAGCCAAGTGCAGACCATCCCAGACACCTGCACTCAGGCCCGTGGTCCTAATCATCCTCTATGCGGACATGCTGGGTAAAGCCACGAGGAACCCGAGAATGGGCTCCCACAGGTCCCCCTTTCTTTTTTTTTTTTTTTTTTTTTTTTTGGTTTTTCGAGACAGGGTTTCTCTGTGTAGCTTTGCGCCTTTCCTGGAACTCACTTGGTAGTCCAGGCTGGCCTCGAACTCACAGAGATCCACCTGGCTCTGCCTCCCGAGTGCTGGGATTAAAGGCGTGCGCCACCACCGCCCGGCCCCCCCTTTCTTAATATATAAAAAATAACTATTGATGGCTTACAGCAATCTCCAAGCTGGTACACCTCCCAGTATGGGAGTAGAGGATGATAAAGATGGCATTTCTCTTTTGAATTAGGTCCAAGGTGACTACAGCAGTCTTAGCTGCCTCAAGCCCTTTCTAAGCCAAAAACTCTTAAGGTGACTACAAACTTAAAGAATCCCTAAGCTTCATCATTACCATTAACAGGTTAACATAAATATTGCTATACATAGTCACAATTTTCTCAATCTTACAACTCAAAGCAAACTCTTAACAGAACCATTTGTATTAGCATATATGGTGCTAAATATAGTTAACAATTTTCTCCGTCTTACAACTTTAACTCAATCATTTGAATTTTCTTGCTAACAGAACATAGGAAAAACTTCAATGTATTCACATCAAACTTAAATATTTAACTCCACAAAACCAGGGTGCATTAATATCAATAGGGTAAATATAATTTCTGCAAACATATAATTCAACCTCATAACTCCTCCTTTTCTTTATAATTTCTTAAGCAAAATCTCAAACCTAGTTAGAAGAACCCAAACTCATACAATTCCTACAAACCCATATTGAAAAGCAATATTTTCAATCTAACCATTAACACTTTGAAAACTTAGCAAAACATCCAAAAGCAGTTTCTTAATAAAACTCTTTACACACTTTAAAAGTAGTCTCTTAATATACCCATTTGCATTTCTTACTAACAAAAACATGACATTAATCCACTCAAACAACTTTTGAAATAAGACTAAGGAATATTAACTCTCCCCCTTTTCTTTATAATTTTTTAAGCAAAATCTCAAACCTAGTTAGAAAACCCAAACTTTACATTTAAACAGTTCCATTTATAACACAATACCAGTTCTGTAAACAGTTCCACAAAACAATTCATGAATCACCAATTAATAAAGCATATATGCATACACAAAACTGCATTTTGATTCTAGGTAGAAATAATAAATTTCTTCATTTAAACAGTTCCATTTTTAACCCAATTCCAGCAAACAGTTCCTAGGTCATTACTATGAATAAACTCAAAATTGTCCCATATCAATGAAATCTCTACTGTTCATTTCATTTCTTAAGTCCCAAAATTCAAGTGATAAATTCTGGTATGAGCCTTCCAAATATGAAGAAATCCATAACCAAAATCTTTTTGTAGTTTTATCTCATTTTAAGTTCAAAAAGTTCAAAAAGGTAAATTTTGGTATCAGGCTTTCACTTTCAAATATGAAGAGACGTTTTTCAACCAAAACTTTTTGCAGTTAACAATTTTTGTTCAAACAAGCATCTCTGAACTTATTCTCAAGCCAGAGACCTTTTTAGATACAGTAGTATTCTAAACCTCACCGTTTTTGATGTTAGCTTAGGTTTTTCTGTGTTGCGTCGATTTTCCACAGATCTCAGCTGCGGATACCTTGTTGTGCTGGTTCTGGCATCCGCCATTCTTAGCTTCTTAGCGGCTTCTGGAACTTTTGAAAACCGCTCAGACTGCCTGCTTTGCAGTCTTCTAGGACACTAACTTCTAGATCTCAGGTTTGTTCATCATATACATTAAGCATAGACTCACACTTAACATTTACACTTTTTTACAAACTCACATATAACTTTTGGAAAGCATTTAGACTCACATTCAACATTTACATGTTTTTACAAACTCACATATAACATATTATCATCTACTTATTTATACTCCTTAAGGAAACTCTAGAACTACTTTAGCAAATATATTTCTTATTACTTATTATTTCTTATGTTCATTCCATCTTATTTCTTATTTAAACTTACATTTACAACTAGCATCTTTACTTCTTACAAGCTTATTACTATGTCTTAAGACTACATTAGATACTTCTTGCAAGCTTATATTCTTAAAGGAACTCTATAGATCTATTTTACAAACTTATATAGGGCTACCATTAGCATATATTTAACTTAGCAAACACCTAAAGATTTCTTAACACAGAGATAACAAGAGAATAATTTCTACAAACTCACATCTTATTTTCATCTTTTTCTATTTCTTACTCTTAATTATTATCACTATATTAGAAAGATTCTCTTAACTAGACAGGAAGTGCATACATCATTTCTAAAGTTTAGAGTTTATAGTCAGCTTTGTTATAAAGCATTGGGATTTAGTGAGTGTTGTTGTTATAGAATTGTGATAGTTGTTGCTAGGGGACTTCCCAGGATGAAGCCACACTCCAAAGTTGCTGAGTTCTCTCAGCCGTTCCGAACCGGCAGAGATGCACTGTCAGCGGTAGACGGTTTTTAACTAGAGGCTGTCCCTTCACCCAAATTCATAATAGTTCCCCTAAGTGCTTCAATTCAGACAAACGTTTCTATTACAGGAGTACTTTTGGTTTGCTCTACCAAAAAACTTCACACTGAGGGTGAAATTACCGTATTTAGCTGCTGTAAAGCTCTTCGCCAATACTGCATAGCTATTAGGTGATATAAAGTATTTTTCTAAAGGAGCTAGTAAAGCCACAAGTGGCACTGCTCCGAACTGTATTTAGTATTTTCTCTTCATTAGCTTTAACTCCTGATGTTATTAGCAGCTGTAATATTTAGCATTGATTTCTTATAAGGATCTTTCAAGTGAAGCAACTCTTTTGTAAGACAGCTTTTCTGAAGTTTGTTTCCCATCTATAAAGCAGTCTTTTTTTTGAATGCCTGTTTCTTATCCCCTTAATTAGATTTGCAAAGGAATTACTCATTGCAGGCAGTTTGTTCAAAAGGCAAAGAACTTTTTTAATTTCAACATAAGTTTCTTCATATCTAAGACAACGTTCAGTGTATAAACTGCTCTCTTGCTTTCTTAAGGATTTTAAAGTGGCTTGTTTGCTCTTATAGGTAGCTTTTTGTCATCCAACTACGGTAAAAACTTTGCACAGCTATTAGGGTAAATAAGGCATTTTACCAACGGAGCCCCAAACCTCGAAGCACCTAGTTCCATATCCTTTCAATTTTTCATTGAAACTGACATTAAACTCTTAGACAACTTTCCTCCTTATTCTTTTAAAAGCTGTGTTTTAAGTTTACCATGAACGTATTTTTGAGCTGACAAAAGTGTTTCAGGGCAATGTCACCATCTTTAACGGAGAAACTACCTTTCCCAGAATGCATCTCCCTTATATCAGTCCATAATAATATCGGTCCCTTATATCAGTCCTTTATATCATTTCCCATATCAGTCATTTCCCATAGTTCTTTTCGGGTCTGAGAGTCAACTGGTTCTCTTTTACCAGACTTGCTTACAAATTCTTGCCCGGAAGGTTTGAACAAAGTTTTTTGCTTTTGCAATGGGAGATTTGAACAAGCATTTTACATTTTCAGCTATGGCACGTTGGGAGATTCCCATTCTCTCCTCAGCTGGCTTCAACAGGTGTCTCTCCTTCATTTGACACTGGCCCCAGATCAGAACTGCACCTGCCTCGTTAGCGCGCATTGAGGCTGGCATTTCTGATAGCAACTTTCCTAGGGGGCTTGTGTTTGTCTTAGCCAGTCAGTGAAAAACAAGATCACATACAACAGCTTTTCCATAGCTCCTTCAGAGAGATTTTCCCCCACTGATCTATCTCATTTTGCTTGTTCCTTCCTTCCCCAGATGCAGAGCTTCAGGTATCTGTCTGCGGCTCTGTTCCTCTGCTAGCTGCCTTTGGAGGTAGGGGCTTTTTTTCTCCCTCCGAATCCGCCTCAAATTCTAGCAGCTTTTCACAGGTCATGTATTTTCTGGGGAGGAATATGTCCCTTCACTTTCTTCAGAGTCTTTCTCCCTGACAGTTCCCAGTTTGGTCTCAGTTTATCCTGCTACCCCAGAAACAGTTTCCGACACTACAGTGGTGGCTTTCCCTGCTACTGAAGGTAGGGTCTTTTTGTCCATTTGTTTTTGGGGTCTGTGTGGTTTGCGTTCAGACTGAAAATCTAACAAGGGAGGTTTTTGCCATTTCTAAACTCCCATTAGGACAGGTGTTTTGTTTCATCAGGCCTTCACCTGGCCCAGTCCCCCAGTGGGTTGTGTTTGCTTGTCTGGGTGCTCAAGGACAGAGCTTTTGCCAGAGGCAATCACCCCTTAGGGCTACACTCCCCCTCATCTCACGGAGTCAGTTGAAACAAAGCTTTTCTTAAAGAGGTGCTTTCTCTGACAGAAAAGCAAGCTTTACTCCTGGATAGTTCTGTTCTGCCCTGGCTGGGCTCTTTCCCCAGACAGCGTTCTGACTCATCAGCACAACTGCTTCAGACACAGTTCAGCTTTTCAGTTTTCCCAGAAAAGTCCTTTCTCTGATAGGAAAGCTTTTTTCTCAGATTTCTTTTTGCAGTTGTGGACCTATCAACCCTGGACTTGTAGGAAAGCAGGCAACTGTGCTGTTCCCACTGGCTTTAGTTCTGTTTGTTCATTGGCAATCTTCCCCTGGGTCCTGCACCTTCCTGCCTCAGCTCTGTGCTCTAGGAAGTTTACAACTGCAGGAACCCTAGTATCCCCGAAATGCACCCCAACTCAGAGACGCTGGCCAGTCGCCTCTGGGTTTTTGGTCAGAAGCGAGGATACAATGCTAACAGTTTGCACTGCTTCAGGGGATCTTTGCATTAGGACGATTAGGAACACCTTTTCATTCTGAAATGCTCATTCAGAAACAAAACCCTTGATGCCTCAGCTGGGCTGTAACTGAAAAGCTTGGCTTTTTTGCTTTTCTCAGGTAAAGTTTCCAGCCCTTTTGGGCTCTCTGTAGCTCTTTACCCACACTCTCCCAAGCGTTTCTGTGGTGGTATTTTACTTGTACTGAAATGTGATTTTAATTGTATGTTAATAAATAAAGTTGTCTTGGGGTCAGAGCTATTAGAGTCATAGCAAGTGCATGGCGGCGGTGGCGCACGCCTTTAAGGACCTGGAGGGCGGTACATTCAGGCAGTGACGAGGCAGTCACATGTTTGGGTTTACAACCAATGACAAGGCAGAACAGGAAGACTTTAAAGACAGACACACAGGAAGTAGGTTCCTTTCGGAGAGCTCTCTTGGCTGGAGAGGATCCCTGAATCAGGAAGGGTGAGGCTCTTAGCTCTGACCTCTTGGCTTTCTTCTCTGAATTGGCTCTGTGTTTCTTATTTTATAAGACCGTTGGTTACATCTACACGTTTCCCTCAGGGTACTCTGACCCACTGTCTTTTACTTGCTTGAAGAGAGAGCTTAGAAGAGGTTTTTAGGAACTTGTCCCTGCCTCCTGCATTGCAGGGAGGGTTTTTAAAGCTTGAAAGAACTTAGGTTTTGCTGTCTTAAGAGGTTTGCTGTTTTCCCTTAGAGCTAATCACAGGTGGTCTCCATACTAATATCTTCAGGTGATTCTAATTTTTGTCCTTCTGAGAGAGAAAGTTAAAGGCTTTAGTTTTTGAGAGCTTTTAGTTTAAGATTAAGGCTTTTTAGAGATTTTTCCCCCAAAATTTTCCAAGAAAAGCTTTTAGTTTAAGAGAAAGATTGTTTTCCCCAAGAGAGAAAGACCAACTTTTCCCAAAACTTCCCAACTTTAAACTTTTTGGCTTTTTACACCCCCATTTTTGCCTCAGGGAGAAATCACTTTCTCCTGCCACTTGAATTTAGCATTTCAGCTGTCCCCAGGTCAAAAGCTTCCAGAGGAAACTTTTTCTTCCCCATAAGCCCAAAGAAGAGCTTTTTTTACTACCCATAAAGCCCAAAGATTTTTTCCCCCAGTTTGCATTCATAGCCCCCAAAGTTAGAAAAATGAAGAGTTTTTCTGTCTAGTTGCCTTATTTTTTTCTACACAATCTTACACTTCTAAGTTTTTCCTACACTATTTTACTACCCTATGCCTTATACTTATTTTTCACAGATAGAAATTGAGAAAGCGATACAAGATAGAAAATTTTGACAGAAGAGAATTTCGCTGCAGCATCGGACATCCTTCCAGTCCGCTTTCCTTTTCTCTCGAGGATAAAACCCCTGCCTCTCAATATATATAAAAAATATATATATTTCTATAACACCGGCATGCCTTATCCACTGGCAGGGCTGAACTCAGCACTTTCGCCAAAAACTCTGTAATAAAACTATTATTTTCCTTTATCTTTAATCCCTATTACTTTGTCTTTAGTCCCTGTTCATTTGTCTTTAGTCCCCTTTTTTTTAGTCCCCCCCTTTTTTTCTTTAGTCCCCTTTTTTTTCTTTTTTCTTTAGTCCCTGTTCATGGCGCCATTCTGTGGGGCGTTTACCCAACCACCCCCACAGTTCCCCAGAGTTTTCTTGAGTGCGAGCAGCAGGAAATATTAGATAGAAGGATTTAAAGCGGAGAATCTTGCGGAGATAAACAGATAGAAAATAAAGGATAGCCTCGAGAGGGCCTGGAACCTATTCCAACGGGCCCCGACTGTCTCTGCCCCAGGGTTTTTATAAAGACGCCAAGGGGTGGAGCAAAAGACCTCCTCCCCCAGCACAGCCAAGTTCAGACCATCCCAGACACCTGCACTCAGGCCCGTGGTCCTAATCATCCTCTATGCGGACATGCTGGGTAAAGCCACGAGGAACCCGAGAATGGGCTCCCACAGTCATCAGAACAGCATTTACCAAAGTTCCATTCTCTACCTCCTCAGGACTACATTTCCAACAGTGCCTTTCTCTGTGCCATCAGGACTGCATTACACACAGAACCTTTCTCTACATCAACAAAATGACATTTCCCTCTGTGTCTTCCTCTACATCATCAGAACAACATTTTCCACAGAGTCTTTCTCTGTGACATCAGAACTATATTTGCCAAAGTACCTTTCTATATATCAGAACTACATTTCTCACAATGCCTTTCTATTTGTCATCAGATACAAATTTCCCACAGTAACTTTCTCTGTGTCTTCAGAACTACATTTCCCACAGTGCCTTTCTCTGTGTCTTCAGAATGACATTTCCTTCAGTGCCTTTCTCTGTGTCTTCAGAATGACATTTCCTTCAGTGCCTTTCTCTGTTAAATCAGAAATACATGTCTCTCAGTGACTTTCTGTGTCAATAGAACTACATTTTTTGACAGTTCAATTCTATATGTCATCAGAACTACATTTTGCACAGTTCCATTTTCTATATTGTCAAGACTTTATTTCCCACAGTTAAATTCTCTATGTCATCAGAACTATGTTTCACAAACAGGCTTTCTCTCCATTATCAAAACACCAATACCCTCAGTGCCTTTCTCTACACCAGCAGAGCTTATATCTCATTGTGCCTTTCTCTGTGTCATAAGAACTACATTTCACAGAGTGTATTACTATTAGTCAGAAGGACTATATTTCCCACAATTCTACTCACTATGTCATCAAAACTACATTTCCCACAGTTCCAGTCACTATGTCATCAGAACTACATTTCCCAATGTTCCTTTCTCTGCCTCCTCAGCACTACATTTCCCACAGTGCCTTTCTCTGTGTCATCAGAAGTATATTACCCAAAGAGCTTTTTTCTATGATATCATACTGACATTTCCCTCAGTGACTTTCTCTACATCATCAGAATTATATTTCCAACAGTGCCTTTCTCTGTGTCATCAGAAATGAATTTCCCTCAGTACCATTCTCTACATCATCAGAACTTCATGTCCCACTGTGCCTTTCTGAAATATATTTCCCACAGTGCCTTTCTTTGTGTCATTAGAACTACATTTCCCAGAGTTCCATTCTCTATGTTGTCTGAAATTCATTTCGCAAAGTTCCATTCACTATGTCATCAAAACTACATTTCCCACAGTTCTGTTCTCTACCTTCCTAAGACTACATTTCTCATGGTGCCTTTCTCTGTGTCATCAGAACTACATATCCCTCAGTGACTTTCTCTACGTTAACTGAACTACAATTTTTAACAGTTACAATCTATATATCATCAGAACCTCATTTTCACCACTTTCATTCTCTACGTTGTCAATATTTCATTTCCCAGAGTTCCATTCTCTATGTCATCAAAGCTACATTTACCAGAGTTCCTTCAATATGTCAACAGAACTATATTTCCCAAAGTTTCATTTTCTAAATTCTCAGGACTACATTTCCCACAGTGCCTTTCTCTAAGTCATCCGAGCTACGTTTACCAAAGTTGCTTTCTGTACATCATCATAACTCCATTTCCCACTGTGCTTTTCTCTTTGTCTTCTGAACTACATTTCCCACAGTACCTTTCTCTGTGTCTTCAGAACTGCATTTCCCTTTGTGCCTTTCTCCATGTCATCAGAAATACATTTCCCACAGTTCCATTCAGTATGTCATTAGATCTACGTTTCTAAAATTTCCAAACTCTAATGTCTCAGGATTAAATTTCCACAGTGCCTTCCAGTTTATCATCAGAACTACATTTCCCACACTGCCTTTCCCTGTCTCATCAGAAGTACATTTCCCAAACTTCCTTTCTCTACATAATCAGAATGACATTTCCCACAGGTCTTTCTATACATCATCAGAAATACATTTCCCTCAGTGCCTTCTCTATGTCATCAGAACTACATATTTGACAGTTCCATTCTATATGTCATCAGAACTACATTTTCCACAGTTCCATTCTCTACATTTTCAGGACTACATTTCCCACAGTTCCATTCTCTATGTCATGAGAACTATATTTCCCACAGTTCCATTCACTATGTCATCAGAACTACATTTCCCACAGTTCCATTCACTTTGTCATCAGAACTACGTTTTTCACAGTGCCTTGTTCTACATCATCAGAACTTCATTTCCCACAGTTCCTTTCTATCTTTCATCAGAACTATATTTCCCAGTGTTTCATTCTCTATGTCATCAGAACTACATTTCCCACAGTTCCATTCACTATGTCATCAATATTACATTTACCACAGTTCCATTGTCTACCTACTCAGGACTTCATTTCTCACAATGCCTTTTTCTACATCATCATATATACTTGTCCTAAAGTTCCTTTCTCTTTGTCATCAGAACTACATTTCTGACAGTTCCATTCTCTACATTGTCATGACTGAACTTCCCAGGGTGTCTTTCCCTAGGTCATAAGAAATTCGTTTTCCACATTTCTATCTCTACTTCATCAGAACTGCATTTCCCAGAGTGTCTTTCTCTGGACCATCAAAACTACATTTCCAAAAGTTCCTTACCCTACCTCATCAGAACTTCATTTTCCACCGTGCTTTTCTCTGTGTCATCAGAACTCCATTTCCCACACTGCCTTTCTCTTTGTCATCAAAATATCATTTCCCAGAACTCCATTCCCCTATTCATCAGAACTACATTTCCCACAGTCCCATTCTCTACCTTCTAAGAACTACATTTCCCACAGTGCATTTATCGGTGTTACTTCATTTCCCACAGTTATTTTTTCTTTTTCATCAGAACAACATTTCGAACAGTTCCATTCTCTATGTCATCAGAACTATATTCCCAACAGTTCCATTTTCTACATTGTCAAGACTTCATTTCCCAGATTGTCTTTCCCTAGGTCCTCAGAACTTAATCTCCCAAGTGCCATTCACTATGTCATCAGAACTACCTTTCCCAAAGTTCCATTCTCTATCGTCTCAGGAATTCTTTTCCCACAGTTCCATTCTTTACATCATCATAACTACATTTCCCACAGTGCCTTTACATCACGAGAAATACATTTTCTCACTGTTTCATTTTCTATGTTATCAGAACTACAATTCCCACAGTTCCGTTCTCTATGTCATCATAACTACATTTCTGACAGTTCCATTCTCTACATCCTCAGGACTACTTTCTTACAGTGTCTTACTGTGTGTCATCAGAAATACATTACCCAAAGAGCCTTTCTCTATATTAACAGAATGACATTTCCCACTGTGCCTTTCTCTACATCATCAGAACTACCTTTCCCACAGTGCCTTTCTCAGTGTCATCAGAACTCCATTTCCCACAATGCCTTTCTCTGTGACATCACACCTATATTTCCCCCAGTACATTTCTCTACATCATCAGAACTACATTTCCAGTGTGCCTTTCTCTATATTATCAGAATGACATTTCCCTCAGTGCTTTCTCTACATCATTAGAACTCCATTTCCAACAGTGCCTTTCTCTGTGATATCAGAACTCCATTTCCCACATTGCCTTTCTCTGAGTCATCAGAACTACATTTTTTCACAATTCCACTCTATATGTCATCAGAACTACCTTTCCCACAGTTCAATTCGCTATGTCTTCAGAACTACATTTCCCACATTTCCATGTACCATGTCATCAGAACATTTCCCACATTTCCATTCATTATGTTCAAGAACTACATTTCCCACAGTGCCTTTCTCTACATCATCAGAAATTCATATCCCACAGTTCCTTTCACTGTGTCATTAGAACTTCATTTCCCACAATGCCTTACTCTCTGTCATCAGAACTACATTTCCCACAGTTCCCTTTCTCTATGTCATCAGAACTACATTGCCCACAGTTCTCTTCTCTCCATTCTCAGTACTACAGTTCCCACATTTCCTTCCTATGGGTCATTAGAACTACACTTTCCATAGTTCCATTATCTCCCTTCTCTGGACTACATTTCCCACAGTGCTTTGCTCTGTGTAATCAGAACTAAATTTCCCACAGTGCCTTACTCTACGTCATCAGAACTAAATTTTCCCACAGTTCCTTTCTCTATGTCATCAGAACAACTTTCCCACATTGCCTTTTCTACGTCATCAGAACTACATTTTCCCACAGTTCTATTCTCTATGTCATGAGAACTACATTTCAAACAGTTCCATTCACTACAGTGCCATTAATACATTTTTCAGAGTATCTTTTTCTATGTCATCAGAACTACATTTCCCAACCTTCCATTCTCTGCTTCCTCAGTAATAAATTTCCCATAGTTCATTTCCCACAGTTCCTTTCTCTGCCTTCTCAGAACTACATTTCCCACAGGGCCTATCCTGTGTAATGAGAACTACATATCCCATATTTCCTTTCTTTGTTTCATCAGAACTACATTTCCCACAGTTCCTTTCTTTATTTTCTCAGAACTACATTTCCCACAGTTCCGTTTACTGTGTCATCAGAACTACACTTCCCACAGTTGCATTCTCTACCTCATCAGGCCTGGATTCCCGACAGTCACTTTTTCTGAGTTATCAGAACTACATTTCCCACAGTTGCATTCTCTATGTCATCAGAACTACATTTCCCACAGTTCCATTCTCTACATTGTCAGAACTTCATTTCCAAGAGTGTCTTTCTCTAAGTCAAAACAACTATATTTAACACAGTTCCATTCACTGTGTCATCAAAACTTCATTTCCAATATTTCCATTCTCTACTTACTCAGAACTACATTTTTCACAGTGCTGTTTTCTACATCATCAGAACTACATTTCCCACAGTTCCATCCAATCTGTAATAAGAAATACATTTCCCAAAGTTACATTCTCTACCTACTCAGAACTACTTTTCCCCCAGTTCCATTCTTTGTTTCATCAGAACTACATTTCCCAGGTGCCTTTCTCTACCTCATTAGAACTTCATTTTCCCACAGGTCCATTCACTCTGTCATCAGAAATAAATTTCCCAAAGTTCCATGCTCTGCCTCCTCAGTACTAAATTTCTCAAAGTTCCTTTCTCTGTGTCATCCGAACTACATTTCTGACGGTGCCATTCTCAACATCATCAGAAATACATTTTCCCACAGTTCCATTCTCTGTGTCATCAAAACTTCATTTCCAACAGTGCCTTTCTCTGTGTCATCAAAACTACAATTCCCAAAGTTCCTTTCATTACGTCATCAAAACTACATTTCCCATTGTACCTTTCTCTGTGTCTTCAGAAGTACATTTCCCACCGTGCCTTTGTCTGTGTAATCACAAGTGAATTTCTCACAGTGCCTTTCTCTACATCATCAGAACTACATTTCCTACAGTGCCTTTCTCTACTTCATCAGCATGATATTTTTTCATAGTCACATTCTATATGTCATCAGAACTTCATTTCTCAAAGTGCCTTGCTGTACATCATCAGAAATACATTTACCACAGTTCCTTTCTCGCTTTCGTCAGAGCTGCATTCTCCACAGTTCCATTCTCACAGTGACTTTCTGTGTCATCAGAACTACATTTCTCAAGTGGCTTTTCTCTACACTATCAGAATGACATTTCCCTCAGTGCCTTCCTCTAAAACATCAGAACTACATTTCCCACATTTCCATTCTCTAAAATATTAGGACTGCATTTCCCAGAGTGACATTCTCTAAGTCATCAGAACTACATTTACCACAGTTCCATTCTCTAAAATGTTAGGACTGCATTTCCAAGAGTGACATTCTCTAAGTCATCAGAACTACATTTCCCACAGTTCCATTCACTATGTCATCAGAACAACATTTTCCATAGTACCTTTCTCTACGTCATCAGAAGTGCATTTCCCAAAGTTCCTTTCTCAACCTCCTCAGGACTACATTTCCCACAGTGCGTTACTCTGTGTCATCAGAACTACATTTCCCTCAGTGCTTTTCTCTATTTCATCAAAATGACATCTTTTCACAGTTTGATTCTATATGTCAACAAAACTACATTTCCAACTGTACCATTCTCTACATTGTCACTCTACATTTCCCACAGTTCCACTCTCTGTGTCATCAGAACTACATTAAAGAATTTCTTTCTCTCTTTCTTCAGAACTACATTCTAAAGTTCCATTCTCTCTGACATCAGAACTATATTTTCCACAGTTCAATTCTCTACAATGTCAGGAGTACTTTTCACATTGTGTCTTTCTCTAAGTCATCAGAAATATACTTCCCACAGTGCCTTTCTCTGTATCATCAGAACTACTATTCCCTCAGTGCCTTTCTGTACGTCATCAGAACTATATTTTTTCACAATTCCATTCTATATGTCATCAGAACAACAATTCCCACAGTTCCATTCTCTACATTGTCAAGATGACATTTCCCACAGTTCCAATCTCTATGTCATCAAAACTACATTTCCCACAGGGCCATTCACTATAGTCATCAGATCTACATTTCCCACAGTGCCTTTTTATATGTCATCAGATCTACATTTTCTTACAGTTCCAGTCTCTGTGTCATCAGAACTACATTTTCCACAGTGTCTTTCTCTGGTTCATCAGAACTACATTTCCCACAGTTGCATTCTCTATGTCATCAGAACTACATTTCCCAAAGTGCCATTCTCTACATTGTCAAGATTTTATTTCCCCCAGTACCTTTCTCTGGTTCATCAGAGCTACATTTCCCACAGTCAATTCTCTACATTGTCAAGCCTTCAATTCCCACAGTTCCATTCTCAATGTCATCAGAACTACATTTTCCACAGAGACTTTACTCTATACCACTATAACTTCATTTTCCCAAGTTCCATGTTCTATGTCATCAGAATTATATTTCCCACTATTCCATTCTCTGTCTTCAGAAATACATTTCCAATAGTTCCATTCACTGTTATCAGAACTACATTTCAAGAAGTTCCATTCACTATATTGACATGACTACTTTTCCCAGAGTGTCCTTTCCCTAGGTCATCTGAACTACATTTCGCAAGCTCCATTCACTCTGTCCTCAGAAGTACATTTCCTACAATGCCTTTCTCTACATTATCAGAACTGCATTTTCCACAGTTCCAGTCTTATGTCATCAGAACTACATTTTCCACAGTTTCATTCTCTATGCCATCAGAACTACATCTCCCACAGTGCCTTGCTCTTTGTCATCAAAACTACATTCCCCAGAGTTCCATTCTCTATGTCATCAGCACTACATTGCCCAGAGTCCCATTCTCTACATAGTCAAGACTATATTTTCCACAGTTACATTCTCTATGTAATAGAACTAATTTTCCCAAAATTCCATTTCCTAGCTCATCAGGACTCCATTTCTCACAATGCTTTCCTCTACATGATCAGAACTACATTTCCCAAAGTTCCTTTCTCTATGTCATCAAAACTACACTTCCCACAGTTTCATTCACTACATTGTCATGACTACATTTCCCTTAATGTCTTCCTCTAGGTCATCAGAACTACATTTCCCATTCAATATGTCATTAAAAATACATTTCCCACAGTTTTATTCACTGTCATCAGAACTACATTTGAAAAACTTCCATTCTCTACCTCGTCATGACACTATTTCCCAAAGTGCCTTTCTCTGGGTCATCAGAACTACATTTCCCAAAATTACTTTCCCTGTATTTCAGAACTACACTTCCCACCATTCTTTCCTCTGTGTCTTCAGAACAACATTTGCAAGAGTTCCATTCTCTGTGTCATATGAACTACATTTCCCAAAGTCCCCTTCTCCACATTGTCATCACTACATTTCCCAGGGTCCCTAAGTCATCAGAATTACATATACCAGAGTTCCATTCTCTATGTCATCAGAAGTACATTTCCCACAGTTCCATTCTCTACAATGTCAAGCCTTCATTTCCCAGGGTGTCTTTCTCTAAGTCATCAGAACTACACATCCCACAATTCCATTCACTATGACATCAAAACTACCTTTCCCACAGTTCCATTCTCTACCTTCTCAGAACTACATTTCCCACAGTGCCTTTCCCTGTGCAATCAGAACTACATATCCCACCTTTCCTTTCTCTCTTTCATCAGAACTACATTTCAAACAGTTCCATTCTCTATGTCATCAGAACTACCTTTCCCAAAGTTCTATTCCTACCTTCACAGGACTTTATTTCCCACAGTGCCTTGCTCTACATCATCAGAATCACATTTTTCATGGTACCTTTCTCTCTCTCATCAGAACTACATTTACCAGGTTTCCATTCTCTATGTCATTAGAACTACATTTCCTACAGTTCCATGCTCTACAATGTCAGGACAAGATTTCACAGAGTGTCTTTCTCTCAGTCATCAGAACTACATCTACCACAGTTCTATTCTCTTCAGAAGTACATTTCCCTCAATAACTTTCTGTACACCATCAGAACTACATTTACCAGAGTCCCATTCTCTACATTGTGAAGATTACATTTTGCAGTGCATTTCTCGATATCATCCAAGCTACATTTCCCAAACTTCCATTCTCTAAATTCTCAGGACTACATTTCCCACAGTGCCTTTCTCTGGTACATCGAAAATACCTTTCCCACAGTCCCACTCTCTACATTGTTAAAAGTCCATTTCCCACAGTTCCATTCTCTATGTCATCAGAAGAATATTTCCCACAGTTCCATTCACTATGTCATCAGAACTACATTTCCCAAAGTCCTTTCTCTCCCTCTTCAGGACTATATTTCCCACAGTGTTTTTCTCTGGCTCATCAGAAGTACATTTCCCAAAGTTTCTTTCCCTACCTCATCATAACTACATTTCCGACCATGCTTTCCTTTGTGTCATCAGAACTATATTTCCAAGTGGTCCATTCTCAATGTCATCAGAACTTCATTTCCAACAGTTCCTTTCTCTACAATGTCAGGAATACATTTCCTAGACTGTCATTCTCTAAGTAATCACTCTACATTTCCCAAAATTCCATTCACTATGTCATCAAAACTACATTACCCACAGACCAAGTCCCTTCCTTCCCAGGACTACATTTCCCACAGTATCTTTCTCTGGCTCATAAGAACTACATTTCCCAAAATTCCTTTCCATACCTCATCAAAGCTTTATTTCCCACTGTGCTTTTCTCTGTGTCTTCAGAACTACATTTACCACACTGCCATTCTCTGTGTCATGAGAACTACATTTCCCACAGTGCATTCTCTCCACCATCAGAACTTTATTTCACACAGTTCCTTTCTTTGTGTCTTCAGACACACATTTTCCTCTTGTGCCTTTCTCTATGTCATCAGAACTACATTTCCCACAGTTCCATTCACTATGTCCTCAGAAATACAATTCCCAAAGTTCCATTCTCTGCCTCCTGAGGACATTTCCCACAGTGCCTTTGTGTGTGTCATCAGAACTACATTACCCAGAGAGACTTTGTCTACATCATCATACCAGCATTTCCCTCAGTGCCATTCTGTACATCCTCAGAACTACATTTCCTACAGTTTCTTTCTCTACATCATCAGAACTTCATTTCCCACAGTGCCTTTTAGTGTGTCATCATATATGAATTTCCCACAGTGCCTTTCTCTGTGTCATCAGAACTACATTTCCCAAACAGCCTTTCTCAACATCATCAGAACTACACTTCCCCCAGGCCTTTCTCTACATCTTATGAACTATATTTCCAAAAGTGTCTTTCTCTGTGTCATCAGAACTGCATTTCCCAAACAGCCTTTCTCTACATCATCAGAACTACATTTCCCACAGTCTATGTTCTATAATATCAAGACTACATTGCCCACAGTTCCATTCACTATGTCATCAAAATTCCATTTCCCACAGTTCCATTCTCTACCTTCTCAGAACTACATTTCCCATAGTACATTTCTGTTTCCTCAGAACTACAATTCGCAAAGTTCTTTTCCCTATGTCATCAAAACTGCATTTCTCACAGTGCCTTTCTATTTCCCATGAAAACTACATGTCCTTCAGTGCCCTTCTGTACAACATCAGAGCTACATTTCCCACAGTTCCATTCTCTATGTTTTCAGAACTACATTTCCCACTGGTCCATTCCTTATGTCATCAGAACTACAGTTCACACAGTGCCTTTTTCTCTTTCATCAGAACTAAATTTCCCAGAGATACATTTTCTGTGTCATTAGAACTACATTTCCCACAGTGCATTTCTCTACCTCCTCAGAACTACATTACCCACAGTGCCTTTCTCTGTGTCATAGAAATACATTTCCTCAGTGCCTTTCTCTACATTATCAGAACTACAATTTTTGACAGTTCCATTCTATATGCCATCAGAACTACATTTCCAACAGTTCCATTCACTATGTCATCACAACTACATTTCCCACTGTTCCATTCTCCCTTCTCAGGACTGCATTTCCCACAGTGCCTTTTCCAGTGTAATCAGAACTACACTTCCCACATGTCCTTTCTCTCTTTCTTCAGCACTTCATTTCCCACAGTTCAATTCTCTATGTCATCATAACTACATTGCTCACAGTTCCCTTCTCTACATTGTCATGACTACATTTTCCAGGGTGTCTCTGCCTACGTCATTAGAACTATATTTCCCACAGTACATTGTCATGACTACATTTCCCAGGGTGTCTTTCTCTAGGTAATCAGAACTACATTTCTGAAGTTCCTTTCCCTACATCATCAAAACTTAATTTGCACAGTGCTTTTCTCTGTGTCTTCAGAACTACATCTGCCACAGTTCTATTCTCTGTATCATCAGAACTACATTTCCCACAGTGCTTTTTCTCTATCATCAGAACTTTATTTCCCACAGTGCTTTTCTTCATTTCTTCAGAACTTTATTTCCCTCTGTGCCTTTCTCCATGTCATAAAAACTTCATTTCCCACAGTTCCCTTCACTATGTCATCAGAACTTCAATTTCCAAAGTTCCATTCTCTAACTTCTCAGGACTACTTTTTCCACAAGATATTGGGACCATGATTGGAAAAGCACAGCGACAAATAGCCAAACCAGTAGAAACACATGAACTACAAAGCAATGGCTGAGGAGCCTTCATGGATCTGGACCAGGCCCTATGGATAAGTGAGACAGTTGATGAGCTTGATCTGTTTAGGATGCCCCCAGGCAGTGGAGCCAGGACCTGTCCTGGGTGCATGGGCTGGATTTTGGAGCCTGGGGCCTTTGCTGGGACACTTTGTTTAGCCTGGGTGTAGGGAGGAGGGGACTGGATCTTCCTAGGTTGAGTCTACCATGCTGGGTTGACTCCCCAGGGGAGACCATGCCTTAGAGGAGGTGGGATTGAAGGGGTGGATTGAGGGAAAAGTCTGGGGAATGGGAAGAGAGATGATGGGGGAATCCGTGGCTGATATTTGAATTTTAATTTAATTAAATAAAAAAAGAAAGAAAACTTTTAATGAAAAAAATAAACTGCCCAAGAGTCAAAAAAAGAATTCTCATCTGATATAGGTCTACTGTCCAAAATATACATGTACACAAGAAACCAGAAACAAAAATAAAATAAAATAAACAAAATAAAACAAAAATTCTAATCAGATTATGGTCTACTATCCAAAATATACCTATTGAATATAATTAGAAAAATAAAACAAGAATTGTCATCTGATAGACGTCTAATATCAAACATGTACTTATTGAACCCAAGAAATTAAAGAACATTGAAAATTTTACCTGATAAAGTCTAATATCCAAAATATATATATTGAACATAATTGGATAAATAAAACAAAAATTCTCATCTGATAAAGGTCTAATATCCAAAATATACATATTGAAAAGAGAAATCAGATAAATAAACAAATATTCTCATCTAATCAAGATCTAATAATCAAAATACACATATTGAACATAATTAGATAAATTAAACAAAAATTCTAATCTGATAAAAGTCTAATATACAAAATATACACATTGAACACAAAAAATAAAATAAATAAAACAAAAATTCTTATCTGATATACATCTAATATCTAAAATATACATACTGAACTCAAGAAATTATATAAAACAAAATTTCTCACCTGATAAAGGTCTAATATTCAATATATGTATATTGAACACAAGAAATCAGAAAACCAAAACAAAAGTCACATGTGATAAAGGTCAAATATCAAAAATAGATTCCTTGAACTGAAAAAATTAAATAAAACAAAAATTGGCCCTTGACAAATTTCTAATATCTAAAATATACATATTGAACACAAGAAATTAGAAATACAAAATCCTTACCGGTTGGTATAATATCCAAAATATACATATCAAACACACAAAATTAGATAAATAAAACAAAGTCTCATCTGATAAAGGTCTAATATCCAAAATAGACATATTGAATATAATTAGATAAATAAAACAAAAATCCTCATCTGATAAGGGTCTATTATCCAAAATACACACAGTGAACAAAAGAAATCACAAAAATAAAACATAAATTCTCATCTGATAAAGGTCTAATATCCAAAATATACATATTGAGCCATATTAGAGAAATAAAACAAAAATTGTCTTCTGATAAAGGTCTAAGATCCAAATATATATATTGAACACAAGAAATTAAATAAAACAAAAATACTCATTTGATAAAGGTCTAATAGCAAAAATATACATATTGAACACAAGAAATCAGATAAATAAAACAAAAATTCTCACCTGATAAAGGTCTAATATTTAAAATATACATATAGAACACAACAAATCAGAAAAACCAAACAAAATTATCACATGATAAAGGTCTAATGTGAGAAATATACTTTTTGAACACAAGAAATAAAATAAAAATTGTGCTCTGATAAAAGTCTAATATAAAAAATATACCTATGAAATACAAGAAATAAAATAAAACAAAAATTCTCATCTTTTAAAGGTCTAATATCCAAAATATACAGATCGAACATAATTAAATAACTAACCCAAAAACTCTCATCTGATAAATTAATAACATCTAAAATACACATATTGAACAAAAGACATCAGAAAAATAAACTGTAATTCTAACGTGATAAAGGTCAAATATAAAAATATATTCATTGAACACAAACAATCAGATAAATAAAACAAAAAATTCTCGTCTGATGAAGATTTTATACCAAAAATAAACATATTGAACAAAAGAAATTGTATAAAGAAAACAAAATGCAAATTTGATAAAGATCTACTATTTGAAATATACACATTGAACACAAGATATCATATATTTAAATAAATACTTCAGTCTGATAAAGGTCTAATATCCAAAATATATATTTTGCATATAATTAGGAAGATAAAACAAAAATTCTCACCTGATTAAGGTCTAATATCCAAAATACACATACTGAACACAAGTAAATAATTAAAAGAAAATTTCACATCCAAAAAAGTTCTAATATCAAAAATATGCATATGGAAAATAATTAGATATATAAACCAAAAATTCTCATTTGATAAAAATCTAATAACCGCCGGGCGGTGGTGGCGCACGCCTTTAATCCCAGCACTCGGAAGGCAGAGCCAGGCGGATCTCTGTGAGTTTGAGGCCAGACTGGGCTACCAAGTGAGTTCCAGGAAAAGGCGCAAAGGTACACAGAGAAACCCTGTCTCGAAAAACCAAAAAAAAAAAAAAATCTAATAACCAAAATATACATATTGAACACCAGAAATCAGATAAATAAAAGGGAAAATCTCATCGGATATAGGTCTATTATCCAAAATATACATATTAAACACAAGAAATCAGATAAATAAAATGAAAATTCTCATCTGATAAAGGTCTAATATCAAATATACATACTGAGCACACGAAATTAAAGGAACCACAAATTTTCACCTGATAAAGAGCTAATATCCGAAATATGCATACTGAACACAAGAAATCAAATATATAAAATAAAACTTCTCATCTGGTAAAGGTCTAATATCCAAAATATACATTTTGAATACAAGAAATGATAAAAATAAAACAAAAATTCTCATCTGATCGTGTCTAATATCCAAAATATACATATTGAACATAATTAGATAAATAAACAAATTTTTATCTGTTATAGGGCTAATATGAAAAATATACATACTGAACACAAGAAATTAAATAAAACAAAAATTCTCACCTGATAAAAGTCTAATATACAAAATATACATACTGTACATCAAAAATTAAATAAAAGAAATATCTTAATCTGATAAAAATCTGATATCAAAAATATTTACATGGAACATAATGAGATAAATAAAACAAAAATTCTCACCTGATAAAGGTCTAATATTCAAAACATACATATAGAACACAAAAAATCAGAAAAACAAAACAAAATTCTCAAGTGATAAAGGTCTGATATGAAAAATACACTTATTGAACACAAGAAATAAAATAAAGCAAAAATTCTGTTCTGATAAATTTCTAATATAAAAAATATACCTATTGAACACAAGAAATCAGATAAAATAAAAAAATCTTATCTGTGGAAGGTCTAATATCAAAAATATACATATGTAACATAATTAGGTAAAAAAAACAAAAATTATCATCTGATAAATGTCTAATACAAATATATACATATTGAACCCACGAAATTAAATAAAACAAAAATTCTCATTTAATAAGGGACTAATATCCAAAATAGACATATAGAACAAATCAATTAAGATAAATACAACAAAATTTCACATCTGAAAACGGTCTAATATACAAAATATAGATATTGAACAAAATATACTAAGTAAATAAAAGGAAAATTCCATCTGATAAAGGTCTAATATATAAAATATACATATTGAAAACACAAAATCAGATAAATAAAACAAAATGTACCATTTGATAAATGTCAAAAATACAATATATACCTCATTTGATAAAGGTCTAATACCAAAAGTAAACATATCAAACAAAACAAAATAATAAAACAAAACAAAAATTCTCATGTGATAAAGGTCAAATATCAAAAATATACTTATTGAACACAAGAAATCAGATAAATAAAATAAAAATTATCATCAGATAAAGGTCTAATACCAAAAATAATCATGATGAACACAAAAATTATATAAATAAAACAAAAATTCTAATCTAATAATCATTTAATATTCCAAATATATACATTGAACCCAAGATATCATATAAATAAAATGAAAATTCTCATCTGATAAAGGTCTAATATCCAAAATATACATATTGAATATAATTAGATAAATAAAACAAAACTTCTCATCTGATAAAAGTCTAATATCCAAAAATATACATGGAACAGAAGAAATTAGATTAAACAAAAATTCCCACTCTTTCAAGTTCTGAAATTGAAAATATAAATATTGAGCATGAGAAATCAGATAAATAAAACTAAAATTCTCACCTGATAAAGGTCTAATATTCCAAATATACACATTGAACCCAAGATATCATATAAACAAAACAAAAACTATCATCTGATGAAGGTCGAATACCAAAAATAAACATAATGAACACAAAAATTATAAATATAAAGCAAAAATTCTAATCTGATAAATGTTTAATATTCCAAATATACACATTGAACCTAAGATATCATATAAATAAAATATGAATTCTCATCTGATAAAGGTCTAATATCCAAAATAAACACATTGAATAATATTAGAAAAAATAAAAATCTCAACAAATAAAATTCTAATATCCAAAATACACATAAAAGACAGAAGAAATTAGAGAAAACAAAATTTCTCACCAGTAAAGTTCTAAAATCAAAAATATAAATATTGAATATGAGAAATCAGATAAATAAAACTAAAATTCTCATCTGATAAAGGTCTAATATCCAAAATATACATATTGAACACAAGAAATCAGAAAACCAAACAAAAATTCTGATCTGATGAATGTCTAATATTCGAAAAATACATATTGAACATAATCATAAAGGAAACCAAAAATTTGATCTGATAAATTTCAAATATCTAAAATGTACTTATTGAACACAAGAAATTAAATAAAACATAAAGTTTCATCTGATAAAGTTCTAATATCAAAAATATACATACTGAACACAACAAATCACAAAACAAAACAAAAATTCTCTTCTGATGAATGTCTAATATCTGAAATATACATACTGAAGATAACTAGTTAAGTAAAATAAAAATTCTCATATGATAAATGTCTAATTTCCAAAATATACATATTGAACATAATTAGATAAAAAAAACAAAAATTCTCATCTGATAATGATCTAATATTCAAAACATACATATTGAACACAAGAAATTTAATAAAAAATAATTTAACATGAGCCGGGCGGTGGTGGCGCACGCCTTTAATCCCAGCACTCGGGAGGCAGAGCCAGGTGGATCTCTGTGAGTTCGAGGCCAGCCTGGGCTACCAAGTGAGTTCCAGGAAAAGGCGCAAAGCTACACAGAGAAACCCTGTCTCGAAAAACCAAAAAAAAAAAAAAAAAAAATTTAACATGATAAAGTTGTAGTATCAACAAATATACATATTGAACAGAAGAAATTAAATAAAATAAAAATTCTCATCTGATAGAAGTCTGAAATCCAAAGTAAACATATTGAGCTCAAGAGCTCAGATAGAGGAAAATTCTCATCTGAAAAAGTTCTAATATCCAAAGTATACATATTGACCATAATTAGATAACTAACAAAAAATCTCATCTGATAAAGGTCTAATATTCAAAATATACATATTCAACACAAGAAATTAAATAAAATAAAAATTCTCACCTGATGAAGGTCTATGACCAAAAATATACATATTGAACCCCAGAAATCAGATAAATAATAAAAAATTCTCATCCTAAATAGATCTAATATCCAAAATATACATATGGAAAACAAGAAATTAGATAAATAAAACAAAATTTCTCATCTGATAAAGGTCTAATATCAAAAGTATGCTTACGCAACATACTTAGATAAATGAAACAAAAATTCTCATCTGATAAATGTGTAGTATCCAAAACATACATATTGAACACAAGAAGTTAAAGAAAACAAACATTTTTATCTGATAAAGTTCTAATATCAAAAATATACTTATTAAACATGAGAAATTAAATAAAACAAAAATTCTCATCTGATAAATATCTAATATCCAAAATATGATATTGAACATAATTAGATAAGTAAAACAAAAATTGACATCTGATAAAAGTCTAATATCCAAAGCATACATATTTAACAAAAGTAATTAAACAAAAAATATTTCTATCTCATAAAGTTCTCATATAAAAATATACATATTGAACACAAGAAATCAGATAAATAAATCAAAAATTCTCATCTGATAATGGTGCAAAATCCAAAATATACATATTGAAAATAATTAGATAATTAACACGAAAAAAATCTCATCTGATAAAGGTATAATATCCAAAATATACGTATTCAACACAAGAAATTAAATAAAATAAAAATTCTCACCTTATGAAAGTCTAATATCAACAATATACACATTGTACATAATTTGACAAATAAAACAATAATTGTCATCTGATATATGTCTAATACCAAAAATATAATTATTGAACACAAGAAATTAAAAAAACAAATTCTAATCTGATAAAAGTCTGAAATCCAGAGTAGACATATTGAGCTCAAGAGCTCAGATAAATAAAGGAAAAATGTCATCTGATAAAGGTCTAATATCAAAAATATACCTATTGAACATAATTAGATTACTAACACAAAAAAATCTCATCTGATAAATGTCTAATATCCAAAAGATACGTATTCAACACAAGAAATTAAATAAAACAAAATTTCTCATGTTATAAAGGTCTAATATCAAGATAACCTATTGAATGCAAGAAATTTGATAATAAAAACAAATATTTTCATCAGACAAAGATCTGAAATCTGATATCCAAAATATACATATTGAACACAAGAAATTAAATAAAACAAAATATCACATGATAATGAACTAATATCCCAAATATGCATACTGAACACAAGAAATCAAATATATGAAACAAAAATTATCATATGATAAAAGTCTAATATCCAAAATACACATATTGAACATAATAAGATAAATAAAACAAAATTTCTCGTCTGATAAAAGTCTAATATCCAAAATAAACATGTTGAACACAAGAATTCAGATAAATAAAACAAAACTTCTCATCTGATAAAGGTCTAATATCCAAAATATTTTCATTCAACACAAGAAATAAAATAAAACAAAAATTCTCATCTTATAGATGTCCCATATCAAAATTACCTATTGAACATGAGAAATTAGATAATAAAAACAATTATTTTCATCAGATAAAGGTCTAATAGCCAAACATACTATGTACTCACTCATAAGGGGATACTAAATGTGAGGGAAGGGATTGCCATACTGTGACCCACAACTCCAGAGAGGATAGCTAACAGAAATTAAATAAAACAAAAATTCTTAACTGATAACGAACTAATATCCAAAATATACATGCTAAACACATGAAATCAGAAAAATAAAACAAATATCCTCAACTGATAAAGGTCTAATATCCAAAATCAACACGCTGAACACAAGAAAATATATAAAATGAAAATTTTCTTCAGTTAAAGGTCTAATACCTGAAATATACATATGGAACATAATTAGATAAATTAAACAAAAATTCTCACCTGATAAAGGTCTAATATAAAAAATGTACATATGGATCATAGAAATTAAATAAAACGAAAGTTCTCATCTCACAAAGATTTAATATCCAAAATATACATATCAAACACAAGTAATTAAATTAATAAAACAAAAATTGTCATCTGATAAAGGTCTAATTTCAAAAATATATTTATTGAACACTAGAAAATAAATGAAACAAAAATTCACACCAGATAGTCTAATGTCAAAAATAGACCTACTGAAAACAAGAATTTAGATGAATTAAACAAATATTCTCACCAATAGCAATCTAATATCCAAAATAAACATATTGAACTAAAGAAACCAGATGAATGAAAAAAATTCTCATCTGATAAATGTCTAATATCCAAAACATACATATTGAACACAAGAAATCAGATAAATAAAACAAAAATTCTCAACTGATAAGGACTAACATCCAAAATATCCATAGTTAACACAAGCATCCAGAAAAACAAAAAATTCTCTTGTGATAAAGGTTTCATATCAAAACTATTCATATTGAATATAATTTGACAAATAAAACAAAAAATGTCAGCTGATAAAGGTCTAATATCAAAAATGTACTTATTGAACCCAAGAAATTAAATAAAAGAAACTTTTTTATCTGATAATATTCCAACAACCAAATTACATATATTGAGCACAAGAAATTAAACAAAACAAAAATTCTGATCTGATAAAGTTCTAATATCAAAAATATAGATACTAAGTACAAGAAATCAGAAAAATAAAAAATATTCTCATCAGATCAAGGTCTAATATCAAAAATATATATATTGATCTCAAGAAATTAAATAATACAAAAATTCCCATCTGAAAAGGGTCTAACATTAAAAATAGGCATACTGAACATGAATAGATAAATAAAACAAAAATTCTCATCTGATAAAGGTCAAACATCTAAAATTTACATATTGAACACAAGAAATCAGATAAATAAAATAAAATTTCTCATTTGATGAAGGTCTAATATCAAAAATATTGATATTGAACACAAGATACCAGAGAAATATAAGGGAAATTGAATCAGATAAATGTCTAATATCAAAATATCCATATTGAACATGAGAAATCAGAAAAACAAAACAAAAATTCTCATGTGATAAAGTTCTAAAAAGAAAAGTATATATATTGAACACAAGAAATATCATAAAACAAAAATTATCAATGATAAAGATCGAATATCCAAACTACACATAATGAACACAAAAAAATCAGATAAATAAAACAAAAATTCTCATCTTATAAAGGTCTAATATCAAAATTATACATATTGAACAAAAGAAATCACATAAATAAAACAAAAAATTCTCATCTGATAAAGGGCTATTATCCAAAATATACATATTGAACCCAAGATATCATATACATAAAACAAATATTCTCATTTGATAAAAGTGTAATATCAAAAATATACATATTGAACATAATTAGATAAATAAAACAAAAATTTTCATCTGATAATATTCCAATATCCATAATACACATATGGAACACAAATTAGATAAAACAAAAATTCTCACTGGTAAACATCTAATATCAAAAATATAAAAATTGATCACAGAAATCAGATAAATGCAACAAAAATTCTCATCTGATAAGGTATAATATTCAAAATATACATATTGAACACAAGAAATAAGATAAATAAAAAATTCAAACCTGATGAAAGTCTAATATCCAAAATATACATATTGACCATAGTTAGATAAATAAAAAAAAATTTGCCTCTGATAAAGGTCTAATATCCAAGATATACATATGGAACACAAGAAATTAGATAAATAAAATTCTCAATGATAAAAATCTAATACCCAAAATAAACACATTAATTCCAAGAAATCTGATAAATAAAACAAAATTCTCATTTGATAAATATCTAATATCCAAAATATACACATTGAATATAATTACATAAATAAAACAAAAATTTTCAGGTGAAAAAGTTTAATATCCAAAATATATATATATGGAACACAAGAAATTAAATAAAGCAAAAATTCTCACCTGATAAAAGTCTAATATCCAAATTATACACATTGAACACAAGATTCCTGATAAATAAAAAATATATTGTCATCAGATAAAGTTCTGATATTCAAAATATACATATTTACCTCAACAAATCTTATTAATAAAACAAAATTTCTCATTTGATAAAGGTCTAATATCCCAAATATACACATTGAACCCAAGAAAACAAATAAAACAAAAATTCTTTTCTGATTAGGATCTAATATCCAAAATATACATATTAAATATAAATAGATGAATTAAACAAAAATTTTCATCTGATAAAGTTCTAATATCAAAAATATACATATGGAACACGAGAAATTAGATAAAACAAAAAAGCTCATCGGTAAAGGTCTAATATCAAAAATATACATATAGAACACAAGAAATCAGAAAAACAAACCAAAAATTCTCATCTATAAAGGTGTAATATGAAAAATGTGTTTATTGAACATAAGAAATTAAATAAAACGAAAATTTTTATGTGATAACTGTCTAATACTCAAAATATGCATAATGAACACAAGAAATTAAAGAAAACAAAAATTCTCATCTGATAAAGGTCTAATATCAAAAATATACATCTTCCATCATAACTTGAGATCCACGGCCTAGCCCCAGGTGGAACTCTGGGAGTCCAATCAGCGAGAAAGAGGAGGGATTATCTGAGGAGAGATATTGAAACCAAGACTGGAAAAAGCACAGGGACAAATAGCCAAACTAGTGGAAACACATGAACTGTGAACCAATAGCTGAGGAGCCTCCATGGAAATGGACCAGGCCCTCTGGATAAGTGAGACAGTTGATTAGCTTGAACTGTTTAGGAGGCCCCCAGGCAGTGGGACCGGGACCTGTCCTTAGTGCATGAGCTGGTTTTTTTGGAACCTAGGGCCTATGCTGGGACACTTTGCTCAGGCTTGGTGTAGGGAGGAGGGGACTGGACCTGCCTCGACTGAATCTACCAGGCTGAGCTGAATCCCCAGGGGAGTCCTTGCCCTTGAGGAGATGGGAATGGGTGTAGATTGGGGGGAAAAGGGGGGGAACTGGAGGAGGGAGGACAAGGGAATATATGGCTGATATGTAAAATTAAATTAATTATAAAATTTTAAAAAATGAAGTGCTTCTCCCATCAAAGTGCTAAAAGAAAAAAATCTGTTTTGCAAGCTTTGCTGACTCTGATATCTGCCCCCAGCATGTAACAGGATACTCCTAAATTCTGTTTTTTTTTTTTTCCCAATGGAAAAACTTTCACAACTCCCGAACATATTCTGTTACAGTAGTTTATTTTAAAAAAATTTTTCCCCATTTTAATTGGGATGGTTCACTTCCACTCAACCAAGCAAACCTTCCAAATAAGATTAGCAAGTCAGAGAAGAAAATATTAATAGCTGGACTCAATATATACTACTTGAGTTCTAGTAAGTCACCAAAATGGTTCATGTGTTTCTATTAAAATACACCAGTGGGCACAGGTGGCATTTATTTGTTGTTAGATTAGCCAGATAAGGATTAGAATTCTGAGATTGGAACAGGCAAACACAACTCTATATTTAGGATCAAACATGTTGATTTCTAACTTCCCTCTCCAATTTCTTTGCTTTCAGCATTGGAAAGTGGCTAATCAATAAAGAGTAGCTAGCTGCTGAGTCTTTCCAAACAGCAAAGGACAGGAGTCGTGCACAATATTTGGTAACAGTCATGAAGTGTTAATTGTGTTTCAACCAAGGGAAGTGATTCTTGGCTCTAAAGCATCATTTTCAGCACTTTTTGTAAGTTTAGGATCTGTTCCCAGAAAGAGATGTTCACCAGAAAGAGATGTGCAGCTTAGCTCATATAAAAGCTAGCTCATCATCACCACCAAAAAAAACATGCAAACAAACAAACAAACAAACCAAAAATAAGTCCCACATATGAAAGAAGTGATTTTATAAGTCATGCCTTGTGACAGCACCCATCTCCATGGTGCATCCCAACCCATCTTTCTCCAGGTAGAAGAAACTGACATGCAGAGAGGCTAAACTGCCAAAGACATAACCGAAAATTTCCTTGTGTGCCTGCTGTCCTGACCTTGTTTTGCACTCTGTTCCTCAGACCTGCATTCTAAAGCTTTACCTGTGGTTATTTCAGACCTTATTCTCCTTGGATAGCCTTTGATGTAGCTCAAAAGGGCCTGTTACATGTCCTAGGAGGAGAAGGACAAAAACCAAAGTGACTTTTCACATCTGATAAGGTCTACTTACTTTTGAAGGAGGAAATTTGTCAAAGATCT
The DNA here is from genome assembly GCF_007827085.1 of Peromyscus californicus insignis. NCBI lineage: Eukaryota > Metazoa > Chordata > Mammalia > Rodentia > Cricetidae > Peromyscus > Peromyscus californicus. The sequence goes on from NW_026294543.1 coordinate 271,377, forward strand.
GTTTACAGAAACCTTGATGAAGAGGGACAGAAGTTAGAGGGATACTGAGAAGTTTTCACAGGGATCTGTGTACATCAGCCCTGGAGTTAATCTCCAACATAAGGTAACTAGTGGACACATTGTCAGTCATTACTTATACCTCCGCATACCTGGAATTTAAGGGGTGACTTTGCTCTCAGCTTTAAGGAGCCTCTTCTGACCTCCAAGGAAGGACATAGCATAAGATTGAAATTCATAGCCAAGGCAGTGAATTCAGACCCAATTCTCCATATCTGAAAATTTTAATGGTCAGGAAATTCAAAGAAAAATACATTCATTGAAGTGAAGCTTGTTGTATATAACACATTGGAAGAATTTAGCATGGTAGTAGATACGGCAAGACAATATCAGGGGACATTTATTGACAGGGTGAAGTGGTTTGTGAGTCTATGGGTGTCTGTGTGTCTTTGTAAAACTGTGACAGGGAAACACAGGTTGGGTTCAGGAGGAAGTAGGATCTTTTCTTCTGAGATAGATATGGTGCTGTTGAGCATTTCTTGAAATACACATCTCACTGACTTGTGAAAACCCCTCTGTCATAGAGTGGTTTCTTAACATCTTTATTACACTGAGTTATCAGGCACAGCAACTTATAATGGGAAAAATTGATCATAGCCCATAATTCCAGGTAATAGTTCCATTTTTGGGAAAGCAGGGTAGGAACTCAGCTAATCATATCACATCCACAGCCAAGAACAGAGATAAACAAATGATCAAAGCTGTCTGTTTGCTTATGCTTATGCTCTAGGTTCTTCATACTTACACAGTACAGGTTGCAGACAATGAAATGATTCTGCTCATTTTAGGGAGTCTTACCTCAATTAACAATAAATAAAATCCCACAGAGATATGTTCAAAGTAAATCTGATCTATATAATTCCTCATTGAGGGTCCCTCTTCCCAGGTGACTAGTTTGATTCAGTAGGATAATAAAAACTTAGAATCACACTGCCCCAGCATCACTGCCAGGATTTGAGGAGATTTCTGCCTGCATTCAGAGCTGTGGTTCTCAATCTGTGGGTCACCACCCCATTGGGGGTTGCATATCAGATATCCTGCAATCAAATAATTGAATTATGATTCATAACAGTGGCAAATTTAAAATTAAGAAATAATGAAACAATTATATTTAAGATTCACCACGACATAAGGAACTACTGTTAGTGATATTTAAAGGGTCAGAGAATTGGAAAAATTAAGAACCATTGATCTAGAGTGTCCAGTGGAATCATAATGTCTATGTTTCTAAACATGAAGGGGCTTGCAAAGGATTTTCCTGAATATCCTTTGCCGTATAGGAAATGAGCTACTCAACAGAGAGTACAACACCCACTACACATGCTTGTGACACAGATTTTAGTCACACTGTGCTCCATGACCATATCACACTCCTATGGGTACATGTTGCTAGGCTGTGTCAGCCTCTCCTCTAGTATAGCTCTGACCAGATGTTTCCTGCAGACTCTTTACCAGGAAATTGTTTAATAAGTGTCCTTCTCAGTCAGCATTAAGTCTATAATGTCTTGTGGCTAAGGAGATAAAGAGATGCAGGTACTTATTATGAACCATAGCATATATAAATTTCTATGATATTATTACCTCGTGTACATAAAATTTCAGTAGGAGATAAACATTCAGTTCCACACATGGTCAGAAATAAAGTATGTCCAATCAATTGGGGAGAGATCTCTGGCTTTGGATGAAGGAAGTGCTGAAGGGCTTCCCTTGTGTCCCAGCAGAGGCTCCTGCAAAGGTCAGCTTGACTTCTAGTGTATTGTGATGAAAGCTCATTAGCAGGGAAACAATACAGTTCCCATGACATCTGCAACTCTTCACTGGACATTCTATTGTATCCTGGAGAGTCATGGCATCCTCTGTGATGTCACCTATGTTGTGGCAACACCAAGTGCCCTTGGGAAGTTTATTCAATGTCTTCACCATTTACTGATGAACATGATGGCATACTGGAGTCTAATTCAAAAAGAGAATAAAGAGTGTAGAGAGATCAGAGAGTGACAGAAGAAAAAGGACCTTCAGCCTCAGTGTAAAACATCAAGGAAGAAATGGTCAAGAGAATGGTGTAATGAGTTCTGTGCAGGAAAATGGAAGCTTCCTCGAGGAACTGGGCTTGAGCTGAATCTTCCAGTATTGGGGAACAGAAAGCTGGAGTCTCTGGGACCCAACAGAACTTCCCTGTTTGTCATGGCTCTTGAAATTCAAGCATTCCAGGATATTAAGTGTTCTGGCTCAGAGGTCAGGAACTGGTAAGGCCAAAGCTTTATGCTGGGAACTCTTGGCTTTCATTCCTTTTGGAGGATAGGCATTGGTGAGTGAACATGAGACCAATATTAAAGAGGGAGGGATTAATGAGGTCTGCCCATTTAGGCAGGACATCACTGTACTTCAACCACAGTGTCTAACTTTAGGTACTTCCCAGCTGCTCTGTGTGTCCTGAGTTGTCAGTGAGTTGACTTTTGAGTCTGGTGACCATGTTCTGCCCTTATATGTCTTCTCCATCAATAGTTATACGGTGAGTGATATCTCAAGATATTTGGGGAAACTCTAAATTATTGGGGTGATTATGAACTATGGCAATTTTCTGCTGACTTGTAAACCAACATGCTTGCAAACTCTGCAGCCAAGATAAATTCTGAGTCTGAAGCTGTGAATAAGCCGTAAGAGGCTATCTACTTGGTTACTTGGAGCATGTGCTATGAGGGCAGAGAGAACCAGAGAGCTGAGATAACCACTTCTCTTCAAATAGAGGAGTCAGATGCATTCCCCAGAGGGGGCATCAGAAGCATGGGACAAAATAATTTGGGGTGTCAACTAGTCATTGGTAAACAAGCTTTCTCAAACATTTGATTAGGACTCAGGGTGGTCTGTCCATTCTCTTTGCCTTGTCATACTACAAGCTAATTTGTGTTCATTTACCCACAAGGAGCACCAGGGAGCCACCATCCCACCAAACCTTTCTCACCAAGATGCAGGTGAAGCAGAAGGTTCAGAGACTGACCTGTCAGCTACAGCAAATGACCATTGAAAGAAATTAGCAGTGAGATCGCATGATCTTTATCACAGAAGAGATCATGAAGAATAGGTATTCATTCTTTTAAACCCTGTGGTTTCAACCTTAGGTCCACTCTGACATCATTAATTCATTTTATACAAGGTTTGTGTTTCTGGTAGGCTGCATGTTCAGGGTATGCCTTCAGGGTATGCCAAAATCATGTCTCTGAGCTCCTCCTAAAGGCAGAACCTCAAATGTGGACAGGAATGACATGAGGACAAAGACTATTCTGCTTCCTCTAAAAAGAAACAAAAACAGAGCCTGTGGCATTAGTCATAGTACTCATGGACTGAGGCAGTAGTGAGTTCCCAGCATGCATTTGAAGAGATTCTGTCAAGTGCTGGCTAGTGTGAGATGTTAGTTGCTGTGAGTTTGAGTTAATTTTTTGTTACTTGCTTTAAAATGCTTTGTGCATTTGATTCTCCAAGCAGCAATTGGAGAGGCATGGTCACACATCTAAATGTGTGGATACAGGAACTGAGACTGCTCCCTGCTCCTTTTGTTACCCTTGAGAGGACACACCTGCATGCATTTGTTCAGCATCCAATTGATGGAGTTCTCCCACTCTCACTCAGTCTCTCTTTCTCTGTCTCTCTAAGTCTCTCTTTCTCTTTCTCTCTGTCTCTCACATAAATGTGTACATGTGTGTTTTTCTATGTGTTTGTGCTTGTATCTCCCTCTAGTCCCTGCAATCAGGATCTGTGGTTGGGCATGAGCAGTTCCCTATCTCACAGTTTCCAGGTGATACCTTGGTGAAAATTGGGAGCACCACTTTGAGCATTATAGTTCTGCCAGTGTACTTTCTTTAGTGTCACATAGATATACACTTGGGGAGTTTATACATTTGTCATGATGTTGAGTCCCATCCTCAAAACTATTCATGATGTTATTTTGGTCTCCATTGTGACAGGTACCATCATTGAGAATTTCTTTTTGAAGACAGGAGAAACATCTTCACAGACTCTGGATGGTACACACTTGTGGAGAAGACACCAGGGAACTTCTTAGACAGCTATTTCATCACACCCAAAGTTGTTTTGAGAAAGATATTTACTTGGGAAAGAGGAGTCCAGGAGAGTAGCTGCCTCTACCAGGGTGGAAAGAACAGCCTTTTTTTTTAAACTAACCAGGCAGGGAAGTTTATACTGGATGTTTTGGAGGTGCAGTCAACCTTGGGTCCAGCGTTCTACTGTTCTGCTCTGTGATTGGTTGATTTCACAAGTCAGTTGGGCAGGGGCAGAGATGGCTCTGATCTGACTGAGCCAAACTGTGTTTCTTTCTGCCCTGATCTGAGTCTTTCTTCCCTAATTCTGAGCTCCAGGGTCAGGGTGGGTTTCTTTAGCCAACCCCTTGTGCCTACAATAGCAAGTTTAATAAATACCAGAAGTTCCCAGTACTTAGGAGACAGGATGTGGCATCCCATGACATCCAGTAGTCTAGAACACACCCTGAATGCCTGTGATACTTGAGGACTATGTTCATGGAATTCATTACTTCTAGGTCCAGGACCTACTACCAGCCAAATCCTTTCTATGAAAAGCTCAAGATGGGGCATGAGCAGGTCATGTCACACACGCAGAGCTTAAAGAATGAGAACACCAAGGCCTCAGAGAAATTAAATGATCTGGCCGAGGAGTCAGTCTTCCATTGTTAAGTGCCTGTTGTTCAGGGGACCACAACATTGTGCAATTGCCATCTCTGGCTTTCCTTGTTGCTGTACTGCAGAGTCTGAAGCTCTGGCTCCAGCCTTTCTGCCTCTTAGCAAGGTTCCTTAGCAAGTAGTGCTTTGTCTTAAACTTCTCATTCTCAGCATTGTCAATAGTGAAAGAGACTGTTAGCTAATCCCAACACCAAATCGTCATACTAAATAGCCTCCAGAACTACTATTTTTAACTTTCCTAATGGCATGACCATTGAAGTACAATTCCTCATGTTTTGACATTTCACCATAAAATTATTTTTCTTGCTATGTCATAACTGTAATCACTACTGTGATCAATCATAATGTAAATATCTGTTATGCAGAGTATCTGAAATGCCTCCCCTTTGAAAGTCATTCCATCACCAAATGAGTCATGACACTTAGAAATCCAGTTTGCAACACGAGATGGGTATCATGTATGGTCTTGGGCAGGGCTCTATTGCCATAGGACTGCTACACCACTCGTGTCTCCTACCCTCACTCAGACGGGATTTGTCCTCTACTTGCTGATGTTTCCCCATTTCCACGGTCAGAGAAGGACAGATGAGGAATCTGTTTTCTTACTGTAGATTCTTGGATTTCTTTTGTTGTTGGAGTTTTCAGAAATAGGATAATTCTTTCTGGAATTCCCTTTCCTCTACCATTGGCCAAGAGGAATATGTCAGAGATCCCCAGACACAGAAAGAGCAGGTAAGAACAAGCATCTGGGTCAAGGTTAGGTTCAGCACCATTTCATCCTGTAACATTAGCCTTGTTTAACATTCAATCCACTTGTGTTTACTTCATCACTTTACTTATACACATTCCCCCACACACACACATTCAACCCTTTCACCACTTTCATGACAGCCAATTGTTTATTTTTTTGTCCATGCACCAGTAGTTCTGGGAAGTGAGTCTTTTGTGAGAATCATTTAGCCATCAATTCCTGCTTCTCTGACTGAAGCTTCAGTCCAATGATGGAGATGGATCAGTCATACATCACACACATTCATGTCATTATGAGGAGAGAGGTGCTATGAACAGCCTTAAGGGAGTAAGTTCAAAGTCCAGCACCATTTGCTTTTTGCACATTTGCTTTTCAGGGTTTATGTATGATCACAGTGAGGATAGCACCTTGCAAGTAGGAGAGCCGCCTGCAAATGTGAAGTGAGTCATTCTCTTTGTCTCCTCATTGGGTGGCATGTGGCCTTCTTCCTCCCATTCTCTGCATGCCAAGGTGGTCTCTTCACTTTGACAAGCTGTTGATTCACATTTATAGAGACCTCAGTGGGAGTTGGGCAAAAGTATTTACTGTGTGTTCTGTTCTCTTTTCTTTTGTCCTCTCCCATAGTAGTTGACCAATTCCCTATATGATACTCTCCAAAATGTTGGAACCACACTGTCAATAACACTAGGGAAGACTGAATGTATTCTCACTTTTGAACGTGATGCCCATATCATAGCTAAGGGATTGTGCTACTCTCCATGTCAGTATGTAGCTCTGCCATGCTGAGAGGTATTGAGCTCTGCTGCCTGACCCAGCATCAGTGATTTTTGTTTGTGAAGCTTCTGGGCCCTGACCCAGCTAATTGTGGGGTTACATTCATCCTTCCATTTGTGTGGTCTTTTAACTTGAAGTGGCGTCATTCTTATTAGAGGAGTGTTATGAACGGCTATCCTTTTATAGAACTGAGTGTTTTACTGGTTCTTTTGTATGATTTTTCAGGTTTGATTTTCTTAGTATTGGCTGAGTATTCTCTTGTGCTGTATGGGTTGAGATTCAGAACTCATTGACATGAGTTCTGATCTTTGTTGTTTCTTTCTGACTAATGATATTTCATTTTTTTATTTTCAACACATAGTTATTTGTGAATGAATTCACACACATAGCATTCACTCAGTTGTGCACACACTGTAGCTCACATGTAGAGGGTGGATGGGAATAGTTTACTAGAATTCAGTGCCTTTATTATACCATGTTTCCCAGGAATTGAATTCAGACATGTTGAAATGTACCTTTACTTGCTGAACCCTCTACTAGTCCCTAATTTTTCAAATGTATACCTTTATTCCAATAGACTTTGACTTCCCTCTTGCAACACATTTTTTTGTAGATTCCAATGTTCTGTTATTTTTGTACATTTCAAGAATGTTATGCTCTATTCCTACCACCATTTGTGTCTAAGAACTTTGGAACCCACTCCCAATTTCTTTAGTATCTCTAGCCTCCATGTGTTTGTATATTTTCTATAGTTTATTTTTGTTCTATTTTGTGTTTTTTATACTGTGATCTTATAAAAATAAAGGTTATTTCAATACCTTCTTTGAGAAGATTTGCTTTGCATAAAACCATTTTGAAAAGTAATTGCTCAGGCTGCTGATAAAAATGAATTCTGCTACTGTTCCGTGTAAAGTTCTGTAAATGTTAAATCAGTCCATTTATTTGTATATCAGTTGTTCATTGCTTTGCTTTTGTTTTGATAACTGATATAATCATGTATTAAAATCACCCAAAATAATGTGGAATCCTATTTGTTATCTTATATTTAGTAGTGTGTGCTTTATAAAATTGGGAACATCTGCCCAGACCAGCAGGGTCTCAATGGGGCCACCCACCTGCGGGAGAGAATGAAAGGGACAGGAGACACGAAGGAAGACAGCAAGACAGAGTTCTGATCAAGCTGCAAATTTTACTTTTCTCAGCAAGGCTTATATAGCATGGGAGGGGGAGGGGCCAGGAAGGAGGAAAGGGGTGCAGGACATGCAGGATGTGCAGGACATGCAGCTGAGGGGGGACGTGCAGGTCGTGAAGTTGCAGGATGTTGTGCTAGGTAATAAGGTCAGTGGTCAGGGCCCATTGTTCTGTTGCTAAGCTACCTGTCCACAGGATGTCCTTTATCTTTGGGGCATCTGGTTTAGGGCCTGTGGCTTGTTCTCTGGCCTAGCTAGTACTCTTCCATGGTTCATGTTTGGTCCCTGACATCTCCCCCTTCTATAAGTATAGCAAAACAAAGAAAGGAGGCTGAAATGTTTTGCAGTGATGGGGGAGGGATGACAGAGGCTCTATCCCTGATAAGTTCCATTGTTAACTGTCGGTTCATGTAGGCGTCCCCACATGCCCCGAAGGAAGCTGGAATGATGCAGTTTTTTACAGGGGGCAGGTTTGAATTCGGGAAGAAAGAGTATAGGCTCTGCATAACCGCCATGCAATAGAGCATGTCATCCAAGGCACCCAGGATGGTGGAGCACTTTAGTCTCCCTGCCTTCTGCAGTCACGGCTGCACCCTCAATCCCCTATGCAGTGGGCTCAAGCTCCCAGGCACAGGTGCATGCTCCCCTGGGCAGAGGGGCCTGTGCTGATATGGAGTCTTTATCTGGTTCATCAAGACCACAATCATGGAGGTCGAGGTGATGGTAATGAACCTGAATTTGTTTTGCCTGAAGTTCGGCCAGCTGACACGCACAAATCGAGTTAGTCAAAACAAGGCCTAAGGGCTGAATGTCAAGACAAGAATGAGGACAACTAAGGGTCCCAGAAGGGATGGCAGGAGGGTGGTTAGCCAGGGAGATGCAGAGAACCAATTTTGGAACCAGCCTAGCTCTTGATCTCTTTCTTTTTTGTGCTTCTCTAAGCCTTCGCAGACCTTGGCCATGCTATCCCTTGATACTCCCGTAAGATCAGTATAAAAGCCGCACTCTTCCTTAAGAGCGGCACAGAGACCTCCTTGCTGTAAAAAGAGGAGGTCGAGCAGTTTTGGAGGACAACCTCTGAAAGGGAGGTGAGGGAGGATTCAAGGGTGGAAATACCTCACTCAAGCTGTGCTATATCCTCATCTATGGAAATTCTAAGCTCTGAATAATGTTGATTAGATAAAACCAGGGAAGCTATGCCAGTATCAGCCCCTGCAGCCCCAACCCCCAGGAGGACAGCCAGAGTGACTACAGTCACGGGTTGGGGCATCCTACGCTTTCATGTGGCTTGTTCTGGTACTCTGACCTTCCAGCATTTACCCCAATAACTGGCCCCGGGTTTGATTTTATTAATAAGACTCTTTAACATTCCTACTACACCTCCCTCCAATAAATTTTGCAATTGTGGGCAGTCTGACCCCACCCCCAGAGAAAAAAAAGAAAATTTCTAAGTGGGAGATACAAACTGTAGTCAGGTTGTATTCCTCCCAGTCCTTGGCTTGTGGGCATTGGCAAATGTTGATCGCATGACAACACTGCTGGCGTGATCTCCTGAAGCTTATAAGAACCTTCTTAATAGACAAAATCTTAGACATGTTAGCAATATAACAGTGGTGAACTTTATCAGAGCAAAATTATGAGTCCTTGGAGCCTCAACAAAACATCAGGGTAGCCAGAGAATGAAATCTGAAATGTGTCATTTATATATCTCTCAAGTCTCATATATATTTTGACAAAAATTAATAAAATACATTTAGAACAGAATTATTAGTTCTAATCATATTTCTATAAGTTTTGATGAACAGTTCATCAAAAGGATCTGGAATTGTATCAATTTATTTATATTCAAGACTCAATATTTAAGAATCTAGAGGTAAATAACAGCCTGTATTCAGACTGGCAGCTTTAGAGTGCCTTTGTCCTGCAGCTGCCAATATATTGTGTGACAAGGCAATCCAGGATTCATAAAGGGAGATCAATGTCCTGTGAAGACATGTAAGCATATCCTCTTCTTGACAGTATGAATACATCAAGACCTTTTTAAATATCAGTGAGGAGATCATAGAGGCTTAGGTATAACTTTGTGACTTGGCCTGGTGGTGATGAGGAATACCTGTAGTGGGGGGATATGAAAAATTAAGCACCAATTCTTAAGAGCTCTTGAAGTATATGTAAGGCTGTTGTTTATATATGAGCTCAAAGAATTCCTAAAATTAAAAAGCAGTGAAAGAAATGGTGTATTATTTTTTATTTTATAACCATAAATCATAAGGGCATAAGCCTCATGGGTAAGCTTCCATAGGGAGAGAATCTATAATTGTTGGACAGACATATGAAAAGGTGTCAGTATATCCTATAGAGCTATTTGCCATTCTATAAACTCACAAGTTTCATAGTTTGATATTAATATAATATCATCTGTACAATAAATGTATTGTAAGATATATGTATATACATATACATGTATACATACATATAGGTTGGGGGACTGTGAGGAAGCTATAATTGACAGTTAGTTTGATAGTTAATCTGTATATATAATGAGGAACTTTGCTCAATGAATGAGTCCTGGATAAACAGAACTCGCATTTCCTGATTTGTATGTCAGCTTTGGCCTCCGTCATGGTAGGGTGAGTAGGCAAGCTAAAAATATTTGAAATGCTGACAATCTTTAGGTTGAGGAGGTATGGTAAAGAAACAATCTTGTATATCTATGACGATTTTTTTTTTTTATTTCTGGGGATGGCCCTGGGAGATGGCAAGCCAGACTGTGAGACTTTCCTTGGCTTTAATAAATTTTATTTAATTTTTTTAAGGACCTGTAACAGCCTGATTTTCCTAAATAAAAAGATATTGGGGTGATTTAAGGGCTGGTGGGGGAGTTTATATGTCTAATATTTAAGTTTTTCCTCTACCAGACAGGTAGCAATTATAATTTTCTCAGCATTTAAAAGCCATTGTTTGATCCAGATAGGAGCATTAGATTTTCCTGACCTTCTGGCTACATTATTAGCTTGACCTAGGCCTGTAAGAGACGAAGAAGTAATAGTCATCTTACGTACTTGGCCAATCTTTTTCTGAAATATAAGAAACATCTATGTTTATGTCTAGCAAGCCAATTATCTTCTTTCCCTGTATTTTAAGTGTTTAGTTGTTTGGAATATTTAATTTCTTCAACCCAGAAGGCCATATCACTAGAATCCACACCAGCAGCTCCCTTAGGCGCTGCCCTGTATGAATCTGAATTGTACAATGATCTTAATCTCTCCAGTAAAGTCAAAATCGCACATCCCTGGGGCAACCTTGTACAGCCGAGGAGCTATGGCCTATTATTAGCCCCAGTGTCCCTTCTGAGGAGGTCCATAGCCTTTTGTATTAAGGTATACATAAGTTTATTTTTAAAGCCTATATATCTATCTCAGACCTCAATAAAAACCTTATCCATAGATCTAACTTAGGCAGACATCCTCAATATCTTTAGGTTACTTATTGAGATTTATGTATCTTTTTTTTTTTGGTTTTTCGAGACAGGGTTTCTCTGTGTAGCTTTGCGCCTTTCCTGGAACTCTCTTGGTAGCCCAGACTGGCCTCAAACTCACAGAGATCCGCCTGGCTCTGCCTGCCAAGTGCTGGGATTAAAGGCGTGCGCCACCACCGACCGGCCAAAGGTTAAACATTTTAAATGCTAGGGGGCTAAGTAATGAATTGATTATATGAAACTTAGCATACTTAACATGTATATAAATACGATTTTGTATACATTAGAAGATTTGATCATTTATGATGATTAACCCTTAATTTGTATCTTGATAATTATCTCTAATAGCTTATAGCTTAAGTACAACTTATCCTTAACAATTTACAGTTTAGGTTAGCCAATCAATCAACAAGTTTTATTTTTTAATTAGCTTTAATTAAAGTAAACTTATTTTTAAAAATTTGTAAGTTAGTTGTCTCTATAAACTTAGAACTTAGGTTTTATACCTGTCAGCTTTAGCCTTAAAAATATTAAGTTATTTTAATATAGAAACAGGAACTCTTATTTAAAATATAGTGTATAAGGAGAGTAACAATTTAATAAATCCTTTAAGGTGTGTCATGAAATGAGATAAGCATAGTAAAACAAAGGAGTTTATTTGGTTTTTGGCTTTTTTTCTAGCAGCTGCACCCAGTCTGTATCAAGTCAGATAGCCACCGGAAATGGCAAGGTGAGAAGGGTGAAGATGACTCACTGGCAGAAGTGAGCTGAGATGCAGATAGCAGATAGTTAGGTTCAGAGGGAAGAAGGCAGATGTATAGGATTCCAACCCCCAAATGTCTTCCGGGGTTTGATGAATCCATACAGGTCATAGCAGGGTGTCCCCTAAGCAGGACCTGTTTTTGCGATGAGTTAACTGAAGTTCTTGTACTTGGTCAAGATTTTTATAAATTACCAAGAACTTAAAAGTCAACCCAGAAAGAGGAAAGAGAGAGAAAAAGACACTATTTTAGGAGAGCTGGGAGTTGCCATTAGTTTTTAAACCGGCTCTGGCTGTGGTGCTTGCATTGTTATTTAAATGATGGCTACTAGAGTGACCTCTTAGTTAGCAATTTAGAAGTTTAGGCTAAAGTTGGTCCTTAGATCCATTTAGTTTTAGCACAAAAAAAACCTGTTTGTAGCAGGACACTGCTGCTATGGAGAACATAGTGAACTTCATTACCTCTAGTTTACACTCTCAGGAGGTCTGGTAGTGTGATAATTTTGTGTTACCTCCTTGTAAGACCCTGAATGAAGTAACGGCAGGTTTCTCCCTAAAAGGGAGGGGTTAGAATTTCTGCCGCTTATCATAGTCTGACGGTAAATGAGTTTCATAAGGTTGGCAGGTTTTAGGGATTTCCTAAATCTTTTTTTTACTTTTTATAAACCTTTAGGATATCATTAACATCAATCGTTCCTTCTTGGGGAAACCAGGGACAACAGTCCTCTAAGTAACTAAAGAATTTGTTGAGGTCTTTTTTCTATGAACCCTTATCCCTCCTGTCTTGAGGACCTCTTTAATGCCCTTAAGGAAAAAGGTCATGGGAAGAACTTCCCCATCCCATGGTTAAGCCTAAATTTAGACTAACCTCGTCCTTCCCATTCTCCTCCGGATCATCAAGAAAGGGCGTCGAATCGGGTGGTCTCAATGGACAAGCACCAAAAATATCTCCACCAGATGTCTGGACTTTCCTGGAGAAGACATTCAACTCCCAACGAGGCGAGGGTCAAGCCACCACATTGGGTGCCAGTTGCCCCGGCTAGTGGGGTGTCAACAGGGGTGACCCATCTGCGGGAGAGAATGAGAGGGACGGGGGAGACATGAAAGTATAACAGCAAGACAGTGTGTTCTGATCAAGATGCCAATTTTATTCTCCTCAGCAAGACTTATATAGCATGAGAGGGGGCAGGAAGGAGGGAAGGGGTACACGACATGCCGTACGTGCAGGTGATGGGAGACATGCAGGTGAAGGACTACATGCAAGTCCTGAGGCTGCTAGGTGATAAGGTCACTGGTCAGGGCCCATTGTCCTGTTGCTATGCTACCTGACCTGCCTGACCTGTTCTTTATCTTTGAAGGCATCTGGTTTAGGGCAGGGGCTTATTCTCTGGCCTAGCTAGTATATTTCCATGGTCCATATTTGGTCCCTGACACAGGTCTTCTATGGTTGGTATTGAGATTAAAGGTGTGTGTCTCCAATGCTGGCTGTATCCTTGAACACAGATGTACCTAGCTCTGCCTACCAAGTGCTGGGATTAAAGGCATGCACCAACACCACCCAGCTTTCGCTGTGGCTTGCTAATAGCTCTGACACCCGGGCAACTTTATTTATTAACATACAAATAAAAACACATTTCAGTGCATCAGTGCAAATAAAATATCACCATATTTCCCCTTTTGTATTTTTTTTTTTTTGGTTTTTCGAGACAGGGTTTCTCTGTGTAGCTTTGCGCCTTTCCTGGAACTCGCTTTGGAGACCAGGCTGGCCTCGAACTCACAGAGATCCGCCTGGCTCTGCCTCCCGAGTGCTGGGATTAAAGGCGTGCGCCACCACCGCCCGGCTCCCTTTTGTATTTTAATAAAAAGAAAAAAGGAGAAAGGTTATGACTAACATAAGAAAAAGTATATACAAAAGTACAATAACTATATACAATATATACAAGTAATAAATACCTAAACAATGTCTAGTCCATTAGTATTTGACAAATTCAGAGAAAATAATTTCATTATCTACCCTATTTTGGTAAGTCCAAAATGTATCTAATTTTGTATTCTAATTAATCTTCAACTATAACTAACTAATCTTGAACTCCCTCAGAGATCCAAGAAGGAAAATAATATTACCTAATAAAAAATAAAAACAGGAAGTACATGTAAGCAACTTCCAAAAAAATTGTGAGTTGACAGAAACAGCCAGCTGCCTGGACAGTCACCTGAGGTTTCTCCACAGTGTTGGGGCATCATTTTCAGCCTATAGGCTTAGCGTATCTGACAGACTCATTTGTGAAGTTGGATGTACACAAGGTCAATAGTTTGACCTCACATTGGGTGAGGGCAGTCCATGTCAGCCTATATACTTAAGAATGTGCTGACCTCAGAATGGAAAGCAAGATATGTGTTACGTTGGGGACGAGGTTTTGCTTTTGTTTCTACAGGAGAAGATAAGCCGTGGGTACCATCAAAATTGATAATGGTTCGATTTGAACAAGACAGACCTCTTAATTAGAGGAGGTGATAGTTCATCAACCAGCATGAACATCCAATTTAAACTAACTTACACCAGTAACACATGTCTTTTCATTTAATCAGATAATAACTTGCCAAAAAGGAACATCCCCAAAATTAGTCTTGGGGAAAGGTTTTTGTTTTTGTCTTTTAGGAGAATGAAGGTTAAGGAATTTAAAGAACATTGGACAAATGAGACAACTGAATCAAAGAGACAAATCATCTATCCCAGGAAACAGAGTGAAATGGTATGTGAGTATGTCATCTAAAAATTTTATGTCTTCCTAAATGTTTGTTTCTGCTCTTCTCTAAAAAAATTTAACACTATTGGTCTTCTAATATTCTCAATTCATTTAAAATTTTAAGCTGACTTTGGAGTTGGAGAATGGCTCTCTCCTTCTTTAAACTCAAACATGTTGTTAAAAGGAAAATGCAAACTCCCTGTATCATGACAAAAGAAAAGAGCCATCTTCTGCTATGGGACAGGAAAAAAACCCAATTAAGGGACTATTCTATTACTAACCTCAACTCTTTAATTCTATTGTGATTCTTTAAACTTTTCTTAAAGTATGAATTTTATATCAAAATTTACAAAATTAATATATATATACTCATATATATATACATTTTAAACTTTAAGATATGAATGGTCATATAGAGTACTAACTAATTGTAGGGGGGAAAAGGCTTCAATTAGCTGCATATATATGCCTTTGTGTTCGAGTCTCTTATCAGTTTTCTGCAGGAAATCATGGCCAGGCCCAACATCAACTAAAATCTCCAGGAAGAAGATGGGGCCCCACAACAACAATTCCACGTGGACAATAATAATTTCACTAAGCTGACAAACATCATATACAGATCAGCTTTAAACTACAAAGTGCTCAGAGCAATTTTGACAGGGCTAGCTGAGACAATCCAGTCTCAAAAACTACTTGAATAAGGACTTGAGATAAACCCTAAACTTTGACATTATACACAGACTGGATAACGAAGGATATAGTTACCTTTCCTAAAATTTGACAATTAACCTAAAATTTTTTTTTTTGAGGATAAAGATACCTTCGCTCATACACAACAAGAAACAAATTTAGGGGCTGGAGAGATGGCTCAGAGGTTAAGAGCACTGACTGCTCTTCCAAAGGTCCTGAGTTCAATTCCCAGCAACCACATGGTCGCTCACAACCATCTGTAATGAGATCTGGTGCCCTCTTCTGGCTTGCAGGGATATGTGCAGACAGAACACTGTAGACATAATAAATAAATAAATCTTTAAAAAAAAAAAAAGAAAAAAGAAACAAATTTAAAAATATGCCACCCACATTCCCAAAGAGGTTGTGTGGGTAGGTTGACTTTTTGGTCCTTTAATGGGTTTTGGGTCTGGGATAATTTTCATTGTTTAGGGGGGTTGGTTACAAGTTGTTGTCAAGGGTTAAAACAAGGGGTAAATAAAGGAGATTAGATTTAAGGTTCTTGTTTAAAAAAACACACATAATTACTAGTTTTAATACTTTACATTGGATTGGATTGTACAAATTATATATATTGAAATTGATATTGTTACAAAATGCTATATGTATATTTCTAATTGTACTTATACCATTCATTTAACAATGTAAGATATGCTGCTAAGCCACTAGTGTGTGATTTGTCAAACTTCTTTATGTAGGCATTTAGTTGTATGAACTTTCCTTTTACTACTGCTTCCATAGTGTAATATAAGTTTGGGTACATTGTACACTTCTATTCATTGAACTCTAAGAAGTCTTTAATTTCATTATTTTTTCCTTCACTTGTTGGTAATTCAGTTGAGCTTTATTTAGTTTCCATTATTTTGTATTTCTGTAATTTCTGTTGTTGAATTCTAACATTAAGCCACATTGTTGAGTATATTTTCTTGAGCTGGTATTCTTCTTGTATCACTATTATTCTTCAGTTTGGTCTTTTATTGTGTCCCACATTTGCTGGATGTTCATTTGTTATGACTATGTTGACTTGAATATATTCCTTGCTAAAAATTTTTTTTCTATCGTATCTTCAAAGCTTAGAGATTCTCTGCTTCATCTCTTGCATTCTGTTGGTTATGCTTGCATCTGTAGTTCCTGTTCATTTACTCAGATTTTCCATTTCTAATATTCTCTAAGTTTGTGTCTTCTTTATTGCCTCAATTTCAATTTTCAAAGCTTGATCTTTGTTTGATTGCTTTTTCTTCATTTTCCTGGCTTTCTGTAATAGATTTATTGATCTCCTCCAACTTTTTGTTTGTCTTTACTTCTATTTCTTTAAGGGAATTTTTCATTTCCTCTTTAAAGGCCTCTATTATCTTTATAAAGCCATTTGAAGGTCACTTTGCTCTGCTTCTTTTATGTTGGGTTATTCAAGTCTTGCTGTTGTAGAACCACTAGGTTCTGGTGGTACCATATTGCTTTTTTTGTTGTTGAATGCATTCTTGCACATTCACCTACCCATCTCTTTCTCTAATCATTACAAGCAGTATCTGTGTCTCAGGGAGACACTATTGGTCCATCCTACAGCCTCTTACATGGGCCAGGCTGCTATAAAGAGAGGATTCTCCCAGAAGTTGCCTGAAGGCTTAAGTTATCACCAAAAACACCAGCAGCCATCATGCTGTGGGAAGGTCAATATTTTGGTCACATACACAAAGGGTTAAGAAACACAGTAAAAACAAATTCAAACAGAAAAGACTCTAAATAGGTTATGATGTACTTAAAAATATATATGTAGGATATATATGTAGGTTGAAGAAAGAAAAGGAAAAAACAATTAGGGTGTTTGGCCATCCCATCACCAGAGTAGGTCAGTTTGGGCTGTCTCTCGACCATTGCCAGCAGTCTGTTGTGTGGGTATCTTTGTGGATTTCTGTGGGCCTCTCTAGCACTTTGTTTCTTCCTATTCTCATGTGGTCTTCATTTACCATGGTCTCCTATTCCTTGTTCTCCCTCTCTGTTGTTGATCCAGCTGGGATCTCCCGCTCCCCCAAGCTCTCTTTCCCTCGACCCTCGCCTTTCACTACCCCCACTCATGTGGATCTCTGGGAGTCCAATTAGCGAGAATGAGGAGGGTTTATATGAGCGAGAATTGTTGAGACCAAGGTTGGATAAAGCACAGGGACAAATAGCCAAATGAATGGAAACACATGAACTATGAACCAATGGCTGAGGGGTCCCCACTGGATCAGGCCCTCCGAATGGGTGAGACAGTTGATTGGCTTGATCTGTTTGAGAGGCATCCAGGCAGTGGGACTGGGTCCTCTGCTCATTGCATGAGTTGGCTGTTTGAAACCTGGGGCCTATGCAGGATTGTTTGACTCGGCCTGGGAGGAGGGGACTAGACCTACCTGGACTGAGTCTACCAGGTTGACCTCAGTCTGTGGGGAAGGCTTTGCCCTGGAGGAGATGGGAATGGGGGGGGTTGGGTGGAAGGTGAGGGTAATGGGAGGGGGGAGATCAAGGGAATCCGTGGCTGATATGTAGAACTGAATTGTATTGCAAAATAAATTAAAATAAATAAATAAATAAATTTTAAAAAAAGAAAAGGAAAAAAGTATAGCCCATAATAAAATGAAATAAATGCTTTAAAATTTCCTTAAAGAGATAATAATAATATAAATAAAACAGGCTACATAAGAATAAAAAATAAACAAAGCACTTGGATTATGTATATTATTGTGTTCTTTGACTGTTAATGAGCTAACTACAGACATACACCTGATTATGGAGGCTGCTAAGCTAAACCAACATACATATTTTAAATGTATCTTGACTTCAAAATTTGTGTCTAAATACGTTGCTTTCTAAAAAAGTTACTACTTTTGTTTCCACAGATGAGAACCTATGGATTTCTTTTGGGTTAGTATGATTTGATTGAGCAAGACCCCCTGAAAAATCTCCAATGGGAATGATTGCAAGATGATCCAATATCCACAACAGCTTCAATGCTACTGGCTGAGATTGACTAATTAACCCAGTCAAGACTTGACCATAATTCTAAATTTCCTCAGGATCCCCATAGACTACCAGTGCCCTTAATTAGCAGCAAGTAGTATAGAAAACTATGCCCAAGTTCACAAAATATTGTTTATGAATGTTTGTTTTTATTGAGAGGGTTGATTATAAATGGTTAATGGTCATAGTCAATCTTTCTAAAAACTGGATAATATAGAAATGACAAGGTCAATAATTGAATATATTTTAATAGAAAAAACGTCTGTTAATCTCAAAATACTTTACATTTGTATGGATTTTAATTTATTGATATAAATTTAAGGTCAATTTTGCTATAGTATATGTACATTTCAACCCTTCTTAAAGATATTTTAATGTAACTCATTTAAAAATGCAATATATAGTTAATGCAAGTTAATAGTTATCTATAATAGCTAAACTTATAGTCATGTTTATTAGGTTTTCTAGGTATATAGAGAGATATTTCAGATATATAGGTAACTTTCAAACACTTCAAAGTTCTACAGAATACAGCATATTTAAATGTTCTAAGTACTTAGACTTTTCTGGACAATGAGACACGTCTGCTCATGGCAGTACCCATTGCTTCAAAGAGAATGATGGGCATTAAAGAAACTCATTATGGAGTTTATTTACAATAGAGAAAAGTTTAGCCATTTGAGCAAGGAACTGTTGTCCCTGGACTACATGAAAAACTCACCATGCAGGACACATAGGAAGGTGACCCCTGAACTTTGACAAAACAAGGAGAGATGGTCCTTCAGATTCCTGATTTGCATAAGAAACTGTCAGACATTCTGCAGGACACATAGGAAAGTGACTGATGAACTTTGTCTATAGAAGGAACAGTTTATCAAATTTTCTGCTTCATGGAAAAGACTGACAGAGACTCTAAGCCAGTAGGCTGAAGATGGATGCCCCAATGTTACAGAGGAACTTTGGATGACTGACCAGGCAGCCCAATGTCACTGTCATTTCTAGAATTTTGGAAGTTGTTTGAAATGCACTTGCTGTTTACTCAGATAATATTCTTCTAGGGTCTTTGATGGAATTGAAGATTAGATATTTAAAATTATAATTTTCCTTTGTTATGAATAAAAGATATATTAGATATAAAACTTTAGACTCACAAACATAGAATAGATGATAGAATGTTTTCTTTAATTTTGCCAAATACAAATAGATTAGTTATTATAACTATAATTTTTGCATGATAACTGTTTTGTTATGTGTAATTTTACTATGTTAAGATAAAAAACTTCCTTTTTGATTAGACAGAAAAGGGGAAGTGCTCTGGGATGGTCTTTCTGTTTGCTGTGTATATGTGTCGTGACCACTGGTTAATATAGAAGCTGCTTTATCCTATGGCAAGACAGGTTAGATCCAGATAGGAGATCCAAAAAAATATACAGAGAGAAGAAAGGCAGAGTTCAGGAAGATGCTGCAGTCTGCTGGGGGAGCCAGATGTATTGGAACACCCCTAAGGCCATGAGACATGTGGTGATACTTAGATTAATAGAAATGGGTTAATTTAAGATCAAAGTGCTCATCAATGATAAGCCTGAGCCATAGACCAAACAGTCTGTAATTAATATGAGCCTCTGTGTGTTTATTTGTGACTTACCAGCCTCAGGACCTGGAAAACTACCAGCTGCAGGGCTCCTTCTGCCTTGGCAGCCCAGGGCACTTTAAAGTGTTTTGTCCATTGTGGATAGTGAAATATCCTGAGATATGAAGGCCAAAACTGTACAATGGAAAAGAGAAGGCATCTTCAACAAATGGTGCTGGCATAATTGGATATCAACATGTTGAAGACTGTAAATAAATCCATATCTGTTGCCATGCACAAAACTCAAGTCCCAGTGGCTCAAAGGTCTCAACATAAATCTAGTTACACTGAACCTGATAGAAGAGAAAGTAGAAAGTAGTTTTGAAATCATTGGCACAGGAGACCATTTCCTAAATATTACACCAGTAGCACAGACACAGAGAGTAACAATTAATAAATGGGCCCTCCTGAAACTCAGAAACTTCTGAAAGGCAAAAAACACAGTCAATAAGACAAAACAATAACCTACAGAATGGGAAAAGATCTTCATCAACCCCACATCAGACAGAGGGCTGATATCTAGAATATATAAAGAACTCAAGAAATTAGACATCAAATACCCAACAGTCCAATTAAAAAAGTGGGCTATAGAGCTAAACAGAGAATTCTCAACAGAAGATTCTCAAATTGCTGAAAGACATTTAAGGAATTGCTCAACATCCTTAGTCATCAGGGAAATGCAAATCAAAATGACTCTGAGATACCACCTTAAACCTGTCAGAATGGCTAATATCAAATTACTGAATACAGCTTATGTTGGAGAGGATGTAGAGCAAGAAGAAGACTCCTCCACTGTTAGTGGGAGTACAAACTCATACAGCGACTTTAAAAATCAGTGTGGTAGTTTCTCAGAAAATTGGGAATTGATCTTCCTCAAGACCCAGTTATACACCTCTTGGGCATATACCCAAGGAATGCTCAATAATAACACAAGGGCACATGCACAACTATGTTCATAGCAGCATTATTTGTGATAGACAGAACCTGGAAACAACCTAGATACCCTTCAAATGAAGAATGGATAAAGAAAATGTGGTACATATACACAATGGAGTACTACCCACCAAAGAAAAACAATGACATCATGAGGTTTGCAGGCAAATGGATAGAAATAGAAAAAAAAATCATCCTGAGTGAGGTAACTCAGACTCAGAAAGAGAAACAGGGTATGTACTCACTCATAAGTGAATACTAGATATAAAGCAAAGGATAACCAGACTGGAACTCACACTCTAGGGAGGCTAACTAGTAAAGAGGACCCTAAGAAAGACATAGGGATCACCCAATGACAGAGAAATAGATTAGATCTACATGAGCAAAATGGGAGTGAGGGGGGAGGGTAATGGAGAACAAGTGTCAAGGGAAAGAGGTTAGGGGAGCAGGAGGTCCCAGCTGGATAAGGAACAGAGTGGGAGAACAAGGAAAGACACACCATGGTAAATGAAGACACCATGGGAATAGGAAGAAGAGTGCTAGAGAGGTCCCAAGAAATCCACAAAGATTCCTCCACTATAGACTACTGGCAATGGTGTTGAGAGTGCCTGAGATGACCTGCTCTGGTGATTGGTTGCCTGAACCCCGTAACTGTCATGATAGAACTCTCATCCATCTAATTGAAGCAGATGCAGAGATCCATGGCCAAGCCCTAGGTGGAGCTCCAGGAGTCCAATCAACAAGGGATAGGAGGGATTGTATGAGCAAGAGATATTGAGACCATGATTTGCTAAAGCACATGGATGGATAGTCAAACTAGTAGAAATGCATGCATGAACTATGAACCAACAGCTGAGGAGCCCCCATGGAACTGGACCAAGCTCTCTGGATAAGTGAGACAGTTGATTAGCTTGAACTACTTAGGAGGCCCCCAGGCAGTAGGACCAGGAACTCTCCTTGGAACATGAGCTGGCTTTTTGGAACCTAGGGTATGTGCTGGGACACTTTGCTCAGCCTAGGTGAAGAGAGGAGGAGATTGGACCTGCCTCAACTGAATCTACCAGGCTAGTTGAATCCCCAGGTGAGTCCTTGCCCTGGAGTAAATGGCACTGAGGGTGGAATGGGGGGAGGGTGGGAGGGGCAGGAGGAGCAGGAGGAGGGAGGACAGGGAAATACATGGCTGACATGTAAAATTAAATTAATTATAAAATTAAAAAATAACCAAAGTGTTTCTTTCATTAAAGTGCTAAAAAAAATCTGTTTTTGCAAGCTTTGCTGATTCTGATTTCTGACTCCAGTATGTAACATGATCCTCTCAAATACTGATTTTTTCAGTGAAAAAACTTTTACAACGCCCAAACATATTCTCTTACAGTAGTTTATTTAAAAAAAATCCCCCCCCCCATTTTAATTGTGGTGGTTCACTTCCACTCAGCCAAGCAAACCTCCCAAATAAGAATAGCAAGACACAGAAGAAAATATTAATAGCTGGACTCAATATTTAATACATGAATTCTAGTAAGTCACCAAAATCATTTATATGCTTCTATTAAAATTCACCAGTAGGCACAGGTGGCATTTATTTGTTGTTAGATTATCCCGATAAGGATTAGAATTCTGAGATTGGAACAGGCAAACACAACTCTATATTTAGGATCAAACATGCTGATTTCTACCTTCCCTCTCCATCTTCTTTGCTTTTAGCATCTGAAAGTGGTTAATCAATAAAGAATAGCTAGCTGGTGAGTATTTCCAAATGGCAAAGGACAGGAGCCATGCAAATTATTTGGTAACAGTCATGAAGAGAAGTGTTAATTTTTTTTAACCAAATGAAGTGATTCTCTGCTCTAAAGCATCTCTTTCAGCAGTTTTTATATGTTCAGGATCTGATTCCTCTGTTCCCAGAAAGAGATGTTCACCAGAAAGAGATGTGCAGCTTACCTCATATAAATGCTAGCTTACCACTATCATAAAAAACATGTAAACAAACAAACAAACAAAAAGGAAAGTCCCACTTATGAAGGAAGAGATTTTATAAGTCATGCCTTGTGACAGCACCCATCTCCATGGTGCATCCCAACCAATCTTTTTCTAGGTAAAAGAAATTGACATGCAGAGATGCTAAACTGCCAAAGAACCAAGAATTTCCTGAGTGTGACTGCTGTCCTATCCTTCTTTTGCAATCTTTTCCTCAGAACTGCATTCTAAACCTGTACCTGTTGTTATTTCAGACCTTATTCTCCTTGGATAGCCTTGGATGTAGCTCCAAAGGGTCTGTTACAGGTCCTAGGAGAAGGACAAAATCAAAGTGACTTTTCACATCTGATAAGGTCTATTTACCTTTGAAAGAGGAAATTCGCCAAAGATTTGTTTACAGAATCCTTAATGAAGCACAGAAGTTAGAGGGATACTGAGAAGTTTTCACAGGGATCTGTGTACATCAGCCCTGGAGTTAATCTCCAACCTAAGGTAACTAGTGGATACATTGCCAGTCATTACTTACACCCCCGCATACCTGGAATTTAAGAAGATACTTTGCTCTCAGCTTTAAGGAGCTTCTTCTGAACTTCAAGGAAGAACATAGCATAAGATTGAAATTCATAGTCAAGGCAGTGAATTCAGATCCAATTCCCCATATCTGAAAATTTTAATGATCAGGAAATTCAAAGAAAATACATTCATTGAAGTGAAGCTCATTGTATATAACACATTAGAAGAATTTAGCATAATACTTGATAGGGCAAGACAATATCAGGAGACATTTTTTTAAAGAGTGAAGTGGTTTGTGAGTCTATGGCTGTCTCTGTGTCTTTGTAAAACTGTAACAAGCAAATACAGGTTGAGTTCAGGAGGAAGTAGGATCTCTTCTGAGACAGATATGGTGCTGTTGAGCATTTCATGAAATACACATCTCACTGACTTGTGAAAACCCTTCTGTCATAGAGTGCTTTCTTAACATCTTTATTACATTGAGTTATCAGGCAGAGCAACTTAGAAAGGGAAAAATTGATCAAAGCCCACAATTCCAGGTAATAGTTCCATATTTGGGAAATCAAGGTAGGAACTCAGCTAATCATATCACATCCACAGCCAAGAGCAGAGATAAACAAATGTACCCATGCTGCCTGTTTGCTTATGTTTACGCTCGAGGTTCTTCATACTTAAACAGTACAGGTTGCAGACAATGAAATGATTCTGCCCATTTTAGGGAGTTTTATCTCAATTAACAATTAATAAAATCTCACAGAGACATGCTCAAAGTAAATCTGGTCTATATAATTTCTCATTGAGGATACCTATGGTGGTATTTTATTTTTAGTGAAATGTGATTTTAATTGTATGTTAATAAATAAAGTTGCCCAGGGGTCAGAGCTATTAGAGCCATAGCAAAAGCTGGGCGTTGGTGGTTCATGCCTTTAATCCCAGCACTTGGTAGGCAGAGCTAGGTAGATCTCTGTGTGTTCAAGAATACAGCCAGCATTGGAGACACACACCTTTAATCTCAATACCAACCATAGAAGACCTGGAGGTCTATACAGACAGGCAGTAACGAGGCAGTCATGTGGTTGGTTTTACAACCAATGAGAATGCAGAACAGAAAGTCTATATAAAGACAAATGGGAAGTAGGTCTCTTTTGGAGAGGTCTCTTGGCTGAATAGGCTAGCTGCTGCAGGCGGGTAAGGCTCTTAGCTCTGATCTCTTGGCTTTCTTCTTTGCACTGTCTCTGTGTTTCTTATTTAATAAGAAGGTTGGTTACATCTACAGGTTCCTCTTCCCAGGTGACTAGTTTGATACAGTCTGATAGTAAAAACTAAGAATCACACTGCCCCAGCATCACTGCCAGGATTTGAGAAGATTTCTGTTCACATTCAGAGCTGTGGTCCTCAACCTGTGGGTCACCACCCCATTGGGGGTTGCATAGCAGATATCCTGGACATCAAATATTTTAATTATGATTCATAACAGTAGCAAAATTAAGGTTAAGAAACAATGAAACAATCATGTTTATGGTTCACCACAACATGAGGAACTACTGTTAGTGCTATTTAAAGAGTCAGAGAGTTGGAAAAATTAAGAACCATTGATCTAGAGTGTCCAGTGGAAACCTAATGTCTATTTTCCTAAATATGAAGGGGCTTGCAAAGGATTGTCCTGAATATCCTTTGCTCTATAGGAAACTCATGTTCTGTGTGGAAGACTTCAGATGTCTGGCCACCTTTACTACCCAGTAGGAGCAGACCACTTTGAGCCATTCAACAGAAAGTACAACACCCACTACACACATGCTGATGACAAACATTTTAGTCACACTGAGCTCCATGACCATATCATGCACCTATCATGTTCCTAGGCTATGTTAGCCTCTTCTTCTAGTATAAATCTGCCCAGATGTTTCCTATAGACACTTTACCAGGAAATTATTTAACAAGTGTCCTTCTCAGTCAGCATTAATTCTATAATGTCTTATGGCTAAGGAGATAAGGAGATGCAGGTACATTTTTTTTATTTTATATCATTTTTTTGTTTATTAAGACATTTTCGGGCTGGAGACTCTCCAGAGGCCCTGAATCCCGAACCTTTACACCAGCTGATTGGGTGAGTTTGTCTGTGCGTCTTGCCTGTTTGTTGTTTCTGTTTTCTGTTTCTCTTTGATTTCTGATTGCTGCCAGTAGCTGTCCATTTCTGAGAAGTTCCACTTTAGTGGATGCACAGTATCAGCAAACCTGGATGAATTGAGAGATGTCCCCTGTCCTTGTCTGGGCAGGGGTCTCAAGTCTGATCCTACTTTGCCAGGGACCCACAAGGGTCCCATCTGTATATCCAAGAATTCTGGGGATCAGGAGACTCTGTTGACTTGTCCCCACCCCATCTGTACAGTCTATGGCATAATCAAGGCATGATCTCCAGATGCCTGTCTGCCTGGACCACCTGTCAGCTGCTGTGGAACTCTGCTGTGGGCCCTAGTTGTTCCATTTTGTCTGTCTTATTGATAACTGCTGTGTGTCACATTTCTGTTCATCTTCATCTGTACATGTACCAGGTTGAGCCATGGGAAATACACCTTCATCCCCACTTGACCTGACCCTAGCTCATTGGAAGGATGTACAGTTGATTGCTCATAACAACAGCTTCCCATGAGACCCGAGGAAGGTGACCCAAAGCCCCAGGTCATTTAAGGAAGAAGGGAGGAATCTAACTTTTCCCTCCATCCTACTCTCTCTGCCCAATCCATCTCACCCCATCCATCCCCCACCCAACCCATATCCCCAACCAGAACCACCTTTACAGGGGCCAGCTTAAGCAACCCAAAGCCAAAAAGGGGCCACCCCGCAGCCAGACACTGCAGTGGCCCTACCACTTACATGTATCAGACCTGTGGATGCGGACAGGAACTAACCCTATCATTATTGGCCATTTGCAACCAGTAGCCAGCACACAGAATGCCCCATCTTCCAAAAACCCCAGGATTTAATTAATCTTTTAGAAACTGTTTTTTCCCCAACAGGCTACTTATGATGATTGTGGTCAGCTTCTAAACATTCTGTTCACCACTGAGGAGAGGAATAGAATCCTGGAGGCTACTCTGAAATTGGTTTCAGGTCCCACAGGAGCTCCCACCACTGATCCAGTGACCATCAATGCTTATTTTCCTTCCAACCATCCTGATGGGGACTATAACATGGCACAAGGTAAGGAGAGGATCCATGTCAGAGGGGATAAACTGAGACCAAACTGGGAACAGTCAGGGAGAATGTCCCTCTGATGAAATGGAGAAGGGACAGATTCCTCCCCACAAAGCTGCTTGAGTTTGAGGCAGATTCAGGGGGAGAAAAAAAGCCCCTACCCCCAGAGGCAGCTAGCAGAGGAACAGAGCCACAGCCTGAGATATCTGAAACTCTGCATCTGTGGGGGAAAGAAAAAGCAAAATGAGATAAAGATCTATCCATGGGAGAAAATCTCTCTGAAGGAGCTGTGGAAAAGCTCTGTTGTTAATGCTTCTGTTTTTCACTGACTGGCTAAGGCAAACACAAGCTCTGAGGGAAGTTGGGAAAAGGAATGCCTGCCTCAGTGCAATCTAAGGATGCAGATGTGGTTCTAATCCGGGGCTAATGTCTGATGGAGAGGCACCTGTGAAAACAAGCTGAGGAGAGAATGGAAATCTTCAAATGTCCCATAATTAAAAATGCAGAAAGCTGGGTTGAAATCTCATGGACAAAAACTTTGAGAGCAAGCCTGGCAAAAGAGAACCAGAAGTTGACTTTTAGACCTGAAAAGAAGTGTGGGAAATGGAGTCCATAAGCTAGTTCATAACAGTAATTGAATGAGGAATGCATTCTAGGAAAGGTAGTTTTTCTGCTAAAGATGCGACATTGGAAAAACTTTTCAGCTTGAAAAGAGAGTCATAGTAAATTTAAAATACAGCTTTCAAAAGAATAAGAAGGGCTGGGCAATGGTGGCCAACGCCTTTAATACCAGCACTCGGGAGGCAGAGGCAGGTGGATCTTTATGAGTTCGAGGTCCGCCTGGTCTGCAGAGCGAGATCCAGGAAAGGCGCAAAGCTAAACAGAGAAACTCTGTCTCAAAAAACCAAAACACAAACAAACAAAGAAGAATAAGAAGGATGAAAATTGTCTAGAGTTTCTTGAATGTTAGGTCCAAGGAAAGACTGTAAGAATACAAAACTTGGAGCTATGCTGCTTTTTGGCTTTACCGGCTCCTTGAGAAAATGCCTTATTTACCCTAATAGCTGTGCAAAGTTTTTATGGTAGTTGGATGACAAAAAGCCGACATGTAGAAGATTGCAAAAAGCTACCTATAAAGCAAACAAGCCACTTTAAAATCCTTAAAGCAAGAGAAAGTAGTTTATACACCGAACTTTGTTTTATGTATGAAGAAACTTATGGGAAATTAAACAATTCTTTCCCTTTTGAACAAACAAAATGAGTGATTTCTTTGCAAATCTAATAGGGAGACAAGGAAACAGGCATTCAAAAGAAATGACTGCTTTAGAGATGGAAACAAACTTCAGAAAAATCTGTCTTAAAAAATGGAGTTGCTTCACACCTGAAAGTTCCTCATAAGAAATCAATGCTAAATATCACAACATCAGGGGTTAAATCTAATGAAGTGAAAATACTAATTCCTGAAAATGCTTTTTCTCTGAGTAAGCTAATGAAGGATGTTTCATGGAAGAAGACCTATGTTCTTGACTCTTTTGAATAGTAGCAGTTTTGGTGAAAATACTGGACTAATAAAAATCTATCAGAAACATCAGCATTGTTAAAGAACTCAAGGCAAATACAGCTTAAAAATTAAGGAGGAAAGCTGTATTAGACTTTAAGTATGAAAAGCAACTAAATCAATTTTCATGATATTAAGGTTCCATTTTTCAGTCTGCGGTTATTAAGAGTATAAAGAGGCCTCCAGACTGCTGAGGAGTTTGAGACAATTGTAACTAAGTTTCAGCAATGTTTTCAGACCTGCTGAAAGCTGCAGGTCTGGAACCGAACTCCAATTTAGACAATTACCTTCTCCATTGGAAAATTGTCTATTGAAACTGGATGATCTTTACAAAGTTTCTATTTTCTTTCTTTCTGGGTTTGCTGTAAATGGTGATAGCTCTTATTAGAGTTTTTGTAAAAGAGCTGAAATGCATAAAGTACAGTTTAGCAACACTCACTAAATACCAGAGTTGAAAGAGCTATTAAAAAATTACACCCAATTCAATCTATCAAAAACTTTCAAAATATCAAAGCTGTCTATAAGCTCTGAACTTTAAAAATGATTTGTGTACTTCCTGTCTAGATAAGAGTATCTTTTTTTTTTTTTTTTTTTTTTTGGTTTTTCTAGACAGGGTTTCTCTGTGTAGCTTTGCGCCTTTCCTGGAACTCACTTGGTAGTCCAGGCTGGCCTCGAACTCACAGAGATCCGCCTGGCTCTGCCTCCTGAGTGCTGGGATTAAAGGCGTGCGCCACCACCGCCCGGCAAGAGTATCTTTCTAATAGAGATAGTGATAATAATTAAGAGTAAGAAATAGAAAATTATTCTGTCTTGTTAGAAAATGTTAAATCTCTTCAAAGTGTTCAGAAATTTTTAGGTGTTTGCTAAGTTAGATATATGCTCGTGGAAGCCGTGCAGACTTTGCTTAATAGTTCTTATGAATATGTTTGGAAAATAGATCTATAAAGTTTCTTTAAGAGCACAAGTTTGCAAGAAGTATCTAAGGTAGTCACAAGTCATGTAGTAATAAGCTTGTAAGAAGTAAAGATGCTAGTTGTAAATGTAAGTTTATTTAAGAATGTCAGAAGTAAATAAGTAAAGATGCTAGTTGTAAAAGATGAATATAAGAAGTAAATAAGAAGTATATTTGCTAAAGTAGTCTTATAGTTTCCTTAGGTACAAATAAGTAGATTCTAATGTTGTGAGTTTGTAAAAAAAAGTGTAAATATTGAATGTGAGTCTAAATGCTTGCAAGATATATTATATGTGAATTTGTAAAATAGTATATATGTTAAGTGTGAGTCTGTGCTTAATGCATATGGTTTAAAAAACCCTGATATACAGAAGTGAGTGTCCTAGCAGACTGCAAAGCAGGCACTCTAAGTGGTTTCAAAAGCTCCAGAAACCACTAAGAAGGTGAGAATGGTGGACACCAGAACCAGCACAAGGCATCCGCAGCTGAGATCTATGGAAAATCAATTCAACACAGAAAAACCTGAGCTAACATCAAAAACAGTGCAGTTTAAAATGTTACTATAGCCAAAAAGGTCTCTGGCTTGAGAATGAAAGTTGCAGAGATGCTTATTGCAACTAAAATTGTTAACTGCTAATAGGTTTGGTCATAAAGTGTCTCTTCATATTTGGAAATGAAAGTCTGATACCAGAATTTACTTTTTTTTTTTTAACTTTTTGAACTTAAAATGAGAAAACTACAAAAAGGGTTTTGTTATGGATTTCTTCATATTTGGAAGGCTAGTACCAGAATTTAATTGAATTTGGGGACTTAATGAAATGAACAATAGTGATTTGATTCCAATGGGATGATTTTGAATTTACTTATAATGATTACCTACAAACTTCTGAAATTATTTGTGTTAAAAATAAAACTCTTTAAATGAAGAAATTTATTGTTTCTACCTAGATTCAAGATGCAGTTTTGTGTATGCATATATGCAGGGTTTCCATGAGTTGTTCTGTGTTAAAAATGGAATTGTTTTATGGAACAGTTAATGTAAAAATGGAATCACTTATGGAACTGGTTTTGTGTAACAAATGGAACTGTTTAAATGGAAAAGTTTGGGTTTTCCAAATAGGCTTGAGATTTTGCTTAAAAATTATCAAGAAACAAAGAAGTAATATTCCTTAGTCTTTTCAATTTTAAAAATGTATTATTTAGAAGGATTAATGTCATGTTTTGTTAGTAAGAAATGCAATTGGGTATACTAAGAGATTGCTTTAAAGTGTACAGAGTTTTATTAAGAAACTACTTTTGGATGTTTTGCTAAAAGTTTTCCAAGTGTTAATGGTTAGATTGAGAACATTGCTTTTAAATATGAGTTTGTAGGGATTTTCACAGTTTGGGATTTTTAACTGGGTTTGAGATTGTGTTTAAAAATTATAAAGAAAAGGAAGAGTTATGAGTGAATTAAGGTTGAATGTATGTTTGCAGAAATTATGTTAACCTATTGATATTAATGTAACCTGGTTTTGTGAAGTTAAGGAAATATTTAAATTTGATATAAAAACATCAGAAGTTTTTCCTATGTTCTGTTAGAAAGAAAATTCAAATGATTCTATTAAGAGTTAAAGTTCTAAGACTGAAAAAATTTTTAACTATTATAGCACCATATGTGTTAATTCAAGTGATTCTTTTAAGAGTTTGCTTTGAGTTGTAAGATTGAGAGAAATGTAACAGTGGATAGCAATATTTATTAATATTAATATTAATATTAATATGGTTAAGGGTAATGATGAAGGAAAGGGATTTTTTATGTTTGCAATTGCATTAAGAGTTTTTAGTTTAGAAAGGGCTTGATGCAGCTAAGAATGCTGGAGTCAACTGGACCTAATCCAAAAATGAAAATGCCATCTTTATCATCCTCTATTCCCACACTGGGAGGTGTAACAGCTATGGAGAGTGCTGTGAACTCTTAATAACAAGTGTATATATATATATTATGAAATATATATATATTATGAAAGAGGGACCTGTGGGAGCCTGTTTTCAGGTTCCTCATGGCTTTACCCAGCAGGTCCACATAGAGAGGATTAATAGGACCACGGACTGAGCGCAGGCTTCTGAGATGGTCTGCACTTGGCTGTGCTGGGGGGAGGTCTTTTGCTCCACCCCTTGGCGTCTCTATACATACCCTGTGGCAGAGACAGTCAGGGTTTGTTGGAATAGGTTCCAGGCCCTCTCGAGGCTATCCTTTATTTTCTATCTGTTCATCTCCAACTTTGAAATCCTTCTATCTAATATTTCCTGCTGTTCACACTCAAGAAAACTCTGGGGAACTGTTGGGTTGGTGTGTAAATGCCACGCAATATCTGATTTCAAAAGATGGCATTTTCACTCTGAAATTGTTAAGAATGTACTTTTGAGACATCTATTTTTGTTTATTTATTTGTTCTTTTTTTTGGTTCAGTGTGGTTTTTTTCAAGACAAAGTAGATCTATGTAGCTCTGACTGTCCTGCAAATTGCCATGTATATCAGGCCTTGAACTCAGAGATCTGTCTGCCTCTGCCTCCTGAACTGGGATTAAAGGCATGGGCCATCATCACCTGACTAAAACATTTTTATTAGCATTGATTGTGCAAATACTAAGTTTTGTGGTGACATTTTTAGACATGACATTTTTATTTCATTTGGGGCAGGGTTCAAGCCAACATGTCCATAAAGCTGTCACAGGACAATTTATGAGAATTAGTTCTCACCCTCAACCACATGGGCTTAACAGAACCAACTCAGGTTGTGAGGCTTGGTGGCAAGCACCTTTACCCACACACTGAGGGATCTTACTGGCCTAAATTTTGGTTTTTACCTTTTCATGATAAAGTTGAATAAAGGACTCACATATGCTAGGAAAGCTCTCATTCAGCCAACTCTACATTTTTTTGAGACTACCTCATGGTGAGAATTTCTTTTTTTTCTTTGCTTGTCCAACAGAAGCAGTCTGTCATATAATCCATTCAGCTCCCAGCAGATCTGACAGCTCAGCCATCCTGCTCCTCCTGCATGGAAGGCAATGAATCCCCACTCTCCATGGCATTACTGATGGTCTACCTCATGGTTCCCTGTGTCTGAAATAGAGGAGAACCCTTGAAAAAACTCATACTCTACCTCCCACTGGTGCTCCTGATTGCTAAGCTTGCCCAAAGTTCCTCGATAGCTTGTCTCCAACAGGGCCTCAGGACAGTAGCAACTTCGCTACTAGATGAGCAGAGATCAAATGACTAAGGCAGCACAGGTCTTCACAGCTCTAGATTCTACACTAGGGGCAGACAGGGTTCTAGTCTGGGAAATATGTATTTTAGTAGAAACTATTCCAGTCTCTCAGAGCACGTTCTGTTCCTCTTCCCAGAGGTATGTGTTTTATTACACAGTCACCGGCCAGTGAAGCCTACCATTTCCTTCATAGTTCAGAAATCCTGCAGCCAAACTTAAGTCATATAAAAGAGTAACTGCTGTTAAAGGAAAAGGAGACCATGAATTACAAAAAACAATGAAGTGTCTATGGAAAGGGTTAGAAGAAGAAAAGCAACAATGCAAATGATGTAATATAATCCCCAAAAATTATTTTAAAAAAATTGAAACAAGCTACATGGCCATGTCTTTCAGGGACTAGGAGTTTGTGTTAGAGCACAACATGTATTAGTCACACATTTTCCCTCAGGTTGTTCATCTTAAACCTGTAAAATAATTGTTCTTTAGGCAGGGCTACACCATATTATCCAGTTCTATTTTGGTCAAACTAGTGTAACTACTGTAGTTTGGTTTTGCGATAAGTTCAGTTTTTTTTCCTTTTTTTTAATTAATTTTTTTATTTTTATTTTGCAATACAATTCAGTCTACATATCAGCCACGGATTCCCTTGTTCTCCCCCCTCCCACCCCGCTCACCTTCCCCCCAGCCCACCCCCCATTCCCAACTCCTCCAGGGCAAAGCCTTCCCTGCAGACTGAGATCAACCTGGTAGACTCAGTCCAGGTAGGTCCAGTCCCCTCCTCCCAGGCCTAGCCAAGCGATCCTGCATAGGCCCCAGGTTTCAAACAGCCGACTCATGCAATGAGCACAGGACCTGGTCCCACTGCCTGGATGCCTCCCAAATAGATCAAGCCAATCAACTGTCTCACCCATTCAGAGGGCCTGATCCAGTTGGTGACCCCTCAGCCATTGTTTCATAGTTCATGTGTTTCCATTCGTTTGGCTATTTGTCCCTGTGCTTTATCCAACCTTGGTCTCAACAATTCTCGCTCATATAAACCCTCCTCATTCTCACTAATTGGACTCCCAGAGATCCACCCGGGGCCTAGCCATGGATCTCTGCATCCAGATTCCTCAGTAGTTGGATGGGGTTTCTAGCACGACAATTAGGGTGTTTGGCCATCCCATCACCAGAGTAGGTCAGTTCGGGCTGTCTCTCGACCATTGGCAGCAGTCTGTTGTGGGGGTATCTTTGTGGATTTCTGTGGGCCTCTCTAGCACTTTGCTTCTTCCTATTCTCATGTGGTCTTCATTTACCATGGTCTCCTATTCCTTGTTCTCCCTCTCTGTTGTTGATCCAGCTGGGATCTCCAACTCCCCCAAGCTCTCTTTCCCTTGAACCTTGCCCTTCACTACCCCCACTCATATCCAGGCTGTTCATGTAGATCTCATTCCATTTCTCTGTCATTGGGCGATCCCCTTGTCTTTCTTGGGGTCCTGTTTTCCAGGTAGCCTCGCTGGTGATGTGAGTAGCAGTCCAGTCATCCTTGTTCCACATCTAGTATCCTCCAATGAGTGAGTACATACCATGTTTGTCTTTCTGAGTCTGGGTTACCTCACTCAGGATGATTTTTTCTAGATCCATCCATTTGTTTGCAAACCTCATGATGTCATTGTTTTTCTCTGCTGAGTAATATTCCATTGTGTATATGTACCACATTTTGTTTATCCATTCTTCAGTTGAAGGGCATCTAGGTTGTTTCCATGTTCTGGCTATTACAAACAATGCTGATATGAACATAGCTGAACAAGTGCTCTTGTGGTGTGGTTGAGCATTCCTTGGGTATATGCCCAAGAGTGGTTTAGCTGGATCTTGGGGGAGATGGATTCCCAATTTTCTAAGAAAGTGCCATATTGATTTCAAAAATTGGTTGTACAAGCTTGCATTCACACCAGCAGTGGAGGAGAGTTCCCCCAGCTCCACATCCTCTCCAGCATAAGGTGTCTTCAGTGTTTTTGATTTTACCATTCTGACAGGTGTAAGGTGGTATCTCAGAGTTGTTTTGATTTGCATTTCCCTAATGATTAGAGATGTTGAGCAATTCCTTAAATGTCTTTCAGCCATTTGAATTTCCTCAGTTGAGAATTCTCTGTTTAGTTCTATAGCCCATTTCTTAATTGGACTGTTGGGCATTTTGATGTCTAATTTCTTGAGTTCCTTATATATTCTGGATATCAGTCCTCTGTCAGATGTGGGGTTGGTGAAGACCTTTTC
This sequence comes from Peromyscus californicus insignis, assembly GCF_007827085.1. NCBI lineage: Eukaryota > Metazoa > Chordata > Mammalia > Rodentia > Cricetidae > Peromyscus > Peromyscus californicus. The sequence continues at coordinate 305,833 of NW_026294543.1, forward strand.
CCATTCTGTAGGCTGTCACTCTGCCTTGTTGACCGTATCCTTTGCTCCACAAAAGTTTCTCAGTTTCAAGAGGTCCCATTGATTGATTGTTTCTCTCAGTGTCTGTGTTACTGCTGTTATATTTAGGAAGTGATCTCCTATGCCAATGCGTTCAAGACTACTTCTTACTTTCTCTTCTAGCAGGTTCAGAGTAGCTGGATTTATGTTGAGGTCCTTGATCCACTTGGACTTAAGTTTTGTGCATGGTGATAGATATGGATCTATTTGCAGCCTTCTACATGTTGATATCCAGTTATGCCAGCACCATTTGTTGAAGATGCTTTCTTTTTTCCGTTGTACACTTTTGGCTTCTTTGTCAAAAATTATATGTTCATAGGTGTGCGGATTAATGTCAAGGTCTTCAGTTCAATTCCATTGGTCCACATTTTGGTTTTTATGCCAGTACCAAGCTGTTTGTATTACTGTAGCTCTATAGTGGAGCTTGAAGTCAGGGATCGTGATGCCTCCAGAGGTTGTGTGATTGTACAGGATACTTTTGGCTATCCTGGGTTTTTTGTTTTTCCATATGAAGTTGAGTATTATTCTTTCCAGGTCTGTGAAGAATTGTGTTGGTATTTTGATGGGGATTGCATTGAATCTGTAGATTGCTTTTGGTAAAATTGCCATTTTTACTATGTTAGTCCTGCCTATCCACGAGCATGGGAGATCTTACCATTTTCTGACATCTTCTTCAATTTCTTTTTTCAGGGACTTAAAGTTCTTGTCATATAGGTCCTTCACTTGCTTGGTTAGTGTTACTCCAAGGTATTTTATATCATTTGTGGCTATTGTAAAGGGTGATGTATCTCTGATTTCCTTCTCTGCTTCTTTGTCCATTGTATATAGGAGGGCTACTGATTTTTTTTTTAGTTGATCTCGTATCCTGCTTTGTTGCTGAAGGTTTTTATAAGTTGTATCAGTTCCTTGGTTGAGTCTTTGGGGTCACTCAAGTATACTATCATGTCATCTGCAAATAGGGAAAGCTTGACTTCTTCCTTTCCAATTTGTATCCCCTAATCTCCTTATGTTGTATTACTGCTCTGGCTAGAACTTCAAGTACTATATTGACTAAGTATGGGGAGAGTGGACAGCCTTGCCTCGTTCCTGATTTTAGTGGGATTGCTTTGAGTTTCTCTCCATTTAATTTGATGTTGGCTGTTGGCTTACTGTAAATTGCCTTTATTATGTTTAGGTATGTTCCCTGTATTCCTGATCACTCCAAGACCTTTATCATGAAGGGGTGGTGGATTTTGTCAAATGCCTTTTCTGCATCTAGTGAGATGATCATGTGGTTTTTTTCTTTGAGTTTGTTTATATGGTGTATTTCATTGACGGACTTTCATATGTTGAACCACCCTTGCATCCCTGGAATGAAGCCTACTTGATCATGGTGGATAATTATTTTGATGTGTTCTTGGGGTCTGTTTGCCAGTACTTTATTGAGTATTTTTGCATCAATATTCATGAGGGAGAACAGTGTGTAGTTCTCTTTCTTTGTTCTATCCTTGTTTGGTTTAGAAATCAGGGTAATTGTAGCCTCATAGAAGGAGTTTGGTAATGATTCTTCTGTTTCTATTGTGTGGAACAATTTAAAGAGTATTGGTATTAACTCTTCTTTGAAGATCTGGTAGAATTCTGCGCTGAAACCATCTGGTCCTGGACTTTTTTTGGTTGGGAGACTTTTAACGACTGTTTGTATTTCCTTAGGGGTTATTGGAGTATTTAAATAGTTTATCTGGTCTTGATTTAACTTAGGTATGTGGTACCTATCCAGAAAATTATCCATTTCTTTTAGATTTTCCAATTTTGTGGAATAGAGGTTTTTGAAGTATGACCTGATGATTCTCTGGATTTCCTCAATGTCTGTGGTTATGTCCCCCTTTTTAATTTCTGATTTTGTTAATTTGGATGCTCTCTCTCTGTCTTTTGGTTAGTTTGTATAAGGGCTTGTCTATCTTGTTGATTTTCTCAAAGAACCAACTCTTTGTTTCATTAATTTTTTGTATTGTTCTCTTTGTTTCAAATTTATTGATTTCAGCTCTCAATTTGATAATTTCCTGGCATCTATTCTTCCTGTGAGACTTGGCTTTTTCCTGTTCTAGAGCTTTCAGGTGTGCTGTTAAGTCACTAGTGTGAGATTTCTCCAACTTCTTTATGTGGGCATTTAGTGCTATGAATTTCCCTCTTAGCACTGCTTTCATAGTGTTCCATAAGTTTGGGTATGTGGTGTCTTCATTTTCATTGATCTCTAGGAAGTCTTTAATTTCTTTCTTTATTTCTTTCTTAACCCATTGGTGATTCATTTGGGCATTATTCAGTTTCTATGAGATTGTAGGTTTTCTGTAGTTTTTGTTGCTGTTGAAATCTAACTTTAAACTGTGGTGGTCTGATAGATCACAGGAGGTGATTCAAATTGTTTTGTATCTGTTGAGATTTGTTTTGTGGCCAAGTATGTGGTCGATTTTAGAGAAGGTTCCATGGGGTGCTGAGAAGAAGGTATATTCTTTTTTGTTAGGATGGAATGTTCTGTAGCTCTCGATTAAGTCAATTTGAGATCCAAGGCCAGAACCCAGGTGGAGCTCCAGGAGTCCAATTGGCGAGAAAGAGGCGGGTTTGTGTGTACAAGAATTGTTGAGACCAAGGTTGGAAAAAGCACAGGGACAAATAGTCAAATGAATGGAAACACATGAACTATAAACCAATAGCTGAGGAGCCCCTAACTGGATCAGGCCCTCTGGGTGAGTGAGACAGTTGATCAGCTTGATCTGTTTGGGAGGCATCCAGGCAGTGGGACTGGGACCTGTCCTCAGTGCATGAACAGGCTGTTTGGAACCTAGGGCTTATACAGGGACACTTAGCTCAGCCTGGGAGGAGGGGACTGGACATTCCTGGACTGAATCTACCAAGTTGAACTCAATCCTCAGTTGAGTCTTTGCCCTGGAGGAGATGGGAATGGGGGTTGGGATGGGCGGAGGAGGGGGCAGGAGTTGGGAAAACAAGGGAATTATTGGCTGATATGTAAAATTAAACTAAATTATAAAATAAAATTAAAAAAAATTCTCATGTCATAAAGGTCAAATATCAAAAATATATTTATTGAACACCAGAAATTAAATAAAACAAAAAAATCTCACTGGTAAAGGTTTAATATCCAAAATATATATATTGAACACAAGAAATTGAATAAATCAAAAACTCTCACATGATAAATTTCTGTATCCAAAATAAATATTGAACCAAAGAATCTAGATAAATAAAACAAAAATTATCATCTGATAAAGGTCTATTACCAAAATATGCAGAGTAAAGACAAGAAATCAGTTAAATAAAACAAAAATTTCTCATCTGATAACAGAGCAATATAAAAAATATACTTACTGAACACAAAAAATTAAAAAACAATTTTTTTTTGACAAAGGTCTGGTACCAAATTTACATATGAACACAAGAAATCAGAAAAATAAAACAAAAATCGTCATCAGGTAAATGTCTAATATTCAAAATATACATATCGAACCTAAGAAATTAAATAAAACAAAAATACTCATCTGAAAATGCTCTAATATCCAAAATATACATATGGAACACAAGAAATCAGAAAAATAAAACAAAAATTCTCATCTGATTAAGGGCTAACTAATATCAACAGTATACATATTGAACTTAAGAAATCAGATAAATAAACAAAAATTCTCACCTTAAAAAGTTCCAATATCAAAAATATACATATTGAACATAATTAGCTAAGTAAAACAAAAATTCTCTTGGTATAGGTCTAATATCAAAAATATATTTTTTAAACACATGAAATAAAAAAACAAAAATTCTCATTTAATAAAAGTTTAATATCAAAAGTACTCATATTGAACAAAATTAAGTAAATAAAGCAAAAATTCTCATCTGATAAAGGTCAAATATCAACAACATACATATTTAACATAAGAAATCATAAAAAACCAAAAATCTCATTTGATAAAAGTTAAATATCAAAAATATACTTATTGAACACAAGAAACTAAAAAAAACAAAATTCTCTCCTGATAAAGGTCTAATAACCAAAATAGATATTAAACCCAAGGAAATAGATAAAAAAAACAAAAATTCTCATTTGATAAAGGTGTAGTATCCAAAATATACATATTGAACTCCAGAAATTAAATAAATAAAACAAAAATTCTCATCAGATAAAGGTCTATTATCAATAATATACAGAGCGAAGACAAGATATCAGATAAATGAAACAAAAATTCCCCTGGGATAAAGGTCTTATTCCAAAACATACATGTTGAACACAAGAATTCAGATGAATAAAACAAAAATTCTCATCTGATAATGCTCTAATATCCAAAATATATATATATATTGAACACAATTAGATAAATGAAAGAAATTCTCATCTGACAAAAGTTTATTATCCATAAAATATACATATAGAACTTAATTAGGTTAATAAAACAAAAGTTCTCTTCTTATAAACGTTTAATATCAAAAATATACATTTTGAACATAATTAAATAAATAAAACAAAAATTCTCCTTTAATAAAAGTTTAATAGCCAAAATTCCATATTGAACCAAAGAAATCAGATAAATAAAACAAAAATACTCATCTCATAAAGATCTAATATCAGAAATATATTTATTGAACACAAGAAATTAAATAAAACAAAAATTCTCCTCTGATAAAAGTCTAATATCCAAAATATACATATTGGATGCAAGAAATCAGATAAATAAAACAAAAATTCTTATCTAATAAAAGTTTAATATCAAAAACATACATATTGAACATAATTAGGTAAATAAAACAAATATTCTCACCTGATAAAAGTCTAATATACAAAACACATATTGAACCAAGAAACTAGATAACCAAAACAAAAATTATTAATGGATAAAGGTCTAATATCCAAAATACATATTGAATTCCAAAAACCAGATAAAAAACAAAATTCTTATCTGACAAAGGTCTAATATCTGAAACACACATATTGAATTCAAGAAAAAAAATAAAAATGCTCTTCTGACAAAGTCTAATATCAAAAATATACATATAGAGCTTAATTAGGTAAATGAAACATAAATTCTTTTCTGATAAAAGTCTAATATCCATAACATACATATTGAACATAAGAAATTAAATAAAACAGAAATTTTTATCTGATAAAATTCTAATATTCAAAATATGCATATTGAACACAGAATTCAAATAAAATTCTCATCTGACAAAAGTCTAATTATAAAAATATACTTATTGAACAAAATAAATTAAATAAATTAAAAATTCTCATCTGATAAAAATCTAATATCCAAAATATACACATTGATCACAAGAAAACAGATAAATAAAAAAAATTATCATCTGATTAAAGTCTAATATCCAAAATATACATATTGAACACAAGAAATTATATAAAACAAAAATTCTCACCTGTTAAAAGTTTAATAACCAAAAAAACACATTGAACACCAGAAATCAGATGCATAAAATAAAGATTCTCGTCTGATAAAGGTGAAATATAAAAAATGAATTTATTGGACACAAGAAATTAAATAAAACAAAAATTTTTCTCTGCAAAAATTCTAATATCCAAAATATACATATTTAACATGAGAAGTTCAATAAAACAAAAATTCTCATCTTATAAAGGCCTAATATTGGGGGCTGGAGAGATGGCTCAGTGGTTAAGGGCACTGGCTGCTCTTCCAAAGATCCTGAGTTCAATTCCCAGCAACCTTTCGTGGCTCACAGCCAACTGTAATGAGATCTGGCACCCTCTTCTGGCCAGCAGACATATATGCAGACAGAAGATTGTATAATAAATAAATAAATAAATAAATAAATAAATAAATAATAAAATAAAGTCCTAATATCAAAAATATACATATTAAACACACAAATTAGATAAATAAAACAAAAATTCAAATGTGATAAAGGTCTAATATTGAAATATACATATTGAACACAATAAATCAGTTAAATAAAACAAAAATTCTTATCTGATTAAGGTCTAATATCAACAGCATGATTATTGGACTGAAGACATCAGATAAATTAAACAAAAAATTCTCATCTCAAAAAGGTCTAATATCAAATAAATATTGAACATAATTAGGTAAATAAAACAAAAAATCTCATCTGATAAAGGTCTATCTAATATCAAAACTATACATACTGAACACAAGAAATTAATTAAAATAAAAATTATCATCTCATGAAAGTCTAATATCCAAAATATACATACTAAACACAAGAAATCAGATAAATAAAACAAAAATTCTCATCTGCTAAAGGTCTAATATCCAAAATATACATATTGAACCAAAGAAGCCAGATAAATTGAACAAAAACTCTAGTATCCAAAATATACATATTGAACACCAGAAATCAGATAAATAAAACAAAAATTTTCACCTAATAAAGGTCTAATATTCAAAATATACATACTGAACACAAGAAATTAAACAATTGAAAAATTCTAATCTGATAAAGGTCTAATATCAAAAATATGCATATGGAACATAATTAGATAAATAAAACAAAAATTCTCATCTGATAAACAACTAATATCCAAATTGTGGGAGTCAAATATATAAAACAAAATCTCTCATCTGGTGAAAGTCTAATATCCAAAATGTACATACTAAATACAAGAAATTTAAAAAAAATTCTCAATTGATAAAAAACCTAATATCTAAAATATATATATTGAACACAAGAAATCAAATATATGAATTAAAATTTCTCATCTGATTAAGGTCTAATATCCAAAATATACATACTGAACACAAGAATTTCAATAAAACAAAAATTCTCACCTGATAAAAGTCTAATATCAAAACTATACATATTGAACACAAGACATCAGACAAACAAAACTAAATTTTTCATCTGAAAAAGATGAAATATAAAAACTGTACATATTGAAAACAAGAAATCAGAAAAATGCAACAGAAATTCTGATCTGATAAAGGTCTAACATTCAAAATATACATATAGAAAACAAGAAATTAGAAAAACAAAACAAAATTCTCATGTGATAAATGACTAATATGAAAAATATACTTATTGAACACAAAAATTTAAAATAAAAATTATGATCTGATAAACTTCTAATATATAAAAAATATACCTATTGAACACAAGAAATCAGATAAATAAAACAAAAATTCTCATTTCTTAAAGGTCTAAATCAAAAATATACCTATTGAACACAAGAAACAAGAAAAATAAATAAAAAATCTCACCTGATAAAGGTCTAATATCCAAAATATTCATACTGAAATCAAGAAATTAAATTGAAGAAAAATTTGCATCTGATAAAGGTCTAATATCAAAAATATGCATATGAAACATAATTAGAAAAATAAAACAAAAATTCCCAACTGATAAAATTCTAATACCCAAAATATACATTTTGAACATAAGAAATCAGTTAAATAAAAGGAAAATTCTCACCTGAAAAAGGAATAATATCAAAATATACAGGCTGAACACAAGAAATTAAATAAAAGAAAAATTCTCACCTGATGAACATCTAATATCCAAATTATGGAAATCAAATATATAAAACAAAATTTCTCATCTGATGAAAGTCTAATATCCAAAATATACTTTTTGAACATAATTAGACAAATAAAACAAAAACTCTTCTGACAAATATCTAATATCCTTAATATACATACAGAACACAAGAAATTAAATAAAACAAAAATTCTCACCTGATAAAAAATTAATATCAAAAATATGCATACTGAACACAAGAAATCAAATATATAGAACAAAAATTCTCATCTGATAATGGTCTAATTTCCAAAATATACATATTTAACACAAGAATTCACAAAAATAAAACAAAAATTATCACCTGATAAAGAATTAATATCCAAATATACATATTGAAAACAAGAAATCAGAAAAACAAAACAAAATTCTCAAGAGATAAAGGTGTAATATGAAAAATATAATTATTGAACACAAGAAATTAAAAAAAAACAAAAATTATGATCGGATAAAGGTCTAATATAAAAAAATACACATTGAACACAAGAAATTAGATAAATAAAACAAGTCTCATCTGTTAAACATCTAATATCCAAATACACATACAGAACACAAAAAATAAGATAAATCAAACATAAATCTCATCTGATAAAAGTCTAATATGAAAAATATGCATATTGAACACAAGAAATCAGATAAATAAAACAAGAATCATCAAATAAATGTCTAATATATATATATATATATATATACAGGAAACCAGATAAATAAAACAAAAAATTTCATCTGATAAATGTCTAATATCAAAAATAAGCATATTGAACACAAGAAATTAAATAAAACAAAAATTCTCACCTGATAATTAATATCCCAAATATACACATTGAAAACATCAAATCAGAAAAACAAAACAAAATTCTCATGTGATAAAGGTCTATCAAAAATACACATATTGACCACAAGAAATCAGATCAATAAAACAAAAATTCTCAACTGATAAAAATCTAAGATCCAAAATATTCATACTGAACACAAGAAATTAACAAAGAAAAACTCATATCTGATAAAGGTCTGATATCAATAATATGCAATTGGAACATAACTAGATATACAAAACATAAATTCCCTTCTGATAAAAGTCTAATAAACAAAATATATATATATATATATTGAACACAAGAAATTAAATAAATAAGGAAAATTCTCATCTGATAAAGGTCTACTGTCCAAAATATACATACTGAGCACAAGAAATTAAATAAAACAAAAATTCTCACCAGATAAACAACTAATATCCAAAAAATGCATACTGAACATAGGAAATCAATTATGTAAAACAAAAATTCTCATCTGATAAAGGTCTAAATCCCAAAATACACATATTGTATGTAATTAGACAAATAAAACAAAATCTCTCACCTGATAAAGATCTAAAACCTTAATATACATACTGAACACAAGAAATTAAATAAAACAAAAATTCTCACTTTATGAAGGTCTAATATTCAAAATATGCGTACAGAACACAAGAAATCAGAAAAACAAAACAAAATTTTCATGTGATAATGGTCTTTTATGAAAAATATACTTATTGAACACAAGAAATTAATAAAACAAAAGTTCTGATCTGTTAAGGGTCTAATATAAAAAACACACATATTGAACACAAGGAATCAGATAAATAAAATAAAAATCTCATCTGTTAAACGTCTAATATCTAAAATTTACTTATTGAACAAAAAAATAAGACAAATCAAACATAAATTCTGATCTTATATCAAAAATAAGCATATTGAACAAAAAAAACAGATAAATTAAACAAAAATACTCAACTGATAAAGGTGTAACATCAAAAATATGCATATTGAACAGCAGAAATCAGATAAATAAAAGGAAAATTCTCATTGGATAAAGGTCTAATATCCAAAATACACATATTGAACACAAGAAGTCAGATAAATAAAATGAATATTCTTTTTTTTGAGGGGGTGTGGTTTCAAGACAGGGTTTTTCTGTGTAATTTTGCACCTTTTCTGACACTCACTTGGTAGTCCAGGCTGGCCTCGAACTCACAGAGATCCGCCTGGTTCTGCCTACCGAGTGCTGGAATAAAAGGCGTGTGCCAACACCCCCTGGCTAAATAGCTAATTACTCATTAACTCTTCTTTTTCTTTCTATTTTTTCCCAGAGCTAAGGACTGAACCCAGGGCCTTGCACTTGTTAGGCAAGCACTCTACCACTGAGGTAAATCCCAGACCCCTGAAAATTCTTATCTGATAAAGGTCTAATATGAAAAATATACATACTGAACACAAGTAATTAAATAAATTAAAATTTCTCACTTTATGATGATATTTTATTTTGTACTAAAATGCTATTTGTATGTTAATAAATAAAGTTGCCTGGGGGGGGGTGTCAGAGCTATTAGCAAGCCAAAGGAAAGCTGGGTGGTGGTGGCGTATGCTTGTAATCCCAGCACTTGGTAGTCAGAGCTAGGTAAGTCTCTGTGTATTCAGGGATACAGTCAGCATTGGATACACATGCCTTTAATCTCAATATCAACCATAGAAGACCTGGAGGTCTGTACAGACAGGCAGTGATGAGGCAGTCATGTGGTTGGGTTTACAACCAATGAGAAGGCACAACAGAAAGTCCATATAAAGACTTTAACACAGGAAGTAGCTCTCTTTTGGAGAGGTAGGACCACCACAGGAGGAAGGGTAAGGTTTTAACTCTTAGCTCTGAACTCTTGGCTTTCTTCTTTGCATTGGTTCTGTGTTTCTTATTTAATAAGACAATTGGTTACATCTACACCTTATAAAGAACTAATATCAAAAATATTCATACTGAACACATGAAATCAAATATTTAAACAAAAATTTTCATCTGATAAAGGTCTAATATGCAAAATATACACATTGAACACAAGAAATCATAAAAATAAAACAAAAATTCTCATCTGATAAGGTCTAATATCCAAAATATACATATTGAACATAAATAGATAAATAAGACAAAATTTCTCATCTGTTAAAGGTCTAATATTCCAAAATATACATACTGAACACAAGAAATTAAATAAAAGAAAATTCTCACCTGACAAAGGTCTAATATCCTAAATATGCATATGGCATGTAATTAGATAAATAAAACAAAAATTCTGATCTGATGAACGTCTAATATCCAAAATATACATATTGAACATAATTAGAAAAGTAACACAAAAATTCTCATCTGAAAGTATTCTAATATCCAAAATATACATATTGAACACAAGAAACTAAATGCAACAAATATTCTCACCTGGTAATCGTCATTATCCAAAATATACAAAATTGAAAACTAGAAATCACATAAATAATACAAAAATTCTGTTGTGATATAGATATAATATCAAAAATATACATATTGAACATAATCAGATAAATAAAAAAAAATTCTCATCTGATATAGGTCTATTATCCAAAATATACATAAGGAACATAATTGGATAAGTAAAACAAAAATTCTATTCTGATAAATTTCTCATATCCAAAACATACATATTGAAAACCAGAAATTAAGTAAAACATTGATAAAGATCTAATATAAAAAAAACCATATTGACAAAAAAGAAATCAGATAAATAAGTCAAGAACTCTGGTCTGATAAAGGTCTAATATCTAAAATATACATATTCAACATAATTAGATAAATAATACAAAAAACATCTCATCTGATATAGGTCTAATATCCAAAATATACATACTAAAAAAAATTAAATAAAACAATAATTATCAGCTGATAAAGTTCTAATATCCAAAATATACTTACTGAACACAAGAAATTAAATAAAACAAAAATTCTCACCTGAAAAAAACTTATATCCAAAATATGCATACTGAACACAGGAAATCAGATAAATAAAACAAAAATTCTCATCTGTAAAAGGTATAATATCCAAAATCAATACACTGAACAGAAGAAATTGCATAAATAAAATAAAAATTCTCATCAGATTAAGGACTATTATCCAAAATATATACATTGAACACAAGAAATCATACAAATAAACCAAAACTTCTCATCTGATAAAGGTCTAATTTTTAAAATATACATATTGAACATAAATAAATAAATAAAACAAAAATTCTGATCTGATAAAGGTCTGTTATCCAAAATATATATTATAAAAAAAAAGAAATCAGATGAATAAAAAACGTCTCATCTGATAAAGACCTAATTTCAAAAAATACATATTGAACATAATTAGATAAATAAAACAAAAATTTAGATCGGTTAAAAGTCTAATATCAAAAATGTATTTATTGAACACAAGAAATTAAATAAAACAAAACTTCTCACCAAATAAAGGTCTAATAACCATATTATACCTATTGAACACTAGAAATCAGATGAAGGAAACAAAAATTCTAACATGATAAAGGTCTAATATCCAAAATATACATATTAAACACAAGAAATTAGAAAAAAAGCAAAAATTATCAGCAGTAAGTCTAACATACTAAATATAAATATTGAACACAAGAATTCAGATAATTTAAAAATATTCTCATCTGATAAATGTCTGACATCAAAAATATAAATATTGAACACAAGAAATAAAAAAATTCTCATGTGATAAAGGTCAAATTACAAAAAATTATCTTATTGAACACAAGAAAATAAATGAAACAAAAATTCTCATCTGATTAACGTCTAATATCAAAAATGAACATATTCCACATAATTAGATAAATACAATGAAAATTCTCATCTTTAAAGGTCTAAGGTCAAAAATATACATATTGAACACAAGAAATCAAATATATAAATCAAAAATCCTCATGTGATAAAGGTCTAATATCCAAAATATACATGCTGAACACAAGAAATTAAATAAAACAGAAAATCTCACATGATAAAGTTTTATATCCAAAATATACATATTGAAAATAAGACATTAGATAAACAAAACAAAAATTCTCATCTTAAACATGCCTTATATCCAAAATATACATATTAAAAACAGGATGTGAAATACACAAAACAAAAATTTTCAACTGATGAAGGTCTAATATTAAAAATATACATATTGAACACAAGAAATCATATCAATGAAACAACAAATCTCACCAGATGGAGGTCTAATACTCAAAATGTAAATACAGAACACAAGAAATCAGAAAAACAAAAAAATCTCATGTGATAAAGGACTAATATGAAAAATATACATATTGAACAGAAAAAATTAAATGAACCAAAAATACTGATCTGATAAAGGTCTAATATCCTAAATACAAATATTGAATACAAGAAATCTGATAAATCAAACAAAAATTCTCTCCCCATAAGGGTCTAATATCCAAAATATACATATTGAACACAAGATAGCAGATAAATAAAACAAAATTCTCATTTCATAAAAGTATAATAATTTAAATATACATTTTGAACACATTAATTTAGAAAAAACAAAAATTATCAGTGTTAGGTCTAATATTCACAATATACATATTGAACACAAGAAATCAGATAATTAAAAAAATTATGATCTGATAAATCTCTAATACCAGAATATACATATTGAACACAAAAAATTAAATAATCTAAAAATTCTAACCTGACAAAGGTCATCTTCCAAAATATATACATTGAAAATTAGAAATCAGATAAATTAAACAAATATTCTGATTTGATAAAGGTCCTAAATCCAAAACAGACATACTGAACATTACTAGATAAATTAAACAAAAATTTTCATATCATGAAGGTCTAATATCCAAAATATACACACTGAACATGAGAAATTAAATAAAAAAGAAATCCACCTGATAACGAACTAATATCCAAAATATACAGACTGTACACAAGAAATCAAATATATAAAATAAAAATACTCGCCGGATGGTGGTGGCACACGCCTTTAATCCCAGCACTCGGGAGGCAGAGGCAAGTGGATCTCTATGAGTTTGAGGCCAGCCTGGTCTACAGAACGGCGAGATCCAGGAAAGGAGCAAAGCTACACAGAGAAACCCTGTCTTGAAAAACCAAAAAAAAAAAAAATACTCATCTTATAAAGGTGTAATATCAAAAAATGGATGTATTTAACATAATTAGATAAATAAAATAAAAATTCTCATCTGATAAAGGTCTAATATCCAAAATATATGTACTAAACACAAGTAATTAAATAAAACAGAAATTCTCATCTGATAAATGTCTAATACCCAAAATATACACATTGAACACAAGAATTTAGATAAATAAAACAAAACTTCTGATCTGATAAAGGTCTAATACCAAAAACATTCATACTGAACACAAGAGGTCAGATAAATAAAACAAAAATTCTCATCTCGTAAACATCTAATATCCAAAATCTACATATTGAATATAGTAAACTAGAAAAGAAAATTATCAGTGGTAAGTTTAATATTAAAAATATAAAAATTAAACAGAAGAAATCAGATAAATACAACTAAAATTCTGAACAGAGAATGGTCTTATATCAAATATGGACATATTGAACATAATTAGATAAATAAAATATAATAATTCATCTGATAAAAGTCTAACATCAAAAATATTCACACTGAACACAAGCAATTAAATAAAACAAAAATTCTCACCTGATAAAGGTCTATTATCCAAAATATACATATTGAACACAAGAATTCAAATAAAAGAAAAATAGTCACCTGATAAAGATCTAATATCAAAAATATACATAATGATCACATGAAATCAGATAAATAAAAAATTGTCATCTGATAAAGGTCTAATAAAGAAAATATACATATTGAACACAAGATTTAAAAAAAACAAAAAAAATCATGTGTCAAAGGTCAAGTTACAAAAATAATACTAGAAACACAAGAAATTAAATATAACAAAAATTCTCATCTAATAATGTTCTAATATAAAAAATACACCTATTGAACACAAGAAATTGGACAAATAAAACAAAAATTCCCATCTGGTAAAGATCTAATATCTAAAATATACATATTGAATACAGGAAATCAGAGAAATAAAATGAAAATTCTCATTCAATAATGGTCTAATATCAAACATATGCATATGGAACACAAGAAACTGGATAAATAAAACAAAAATTCTCATTTGATAAATGTCTAATATCCAAAATATACATATTAAACATAGGATACAATATTAAAAAAAAACAAAAATTCTTATCTGATAACAGTCTAATATCAAAAATATATATAATGAACACAAGAAAGCAGATAAATAGAAAAATTCCAATCTGATAAAAGTCTAATATCTAAAATATACATATTGAATACAATAACTAAAAAAACAAAAATTATCAGTGATAGTTCAAATATCCACAATATACATATTGAACTCAAGAAATCAGAAAAATAAAACAAAAATTCTGATCTGATAAATGTCAAATATCCAAATCAGACGTACTGAAGATAATTAGATAAATAAAACAAAAATTATCACCTGATAAATATCTAGTATCCAAAATATATACATTGAACACAAGAAATCAGATAAATAAAACAAAAAATCTCATCTGATATAGATCTAATATGGAAAATATATATATTGAATAAAAGAAATCAGATAAAGAAAATGAATATTCACATCAGATAAAGGTGTATTACCCAAAACATACATATGGAACATAAGTAGTTAAATTAAAGTAAAATTCTCATCTAATAAAAGTCTAATATCCAAAATAAACATACAGGACACAAGAAATCAGATAAATAAAATGAAATTTCTCATCTGATAAGGGTGTATTATCAAAAATATACATATTGAACACAGAAATTAAATAAAACATTTAAATTCTCACCTGAGAAAGACCTGATATCCAAAATACACATATGAACACAAGAAATCAAATATAGAAAACAAAAATTCTCACCTGATCAAGGTCGAATATACAGAATATACATATTGAACACAATAAATCAGATGAATACAACAAATTTCTCACCAGATAAAGGTCTAATTTTAAAACATACATATGGAACACATGAAATTAGAAAAACAAAACAAAATTCTCATCTGACAATGGTCTAATATCCAAAATGTAAATATTGAATATAATTACTAAAAAAAATTATTAGTGGTAGATCTAATATCCAAAATATACATATTGAACACAAGAAATCAGATAAATAAAACAAAAATTCTGAGCTGAAAAACATCGAATATTCAAAACAGACATATTCAATATAATTAAATAAATAAAACAAAAATTCTCACCTGATAAATGTGCAATATCTAAAATATACATATACAACACAAGAAATCAGATAAATAAAACAAAAATTCTCATCTGATAAAGGTCTAATATCGAAAATATACATATTGAACACAGGAAATCAGATAAGTAAAATGAAAATTCTCCTCTAATAAAGATCTAATATCCAAAATATACATATTGAATACACAAGGTCATAAAAATGAAACAAAAATTCTCATCTGATAAAGATATAATATCCAAAGTATATATGTTGAACACAAGAAATTAGATAAATAAAAAATTCTTATCTGATAAATGCTAATATACAAAATATCCATGTTGAAAAGAATAAATAAGAAAAAAACAAAAATTATCAGCAGTAGGTCTAATATCCAGAATATACATGTTGAACACAAGAAATCAAATAAAAGAAAAATTCTCACCTGATAAAGATCTAATATCCAAAACAGACATAATAAACATAATTATATGAATTAAACAAAAATTCTCACCTGATAAAAGTCTAATATCCAAAATATACATATTGAACACAAGAATTAAGACAAATAAAACAAATATTCTTATTTGATAAAGCCCTAATATCAAAACTATACATGTTGAACACAAGAAATAGGATAAATATAACTAAATTTCTTACCTTATGAAGGTCTAATATTCAAAATGTATATATAAAACACAAGAAGTCAGATAAAAAAACAAAATTCTTATCTGATTAAGGTCTAATATCCAAAATATACATATTGAACACAATAAATTAGAAAAAAACAAAAATTATTAGCTGTAGGTATAATATCCAAAATATGCATATTGACCACAAGAAATCAGATAATACGAAAACATTCTGATCTGATAATGGTCTAATATTGCAAAAGGGCATATTGAACATAATTAGATAAATAAAATGAAAATTCTCATCTGATAAAGGTCTAATATCCAAAATATACATATTAAAGACAGGATATGAGATAAATAAAACAAAAATTCTCATCTGATGAAGGTCTAATATCAAATATATATATATATATATATATATATATTGAACACAAGAAATTAAATAAAACAAAAATTCACATCTGAGAATGGTATAATATCAAAAATATGCGTATTGAAAACACGACCTCACCTGAGCAAGGTCTAACATTCAAAATATAGAGATAGAACACAAGAAATCAAAAAAAGCAAAACAAAATTCTAATGTGCCGGGCGGTGGTGGCGCACGCCTTTAATATCAGCACTCGGGAGGCAGAGCCAGGCGAATCTCTGTGAGTTCGAGGCCAGCCTGGGCTACCAAGTGAGTTCCAGGAAAGGCACAAAGCTACACAGAGAAACCCTGTCTCGAAAAACCAAAAAAAAAACAAAAACAAAAAAACAAAATTCTAATGCATTGAAGGAGTAGTAAGAAAAATATTCATATTGATTGTAATTAGATAAATAAAACAGAAATTATCAGCTGATAAAAATCAAATGTCCAAAATATACATATTGAAAACAAGAAATCAGAAAAATAAAACAAATTATCATCTAATAAAGATCTAATATCCAAAATATAAATATTGAACACAAGAAATCAGATAAATAAAATAAATTCTCATCTGGTAAATGTATAATATCCAAAATATACATGTTGAACACAATGAATAAGAAAAAAACAAAGCCGGGCGGTAGTGGCGCACGCCTTTAATCCCAGCACTTGGGAGGCAGACCCAGGCGGATCTCTGTGAGTTCAAGGCCAGCCTGGACTACCAAGTGAGTTCCAGGAAAGACACAAAGCTACACAGAGAAACCCTGTCTCGAAAAACGAAAAAAAAAAAAAAAAAAAAAG
Source organism: Peromyscus californicus insignis (assembly GCF_007827085.1). NCBI lineage: Eukaryota > Metazoa > Chordata > Mammalia > Rodentia > Cricetidae > Peromyscus > Peromyscus californicus. Next base: position 323,427 of record NW_026294543.1, read on the forward strand.
AAAAAAACAAAAATTATCATCAGTATGTCTAATATCCAAAATACACATATGGAACACATGAAATCAGATAAGTAAAACAAAAATTCTGATCTGATAAAGGTCTAATATTCAAAACAGACATATTGAACATAATTATTTAAATAAAAGAAAAATTCTTCTCTAATAAATGTCTAATACCCAAAATATACACATTGAACATAATTAAATACATAAAACAAAAATTTGCTCCAGATAAAGATATAATATACAAAATATACATATTAACACAAAAAATTAGATAAGTAAAACAAAATTATCATCTCATAGATGTCTAATATCCAAAATATACATATTAAAAACAGGATACCAGAGAAATAAAATGAAAAATCTCATCTGATGCAGGTCTAATACCAAAAATATGCATGTAGAACACAAGAAATTAGAAAATAAAATAAAAATTCTTATCTGATAAAAATCTAATATATATAATATCAAAAATATACATATTAAAAATGAGAAATCAGATAAAAACTGTCATTTGATAAAAAGTATAATATCCAAAATATTCATACTGAACCCAATAAATAAGAAAAAAACAAAAATTCTCACCTATAGGTCTAATATGCACAATATACATATTGAACACAGGAAATCAGATAAATACAACAAAATTGTGATCTGATAAAGGTCTAATATCTAAAACAGACTTATTGAACACAATTTGATAAATAAAACAAAATTTCTCAGCTGATAAAAATCTAATATCCAAAATATACATACTGAACACAAGAAATCAGATATATAAACAAAGACTCTCATCTGATAAAGGTCTAATATTCAAAATATACATATAGAACACAAGAATTCAGAAAAACAAAATAAAATTTTCATGTGATAAAGGACTAATATAAAAATATACATGTTAAAACAAGAAATTAAATAAAAATTCTGATTTGAAGTAAATAATCTATTTTCCTAAATATAAATTTTAAACACAAGAAATCAAGTGTATAAAATGAAAATTCTCATCTGATAAACCTCTAAGATCCAAAAAATACATATTGAACACAATAATATGGAAAAAAACAGAATTTATCAGTGGTATATCTAATATCCACAATATACAAATTGAACACAAGAAATCAGATAATTGAAACATAAATTCTGACCATATAGGTCTAATACCAAAATGTATATATTGAACACAAAAAAATTAAAGAAATTAAAAATTCTAACCTGATAAATGTCATTATGCAAAATATACATATTGAAGACTAAAAATCAGATAAGTGAAATTAAATAAAACAAAAATTCTCATATGATGAAGGTCTAATATCTAATACATACATATTGAACACAAGAAATTAAACAAAACAAAAAATCTCATCTCATAAAAGTAATTATCCAAAATATATGTATTGAAAACTAGAAATCAGATAAATAATAGAAAAGTTCTCACTGGTTAAAGGTGTAATATCCAAAATATACATATTGAACACAAGAAATCAGATAAATAAAATGAAAATTCTCATCTGATAAAGGTTTAATATAAAAAATATGCATATCAAACACAAGATTTAAATAAATAAACAAAATTTCTCATCTGATAAAGATCTAATATTCAAAATATAAATATTGAACACAGGATAACAGATAAATACAACAAAAATTCTCATCTGATAAAAGTCTAACATCAAACATATTCATATTGAACACTAGAAATTGAATAAAACAAAATTATCAACTGATTAAAGTCATTATCCAAAATATACATATTGAAAACTAGAAATCAGATAAATAATACAAATATTCTGATCTGATACATGTCTAATATCAAGTATATACATATTGAACATAACTGGATAAATGAAACAAAAATTTTCATCTCATGAATGTCTAATACCAAAGTATACATATTGAACACAAGAAATTAAATAAAACAAAAACTTTCTCCTTATAAAGTACTGATATAAAAAATATGCATATTGAACACAAGAAATCAAACATGTAAAACAAAAATTCTCATTTGATGAAGGTCTAATATCCAAAATATACATATTGAACATAATTAGATTAATAAAACAAAAATTCTCATCTGATAAAAATTTAATATCCAAAGTATACATACTGAACACAAGAAATCAGACAAATAGTAAAAAATTCTCATCTGCTAAAGATCTAATGTCAAAAATATACATATTGTACACCAGAAATCAGATAAAGAAAACAAAATTTCTGATCTGATAAAGGTCTAATATCCAAAATAGACATAAAGAACACAAGATAATAGCTTTAAAAAACAAAAATTCATATTTAATAAAGGTCTAATGTCCAAAATATAGATATTCAACTCAAGATACCAGATATAGAAAAGGGAAATTCCCTCTGATAAATGTCCAATAATAAAATATACATACTGAACACAAGAAATCAGATAAATAAAACTAAAATACCAATCTGATAAAGTTCAATATCAAAAATACATATATTAAATGCAGGATACCAGATAAATGAAATAATTCACATCTGATAAAAGACTAATATCAAAAATATACACATTGAACACAAGAAACTAGATAAGTAAAACAAAAATTCTCATCTGATAAAGATCTAATATCAAAAATATACATATTGAACACAAGAAATAGAATAAATAAAAAAATTTGTCATATGATAAAAGTATAATATCCACAATATACATATTGAACACAATAAATAAGAAAAAATATATTGGCAGTAGGTCTAATATCAACAATATACATATTGAACATAAGAAATCACATAAATAAATTAAAAATTCTCATCTGATAAAAGTCTAATAACCAAAATATACATATTGAACACAAGAAATCAGATAAACAAAAAATTCTCCTCTGATAAAAGTATAATATCCAAAATATACATATTGAATGAAATTAATAAAATTATCAGCGGTAGGTCTAATATCCAAAATATGAATATTGAACAGAAGAAATCAGATAAATGAAACCATAATTCTGTTCTGTTACAAGTCTAATATCCAAAAGAAACTTATTGAACATAACTCAATAAAAGAAAAATTCTCATCTTTTAAAGGTCCCATTACCAAAATATACATACAGAACACAGGAAATCAGATAAACAATAAGAAAATTCTCATCTCATAAAGGTCTAATATCAAAAATATACATATTACACAAAAGAAATTAAAAAAATTCTCACCTGATAAAGAAGTAATATCCAAAATACACATATGAACACAAGAAATCAAATATATAAAACAAAAAATCTCATCTGATAAAAGTCTAATATTCAAAACATACTTACTGAACACAAGAAATTAAACAAAACAAAAATTTTGATCTCATAACGAACTAATATAAAAAATATTCATACTGAACACAAGAAATCAATATATACATAAAACAAAAATTCTCACCTGATAAATGTCTAATATCCAAAATATACTTATTGAACATAGTTAGATAAGTAAAACAAAATTCTCACCTGATTAAAGTCTAACATCCAAAACATACATAGTAAACACAGCATACCAGATAAATAAAACAAAAATTCTCATCTGATAGAGGTCTAATATCAAAAATATGTATATCCAACACAAGAAATTAGATAAATAAAATAAAAATTGTCATCTGATAGAGGTCCAATATCAAATATATACATATTGAACACAAGAAATAAATAAACAAAAATTCTCATGTGAACTAATATTGAAAATATGCATGCTGAATACAAGAAATCAAATACATAAAACAAAAATTCTCATCTGATCAAGGTCTAATGTCCAAAACATTCATATTGAAACAAGAAATCTGATAAATAAAGCAAATATTCTCATCTGTTAAAGATCTAATATCCAAAATATACATATTGAACACTGGAAATCAGATAAATAAAATGAAAATTCTCATCTGATAAAGGTCTCATATCAAAAATCTGCATTTTAAACACAAGATACTAGATAAATAAGCAAAAATTCTCACCTGATAAATGTCTAATATTAAAAATATACATATTAAACACAAGAAATCAGATAAATAAAAAATTTCCTTTCTGATAAAAGTCTAATATCTAAAATATACATATTGAATACTATTTTTAGAAAATAAGAAAAATTATCAGAGGTAGGCCCCTCAACTGACAAATGGATAAAGAAAATGTGGCACATATATACAATGGTAAATATAATGGTAAATAATATATACCACAGTAAATAATATATACAGCAGTAAAAAACAATGATATCATGAAATTTGCAGACAAATGGATGGAACTAGAAAATATCATCTTGAGTGAAGTAACCCAGACTCAGAAGGACAAACATAGTATGTACTCACTCCTAAGTAGATACCAGATGTGAGGGAAAGGATGGCCAGACTGCAACCCACAACTCCAGAGAGGCTAGCTAACAGGAAAAGACCCTAGGAGGGACACATGGATGATCCTGTGAAGGAGAAGTGGTTGAGATCTACATGAGTGGACTGGGTGTGGGGGCGTGGCAGAGGGTGAGGAGTGGGGGATGAGAACATAGGGAAATGGGAGGGTCAAGCTGGAACAGGGACAGAGTGGGAGTGCAGGGAGGAAGATGTCATAATAGATGAGGACATCATGGGAATAGGAAAAGGCAGGGTGCTGGGGAGGCTTTCAGGAATCCACAAGGTTGACCCCACCTTGGTCTGCTGGCAGTGGTCCAGAGGGTGCCTGGACTAGTCTACTCTGGTGACCAGTCTAGTGAATAACCTAGCTGTCATCATAGAGCCTTTGTCCAGTGACTGATAGAGGCAGATACACAGATTCACGGCCAGGCACCAGGCTGAGCTCCGGGAATCCAATCAATGAGAGAGAGAAGAGATACTGCAGATGAGGGACATTGAGATCATAATGGGAGATGACCAGCCATGCAAGTGGAAGCCCATGAACTGTGGACTGTGTGGAGTGGTGGCTGTGGAGCCCCAATGGAACTGGACTAGGCCCTCTGGATATGGAAGATGGTTGTTTGGCTCAAACTGTTTGGGGAACACCCAGGCAGGGGGATCAGAATCCATTCCTGCTGCATGGGCAGGGCTTTAGGTATCCAGTGTCTGTAGTGTGGTGCCCTGTGCAGCCTTGGTACAGTGGGAAGGGGCTTGGACCTGCCTAGGCTCAGTGTGCGGGGCTCTGCTGAATCCCCATGTGAGACCTTGATTTGAGGGATGTGCGGATATGGAGTGGCTTGGGAGGGAGGTCTGGGAGACGGGAGGAGGGAGGAGATGGGACTGTGGGTGGTATATAGAGTGAGTAGAAAATTTCTTAATAAAGAAAAGAAATATACATATGGAACACAAGAAATTAGATAAAACAAACATTCTCACCGGTAAAGTTCTACTATCAAAAATATACTTATTGAACACAAGAAATCAGAAAAATTAAACAAAATTTCTCATCTGATAATAGTCTAATATCCAAAATATATATTGAACATAATTAGTTAAATAAAACAAAAATTCTCATGTGATAAAGGTCTAATACCTAAACTACACATATTGAACACAAGACATCATATATATATATATATATATATATATATATATATATATATATATATATATAAAATTCTCATCTGATATAGGTCTTATATCCAAAATATACATGTTGAACACAAGAAATCAGAAAAATCAAACAAAAATTCACATCTGATAAAGGTCTAAAATCCTAAATATACACATTGAACCAAATAAATCAGATAAATAAATAAAAAATTCTCACCTGATTAGGGTCTAATTTCCAAAATATAGATACCAAATATAATTAGATAAGTAAAACAAAAATTATCATCTGATAATTGTCTAATATCCAAAATATACATATAAAACAGAAGAAATCAGAAAAAGAAAAAATTTTCATGTGATAAAGCTCAAATATCAAAAATATAATTAAAGAACACAAGAAATAAAATAAAACAAAAATTCTCTTCTGATAAAGGTCTCATATCCAAAATATACATACTGAACACAAGAAATCAGGTAAAGTAAACAAAACCTCTCATCTGATAAAGTACTAATTTCCAAAATATTCATAATTAAATTCAAGAAACCAAAGAAATAAAACAAAAATTTCCATCTGATAAAGATCTAATATCAAAAATATACATACTCAACACAAGAAATCACATAAAAATACAAAAATTCTCATCTGATAAAGGTCTAAAACCAAAAAAATACATATTGAACACAAGAAATTAAATAAAACAAAAATTCTCATCTGATAAAGTTCTAATATCCAAAATATATATGTTGAAATCAAGAAATTAGAACCAATAAAATTCTCACCGGTAGGTCTAATATACAAAATATACATATTGAACAGAATAAATCAGAAAAATAAAACAAAGTTCTCACCAGATGAAGGTCTAATATCCAAAATATACTTATTGAAAACAAGAAATTAGATAAAACAAAAATTCTCACCAGTAGAGTTTTAATATCCAAATTATACATATTGAACACAAGAAATTAGATAAATAAAATAAAAATTGTCACCTGATAAAGGTCTAATATACAAAATATACATATTGAAAAAAATCAGAAAAACAAAGCAATAATTATCATCTGATAAAGGTCGAGTACCCAAAATATGCATATTGAACATACTTGGATAAATAAAGCAAAAAAATCCTCATCTGATAAAAGTCTAATATCATAAATATACTTATTGAACACAAGAAATTAAATAAAACAAAAATTCTCATCTGATCAAGGTTTAATATCCAAAATTACATATTGAACACAAGAAATCTAATAAATAAAGAAAAATTGTCATAGGATAAAGGTCTAATATCCAAATTACACATATTGAACACAAAAAGTCAGATAAATAAACAAAAATTCTCATCTGAAAAGGACTAATATCCAAAATATACATGTTGAATCCAAGAAATCAGGTAAATAAAACAAAAATTCTCATCTGATAAATGTGTAATATCCAAAATTACATATTGAACACAAAAAATTAGATAAATAAAACAAAAATTCTCATTAAATAAGGGTCTAATATCCAAAATATACATATTGAACATAAGAAATCAGATAAATAAAACAAAAATTCTCATATGATAAAGATCTAATATCCCATATATACACATTGAATATAATTAGATAAATAAAAAATTCTTATCTAATAAAGTTCTAATATCAGAAATATACATATTGTACACAAGATGTGAGATAAATAAAACAAAAATTCTAATCTGATAAAGTTCTAATATCCAAAATACACATAATGAACACAAGAAATCAGGTAAATAAAACAAAACTTCCCATCTGATAAAGGACTAATAGCCAAAATATAAATACTGAACACTAGAAATCAGATAAATAAAACAGAAATCCTCATCTGATAAATGTCTAATATCCAAAGTACACATATTGAACATAATTAGATAAATTAAACAAAAATTCTAATCTGATAAACTTTTAATGTCGAAAATTACATATTGAACTCAAAAAATTAAACAAAACAGAAATTTTAATCTAATAAAGATCTAGTATACAAAATATCATATACAAGAAATCATATACATAACCCAAAAATTCTCATCTGATAAAGGTCTAATATCCAAAATATACATAATGAACGCAAGAAATTAAATAAAACAAAAATTCTCACCTAATAAATGTCTACATGCAAAAATATACATATGGAAAACGAGAAATCAGATTTCAAATCCTGAGCTCTTTCCCTCATTTCTTTAATTTCCTGATGGCTTCCCATTTTCTGTTTGACTTTTTCTCTAATTCTTTAAGGGAATTTTTCATTTCCTCTTTAAAGATCTCTATCATCTTCTTAAGGTCATTTTAAAGGCCGATTTCTTTTGTTTCCTTTGTGTTGGGATGTTCAGGTCTTGCTGATGTAGGTTCTGATGGAGCCATGGTGGGTTTTTTGTTGTTGACTGTAGTTTTGCACTGGCGTCTACCCATCTCTTTTTCCACTTGGTGCAAGCAGTGTCTGTGTCTGAGGGAGTCTCTCTCAGTTGGATCAATACTCTTGGTCCAGTGGGAACTCTTGGTCTAATGGGTTCTGATAGACTGTTTGTCTCAGGGAGAAGCTCTTAGTCCAATTGGCCCTTGTGGGCTCTGTCTCAGGGAGTAGTTGTAATCTTGGCACACAGGTGGGTTGGGAGGGGTGGGACTTGTGAGTTCCAAGGTCTGGTGGGGGATGGTGGTAGTCTGAACTGCCTGCAGTAGGTCTGCCTGCCGACTGGCCCGAAACTGGGACTGCAATGGGTAGTGGTGTAGGGATGCAGGGTTGTGCCCCAGGACCCAAAGCCTAGGGGCTGGGGTATTCAGGATTGAGGATAAAGATTCACCTCTTAGTCCAATCAGGTCCTGGTCAGGGAGCAGTTGCAGTCTTGAAGGATGGGTGGGATTTGGGGGAGGTGGGGCTTGGTAACAGGGTCTCATGGGGGACGGTGGGAGTCTGACCTGTCTGCAGGAGGTCTGTTGCCTGACTGAAATGGAGACAATAAAGAAGACACAAACTGAGGAAATTCTGGAAGTGTAAATCTGAATAAATGAACAGGAACTACAGATGCAATCATAACCAACAGAGTGCAAGAGTTGGAAGAGCGGATCTCTGGTGTTGAAGATACGGTAGAGGAAATAGATTCATCAGTCAAAGAAAACACTAAAGCCAACAAAGTCATTACCCAAAATGTCCAAGAAATTTGGGACACCATGAAAAGACCAAACCTAAGAATAATAGGGATAGAAGAACGAAAAGAATACCAACTCAAAGGCACAGAAAATATATTCAACAAAATCATAGAAGAAAACTTTCTTAACCTAAAGAAGGAAATGCCTATAAAGATACCTTTTTCAGATGAGAATTCTTCTTTTGTCTGATTTCTTGTGTTCAATAGGTATATTTTTTATATTAGACCAGTATTGGATCAGAAGTTTTGCTTTGTTTAATTTCTTGTGTTCAATAAATACATTTTTCATGTTAAACCTTTATCACATGAGAATTTTGTTTTTTTTTCTGATTTCTTGTGTTTTTGTATATTTTGAATATTAGACCTTTATCAGGTTAGAATTCTTGATTTATTTATCTGATACCATGTGTTCAGTATGCATATTTTGGATATTAGTTCTTTCTCAGGTGAGAATTTTTGTTTTATTTAATCTCTTGTGTTTAATACATATATTTTGATATTAGACCTTTATCAGATGAGAATTTTTGTTTTATTTATCTGATTTCTTATGTTCAGTATATATACTTGTCATTAGATCTTGATTAGATGAGAAATTTTGTTTTATTTATCTGGTATCCTGTTTTCAATATCTATGTTTTGGATATTAGACTTTTATCCAATGAGAATTTTTTTTCATTTATCTAATATGTTCAATATGTATATTTTGAATATTAGACCTACCATTAATAATTGTTTTTTTCTCATTTATTTTGTTCAACATGTGTATTTTGAATATTAAAATTTTATTACATAAGAATATTTTTTATTTATGTGATTTCCTTTGTTCAAACTGTATATTTGGATATTAGACCTCTGTCAAATGAGAATTTTTCTTTAATATATTTGATTTCTTGTGGTCAGTATGAATATTTTGGATATTAGTTCTTTCTCAGGTGAGGACTACTGTTTTATTTAATTTATTGTGTTCAGTATATATATTGTGGATTTTAGACTTTTATCAGATCAGAATTTTTGTTTTATTAATCTAATTATGTTCAATATGTATATATTGGATATTAGACATCTCTCAAATGAGAAATTTTGTTTTATATATTTGATTCTTGTGTTTAGTATGCATAATTTTGGATATTACATTTTTATTAGATGAGAATTTTCATTTAAATTATCTGATTTCTTGTGTTCCGTACATATATTTTTTGATATTACACCTTAATAAGATGAGAATTTTTCTTTTATTTATTCAATTATATTCAATATGTCTGTTTTGGATATTAAACCTATATCAGATGAGAAGTTTTGTTTTATTTATCTGTTTTCTTGTGTTCAATATGTATATTTTGGATATTAGACTTACTGCTGATAATTTTTTTCTTATTTATTGTGTTCAATTTATATTTTGGATATTATATATTTATCAGATGAGAATTTTTTTATTTATCTGAATTCTTGTCTTCAATATGTATGTTTTTGATAATAGACCATTATCAGATGAGAATTTCAGTTTTAATTATCTAATTTCTTGTGTTCAATATGTGTATTATTGATATTAGACATTTTTTGTATTCAACAGGTATGTTTGGGATATTAGACATTATCACATGATAATTTTGCTTTTATTTAATTTCTTGAGTACAATAAGTACATTTTTGATGTTAGATGAACATCAGATGACAACTTTTGTTTTATTTATTTGATTTTTTGGGTTAAATATGTATATTATGTATATAAAACATTTATCAGATGACAATTTTTGTTTTATTTATCTGATCTCTTGTGTTCAATATATATTGTGGAATATTAGACATTTATCAGATGACAATTTTTGTTTTATTTATCTAATTATGTTCAATATGTGTATTTTTGATATTAGACCTTTATCAGGTGAGAAGTTTTGTTTTATTTATTTCTTGTGTTCAGTAAGAATATTTTTGATATTTTACCTTTATCACATGAGAATTATGTTTTGCTTTTCTGATTTCTTGTGTTCAATATGTATATTTAGGGTATTCGACCTTTATGAGATGAGAATTTTTGTTTTGTTAATTTGATTTCTTGTATTAATATGTATGTTTTGAATATTAGATTTTCATCATGAGAAAATTTTTGTTTTATTAATTTAATTATGTTCAATATGTACACTTCTGGTATTAGATCTTTATAAGATTTGAAGTTTCTCTTTATTTATATGATTTCTTGTGTTCAATGTATATTTTTTGGATATTAGACCTTTATCAAATGAGAATTTGTGTTTTTTTATTTATTATGTTTTTAAGTATGTTTTTGATATTGGACCTTTATCACATGAGAAATTTTGTTTTCTTTTTCTGATTTCTTGTGTTCAATATGTGTATTTTGGATATTAGACCTTTATCAGATGAGAATTGTTTTATTCATGTGATTTCTTTCCTTAACTATGTATATTTTGGATAATAGACATTTATCAGATGAGAATTGTGGTGGTATTGTGTTCCCCAAAATATTGTGCACCCTAATAAACTTATCTGGGGTCAGAGACAGAACAGCCACAATATTAAACATAAAGGTTAGGCAGTGGTAGCACACGCCTTTAATCCTAGCATTCCAGAGGTAGAAATCCATGTATTCAAGGATACAGCCAAGCATGGTGACTCACGCCTTTAATCCCAGAAAGCGAGCCTTTAATCCCAGGGAGTGATGGCAGATAGCACAAAGGTATATAAGGCGTGAAGACCAGAAACTAGAAGCTTTTGGCTGGTTAAGGTTTCAGGCTTTGGAGCAGCAGTTCAGCTGAGATTCATTCTGGACAAGGACTCAGAGGCTTCCAGTCTGAGGAAACAGGATTAGCTGATGAAATGGCGAGGTGAGGTGGCTGTGGCCTGTTCTGTCTCTCTGATCTTCCTGTGTTCACCCCAATACCTGGTTCAGGTTTGATTTTATTAATAAGAACTTTTAAGATTCATGCTTCAGAGAATTTTTGTTTTATTTATCTCAATATATTCATTGTGTCTATTTAGGATATTAAAACTTTATCAGATGCAAATGTTTGTTTAATTTATCTAATAATGTTCAATATATATATTTTAGATATTAGACCTTTTCAGATGATAATTTTTGTTTCATTTATGTGATTTCTTGTGTTCAATAAGTATAATTTTGATTTTAGACCTTTATCTGATGTGAATTTTTGTTTTATTTATCTGATTTCTTGTGTTCAATATGTATAATTTTGATACAAGTTCTTTATCTGGTGAGAAGTTTTGTTTTATGTAATTTCTTGTGTTCAATATTATATTTCAGATATTAGCACTTTTCAGATAAAAGTTTTTATTTATTTATCTGATTTCTATGGTTCCTTTTGTATATTTTGGATATTAGACCTTTATCAGATAAGAATTTTTGTTTTATTTATCTGATTACTTGATTTCAATATGTATATTTTCAATATTTGATATGTATGACATGATAATTTTGATTTATGTAGTAATTTCATGTGTGCAGTAAGTATATTTTTGATATTTGAATTTAAGTACATGGGAAATTTTTTTTCTTATTTCTTGTGTTCAATATGTATATTTTGGATATTAGACCTTCATCAGGTGAGAATTTGGTTTTATTTAATTTCTTGTGTTTAATAAGTATATTTTTGATATTTCAACTTTATCACATGAGAATATTACTTTCTTTTTCTAATTTCTTATGCTCACTTTTTATATTTTGAATATTAGACCTTTATCAGATGAGGAATTTTGTTTTATTTATCTGATTTTTGTGTTCAGTATGGGTATTTTGGATGTTAGACTTTTATCAGATAAGAAATTTTTTTATTTTTTCGGATTTTTGTGTCCAATATGTATATTTTGAATATTAGACCTTTATCAGCTGAAAATTTTTGTTTATTTGTTAGATTTCTTTTGTTCAATGTGTATATTTTGGATAATAGCCCTTAATCAGCTGAGAATTTTTGTTTATTTGTTTGATTTCTTTTGTTCAATGTGTATATTTTGGATATTAGACCCTTATAGATGAGAATATTTGTTTTATTCATCTGATTTCTTGTTTTCAATATGTATATTTTGAATATTAGACATTTATCAAAAGAGAATTTTTGTTTTCTTTAATTTCTTGTTTTCAATAGGTACATTTTTGAGACTAGACATTTATTTGATGATAATTTTCGTTTTATTTATCTATTTTTGTTAAATATGTGTATTTTGGATATTAGATATTTTTCAGATGAGAATTTTTGTTTTATACATCTAATTATGTTAAATATGTATATTTTGGATATTAGACCTTTATCAGAAGAGAATTTTTGTTTTCCTTATATGATTTCTTGTGTTCAATGAGTATACTTTTGATATTAGACATTTATCAGATATTAATTTTCATTTTATTGATCTGATTCTGTTCAATATGTATATTTTTTATATCGGACCTATATCAGCTGAGAATTTGTATTATTTATCTGATTTCTAGTTTTCAGTATGTATATTTTGAATATTACACCTTTATCAGTTGAGAATTTTTGTTTTCTTTATCTGATTTCTTGTGTTTGACATGTATATTTTGAATATAAGACCTGTATCAGATGAGAATTTTTGTTTTATATAGCTAATGTCTTGTGGTCAATATGTATAGTTTACATATTAGAAATTTATCACATGAGAATTTTTATTTTTTGGTTTTTTTTAATTGTGTTCAATATTTATTGTTTGGATATTAGACCTTCATCAGAAATGAATTTTTGTTTTATATTTCTAATTATGTTTAATATGCATATATTGGATATTAGACCTATACATCATCAGAACTACATTTCCCACAGTTCCGTTCATTATTTCATTTGAACTACATTTTCCAAAGTTTGAATCACTAACTTCTCAAGACTACATTTTCCACAATGCCTTTCTGTGCAGTATCAGAACTACATTTCCCACAGTTCCATTATCTACAATGTAAGGACTGCATTTCCCACAGGACCATTCACTATGATATCAGGACTACATTTCCCACAGTGCCTTTCTCTAAGTCACCAGAACTACATTTTGCCACAGTTCCATGTTCTATGTCATCAGAACTACATTTTTTCACTTTCATTATGTATGTGATCAGAACTACATTTCCCACATTTCCATTCTCTACTTTGTCAAGACTACATTTCCCACAGTTGCATTCATTATGTCACTAGAACTACATTTTCCAATGTCCACTCTCTAACTTCTCAGAACTACATTTCCCACTGTGCCTTTCTCTATGTCATCAGAAATAAATTTCTCAAAGTGCCTTTCTCTGTGTCATCAGAACTACATTTCCCAAATGACCTTTCGCTACATTGTCAGAATGACATTTCCCACAGTTCCATTCTGTATGTCATCAGAACTACATTTCCAACAGTTACATTCACTATGTCATCAGAACTACAATTCCCACAGAGCCTTGTTCTACATCATCAGAATTTCATTTTCCACAGTACCTTTCTCTCTTTCATCAGAACTACATTTCCCAGAGTACCATAGTCTATGTCATCAGAACTACTTTTTCTACAGTTCCATTCTCTACTATGTCAGGACTACATTTTCCAGTGTATCTTTCTCTAAGTCATCATAACCATATTTTTCCACAATTCCATTCTATATGTCATCAGATCTATGTTTCCCACATTTCCATTCTCTACGTTGTCAAGACTACATTCTTACAGTTCCATTTCGAATTCATTAGAACTCCATTCTCCAGAGTTCCATTAACTATGTCATCAGAACTTCATTTCTCACAGTTCCATTCTCTATGCCATCAGCATTACATTTCCCACAATGACTTTCCCTTTGTCATCATAACAACATTTTACAGAGTTCCATTGTTTATGTGATCAGAACTACATCTCCCACAGTTAAAGTCACTATGTCATCAGAACTACTTATTCCACAGAGCCTTACTCTACATCATCAGAATTTCATTTTCCACAGTGTCTTCCTCTCTTTCATCAGAACTACAATTTCCAGAGTCCATTCTCTATGTCATCAGAATTACATTTCAAAGTGTTCCATTCACTACATTGCCATGACTGAATTTCCAGAGTGTCTTTGGGTCATCAGAACTACATTTCCCACAATTCCATTCACTATGTCATCAAAACTATATTTCCCTCAGTTCAATTCACTATGTCATCAGAACTACATTTCTTTCATTTCCATTTTCTACATTATCAGGACTACATTTTCTACAGTTTCATTCTCTAGGCCATCAGAACTACATTTACCAAAGTTCCATTCATTATGTCATCAGAACAACATTTACCTAAGTTCCATTCTCTACCTCCTAAGGACTACATTTCCAACAGTGCCTTTCTCTGTGTCATCAAAACTGCATTACCCACAGAACCTTTCTCTACATCAACAAAATGACATTTCCCTCAGTGCCTTTCTCTACATCATCAGAGCAACATTTTCCACAGAGCCTTTCTCTGTGACATCAGAACTATATTTGCCAAAGTACCTTTCTATATATCAGAACTACATTTCGCACAATGCCTTTCTATTTGTCATCAGATACAAATTTCCCATAGTACCTTTCTCTGTGTCTTCAGAACTACATTTCCCACAATGCCTTTCTCTGTGTCTTCAGAATGACATTTCCTTCAGTGTCTTTCTCTGTTAAATCAGAAATACTTGTCTCTCAGTGACTTTCTCTGTGTCAATAGAACTACATTTTTTTCACAGTTCCATTCTATATGTCATCAGAACTACATTTTGCACAGTTCCATTCTCTACATTGTCAAGACTTTATTTCCCACACTTAAATTCTCTATGTCATCAGAACTACATTTCACAAACAGGCTTTCTCTCCATTATCAAAACACCAATACCCTCAGTGCCTTTCTCTACATCAGCAGAACTTATATCTCATTATGCCTTTCTCTGTGTCATAAGAACTACATTTCATAGAGTATATTACTATAAGTTAGCAGGACTATATTTCCCACAATTCTACTCACTATGTCATCAAAACTACATTTCCCACAGTTCCAGTCACTATGTCATCAGAACTACATTTCCCAATGTTCCTTTCTCTGCCTCCTCAGCACTACATTTCCCACAGTGCCTTTCTCTGTGTCATCAGAACTATATTACCCAAAGAGCTTTTCTCTATGATATCATACCGACATTTCCCTCAGTGACTTTCTCTACATCATCAGAATTATATTTCCAACAGTGTCTTTCTCTGTGTCATCAGAACTAAATTTCCCTCAGTACCTTTCTCTACATCATCAGAACTTCATCTCCCACAGTGCCTTTCTGAAATATATTTCCCACAGTGCCTTTCTCTGTGTCATCAGAACTACATTTCCCAGAATTTCATTCTCTATGTTGTCCGAAATACATTTCCCAAAGTTCCATTCACTATGTCATCAAAACTACATTTCCCACAGTTCTGTTCTCTACCTTCCTAAGACTACATTTCTCATGGTGCCTTTCTCTGTGCCATCAGAACTACATGTCCTTCAGTGACTTTCTTTACGTTAAATGAACTACAATTTTTAATAGTTACAATCTATATATCATCAGAACCTCATTTTCACAAGTTCCATTCTCTACGTTGTCAATACTTCATTTCCCAGAGTTCCATTCTCTATGTCATCAGAGCTACATTTACCACAGTTCCTTCACTATGTCAACAGAACTATATTTCCCAAAGTTCCTTTCTCTAAATTCTCAGGAGTACATTTCCCACAGTGCCTTTCTCTAGGTCATCTGAGCTATGTTTACCAAAGTTGCTTTCCGTACATCATCATAATTCCATTTACCACTGTGCTTTTCTCTATGTCTTCTGAACTACATTTCCCACAGTTCCATTCTCTGTGTCCTCAGAACTATATTTCCTACAGTTCTTTTTCTATATCATCAGAACTTCATTTCCCACTGTGCCTTTCTTCGTGTCTTCAGAACTACATTTCCCACAGTTCCATTCACTATATCATCAGAAATACATTTCCCACAGACCCATTATCTATGTCATCACAACTGCATTTCCCACAGTTCAATTCTATACAATGTCAGGACTCCATTTACCAGAATATCTTCCTCTAAGTCATAACAGCTACATTTCCCACAGTTCCATTCACTATGTCATCAGAACTACATTACCCACAGTGCCTTTTCCTACATCATCAGAGCTACATTTTCACACAGTTCCATTCTCTATGTCATCAGAACTTCATTTCAAAGAGGTCCATTCACTACATTGTCATGACTACTTTTCCCAGAGTGTCTTTATCTAGGTCATCAGAACGACATTTCCCAAAGTTCCATTCCCTTGTCATCAGAACTACAGTTCCCAAAGTTCCATTCTCTACCTCCTCAGGACTTCATTTTCCACAGTGCTTTTTCTGTGTCATCGGATCCACATCCCAAACATCCTTTCTCTACATTATCAGAATGACATTTCATTAAGTGCCTTTGTATACATCATCAGAAATTCATTTCCCTCAGTGCCTTTCTCTGTGTCATCAGAACAACATTTTTTGACAGTTCCATTCTATATGTCATCAGAATTGCATTTCCCATAGTTCCATTCTCCACATTGTCAAGACTACATTTCCCAAAGTTCCATTCTCTAAGTTATCAGGACTACATGTCCCACAGTGCCTTTCTCTGGGTTATCAGAACTACATTTCTCAAAGTTCCATTCCCTACGTCAGAAAAACTCCATTTCCCACTGTATTTTTCTCTGTGTCTTCAGAACTACATTTACCTCAGTGGATTCTCTGTGTCATCAGAAATACTTTTCCCACAGTGCTTTCTCTATATCATCAGAACGTCATTTACCACAGTGCTTTTCTTTGTGTCTTCAGAAGAATATTTCCCACAATGCCTTTCTATGTGTCTTCAGAACTACAATTACCTCAGTTCCAACTCTGTGTTATCAGAACTACATTTCCAACAGTGCTTTCTCTATATCATCAAAATGTCATTTCCCACAGTGCCTTTCTTTGTGTCTTCAGAACTGCATTTCCCTCTGTGCCTTTCTCCATGTCATCAGAAATACATTTCCCACAGTTCCATTCAGTATGCCATTAGATCTATGTTTCTAAAATTTCCAATCTCTAACGTCTCAGGACTAAATTTCCACAGTGCCTTCCAGTTTATCATCAGAACTACATTTCCCACACTGCCTTTCCCTGTCTCATCAGAAGTACATTTCCCAAACTTCCTTTCTCTAGATAATCAGAATGACATTTTCCCTAGGTCTTTCTATACATCATCAGAAATACATTTCCCTCAGTGCCTTTTCTATGTCATCAGAACTACATATTTGACAATTCCATTCTATATGTCATCAGAACTACATTTCCCACAGTTCCATTCTCTATATTGTCAAGACTACATTTCAAAAAGTTCCATTCTCTATGTCATGAGAACTATATTTCCCACAGTTCCATTCACTATCTCATCAGAACTACATTTCCCACATTTCCATTCCCTTTGTCATCAGAACTACGTTTTTCACAGTGCCTTGTTCTACCTCATCAGAACTTCATTTCCCACAGTTCCTTTCTCTCTTTCATCAGAACTACATTTCCCAGTGTTTCATTCTCTATGTCATCAGAACTACATTTCCCACAGTTCCATTCACTATGTCATCAATATTACATTTATCACAGTTCCATTCTCTACCTACTCAGGACTTCATTTCTCACAATGCCTTTCTGTACATCATCATATATACTTGTCCCAAAGTTCCTTTCTCTTTGTCATCAGAACTACATTTCTGACAGTTCCATTCTCTACATTGTCATGACTGCACTTCCCAGGGTGTCTTTCCCTAGGTCATCAGAAATCCATTTTCCACATTTCTATCTCTACTTCATCAGAACTGCATTTCCCAGAGTGTCTTTCTTTGGATCATCAAAACTACATTTCCAAAAGTTCCTTACCCTACCTCATCAGAACTTCATTTTCCACCGTGCTTTTCTCTGTGTCATTAGAACTCCATTTCCCACACTGCCTTTCTCTGTCATCAAAATATCGTTTCCCAGAATTCCAGTCCCCTATTCATCAGAACTACATTTCCTACAGTCCCATTCTCTACCTTCTAAGAACTACATTTCCCCCAGTGCATTTCTCTGTGTTACTTCATTTCCCACAGTTATTTTTTCTTTTTCATCAGAACAACATTTCGAACAGTTCCATTCTCTATGTCATCAGACCTATATTCCCAAGAGTTTCATTCTCTACATTGTCAAGACTTCATTTCCCAGATTGTCTTTCCCTAGGTCCTCAGAACTTCATCTCCCAAGTGCCATTCACTATGTCATCAGAACTACCTTTCCCAAAGTTCCATTCTCTATCATCTCAGGAATTCTTTTCCCACAGTTCCATTCTTTACATCATCATAACTACATTTCCCACAGTGCCTTCACATCATGAGAAATACATTTTCTCACTGTTTCATTTTCTATGTTATCAGAATTACAATTCCCACAGTTCTGTTCTCTATGTCATCATAACTACATTTCTGACAGTTCCATTCTCTACATCCTCAGGACTACTTTCTTACAGTGTCTTTCTCTGTGTCATCAGAAATATATTACCCAAAGAGCCTTTCTCTATATTAACAGAATGACATTTCCCACTGTACCTTTCTCTACATCATCAGAACTATTTTCCCACAGTGCCTTTCTCAGTGTCATCAGAACTCCATTTCCCACAATGCCTTTCTCTGCGACATCAGAACTATATTTCCCACAGTACATTTCTCTACATCATCAGAACTACATTTCCCACTGTGCCTTTCTCTATATTATCAGAATGACATTTCCCTCAGTGCTTTCTCTACATCATTAGAACTCCATTTCCCACAGTGCCTTTCTCTGTGATATCAGAAATACATTTCCCACATTGCCTTTCTCTGAGTCATCAGAACTTCATTTTTTCACAATTCCATTCTATATGTCATCAGAAATACATTTCCCACAGTTCAATTCACTATGTCTTCAGAACTACATTTCCCACATTTCCATTCACCATGTCATCAGAACTACATTTCCCACATTTCCATTCATTATGTTCAAGAACTACATTTCCCACAGTGCCTTTCTCTACATCATCAGAAATTCATATCCCACAGTTCCTTTCACTGTGTCATTAGAACTTCATTTCCCACAATGCCTTACTCTATGTCATAAGAACTACATTTCCCACAGTTCCCTTTCTCTATGTCATCAGAACTACATTGCCGCAGTTCCGTTCTCTCCATTCTCAGTACTACATTTCCCACAGTTCCTTCCTATGGGTCATTAGAAGTACACTTCCCATAGTTCCATTATCTCCCTTCTCTGGATTATATTTCCCACACTGCCTTGCTCCGTGTAATCAGAACTAAATTTCCCACAGTGCCTTACTCTACATCATCAGAACTAAATTTTCCCACAGTTCCTTTCTCTATGTCATCAGAACAACATTTTCCACATTGCCTTTCTCTACGTCATCAGAACTACATTTTCCCACAGTTCCTTTCTCTATGTCATCAGAACTACATTTTCCACATTACTTTTCTCTATATTATCAGAATGACATTTCCCTCAATGCTTTCTCTACATCATTAGAACTCCATTTCCCACAGTGCCTTACTCTACGTCATCAGAACTACATTTCCTACAGTGCCTTTCTCTACTTCATCAGCATGATATTTTTTCACAGTTACATTCTATATGTCATCAGAACTTCATTTCTCAAAGTGCCTTGCTGTACATCATCAGAACTACATTTACCACAGTTCCTTTCTCGCTTTCGTCAGAACTGCATTCCCCACAGTTCCATTCTCACAGTGCCTTTCTCAGTGTCATCAGAACTACATTTCTCAAGTGGCTTTTCTCTACATTATTAGAATGACTTTTAACTCAGTGCCTTCCTCTAAAACATCAGAACTACATTTCCCACAGTTCCATTGTCTAAATTGTTAGGACTGCATTTCCCAGAGTGACATTCTCTAAGTCATCAGAACTACATTTCCCACAGTTCCATTCACTGTCATCAGAACAACATTTTCCATAGTGCCTTTCTCTACGTCATCAGAAGTACATTTCCCAAAGTTCCTTTCTCAACCTCCTCAGGACTACATTTCCCACAGTGCGTTACTCTGTGTCATCAGAACTACATTTCCCTCAGTGCCTTTTTCTATTTCATCAAAATGACATCTTTTCACAGTTTGATTCTATATGTCAACAAAACTATATTTTCAACTGTTCCATTCTCTACATTGTCACTCTACATTTCCCACAGTTCCACTCTCTATGCCATCAGAACTACATTATAAATTTTCTTTCTCTCTTTCTTCAGAACTACATTTTCTAAAGTTCCATTCTCTCTGACATCAGAACTATATTTCCAACAGTTCAATTCTCTACAATGTCAGGACTACTTTTCACATTGTGTCTTTCTCTAAGTCATCCAGAAATACATTTCCCACAGTGCCTTTCTCTGTATCATCAGAACTTACTATTTCCTCAGTGCCTTTCTGTACATCATCAGAACTATATTTTTTCACAGTTCCATTCTATGTGTCATCAGAACAACAGTTCCCACAGTTCCATTCTCTGCATTGTGAAGATGACATTTCCCACAGTTCCAATCTCTATGTCATCAGAACTACATTTCCCACAGTGCCATTCACTATAGTCATCAGATCTACATTTCCCACAGTGCCTTTCTGTACATCATCAGAACTACATTTTCTCACAGTTCCAGTCTCTGTGTCATCAGAACTACATTTGTCCACAGTGTCTTTCTCTGGTTGATCAGAACTACATTTCCCACAGTTGCATTCTCTATGTCATCAGAACTACATTTCCCAAAGTGCCATTCTCTACATTGTCAAGATTATATTTCCCCCAGTACCTTTCTCTGGTTCATCAGAACTACATTTCCCACAGTCAATTCTCTACATTGTCAAGCCTTCAATTCCCACAGTTCCATTCTCAATGTCATCAGAACTGCATTTTCCACAGAGCCTTTACTCTACATCAATACAACTTCATTTTCCCAAAGTTCCATTCTCTATGTCATCAGAATTATATTTCCCACAGTTCCATTCTCTGTCTTCAGAACTACATTTTCCATAGTTCCATTCACTGTTATCAGAACTACATTTCAAACAGTTCCATTCACTATATTGATGTGACTACTTTTCCCAGAGTGTCCTTTCCCTAGGTCATCTGAACTACATTTTGCAAGTTCCATTCATTCTGTCCTCAGAAGTACATTTCCTACAATGCCTTTCTCTACATTATCAGAACTGCATTTTCCACAGTTTCAGTCTCTATGTCATCAGAACTACATTTTCCACAGTCTCATTTTCTATGTCATCAGAACTACATCTCCCACAGTGCCTTGCTGTTTGTCATCAAAACTACATTCCCCAGAGTTCCTTTCTCTATGTCATCAGCACTACGTATCCCAGAGTCCCATTCTCTACATTGTCAAGACTATATTTCCCACAGTTACATTCTCTATGTAATAGAACTAATTTTCCCACAATTCCATTCCCTACCTCATCAGGACTCCATTTCTCACAATGCTTTCCTCTACATGATCAGAACTACATTTCCCAAAGTTCCTTTCTCTAAGTCATCAGAACTACACTTCCCACAATTTCATTCACTACATTGTCATGACTACATTTCCCTTAATGTCTTCCTCTAGGTCATCAGAGCTACATTTCCCATGTTCCATTCAACATGTCATTAAAACTACATTTCCCACAGTTTTATTCACTGTCATCAGAACTACATTTGAAAAACTTCCATTCTCTACCTCATCATGACACTATTTCCCAAAGTGCCTTTCTCTGGGTCATCAGAAGTACATTTCCCAAAATTCCTTTTCCTGTATTTCAAAACTACACTTCCCACCATTCTTTCCTTTGTGTCTTCAGAACAACATTTGCAAGAGTTCTGTTCTCTGTGTCATATGAACTACATTTCCCACAGTCCCCTTCTCCACATTGTCATCACTACATTTCCCAGGGTGTCTGTCTCGAAGTCATCAGAACTACATATACCAGAGTTCCATTCTCTATGTCATCACAAGTACATTTCCCACAGTTCCATTCTCTACAATGTCAAGCCTTCATTTCCCAGGGTGTCTTTCTCTAAGTCATCAGAACTTCATATCCCACAATTCCATTCACTATGACATCAAAACTACCTTTCCCACAGTTCCATTCTCTACCTTTTCAGAACTACATTTCCCACAGTGCCTTTCCATGTGCAATCAGAACTACATATCCCACCTTTCCTTTCTCTCTTTCATCAGAACTATATTTCACACAGCTCCATTCTCTATGTCATCAGAACATTTCCTAGAGTTCCATTTTCTACATTGTCAAGAGTATATTTCCGACAGTTCCAATATGTATGTCATCAGAAGTACATTTCCCAAAGTTCCAATCTTTAGCTTCATATGAGTACATTTCCCATAGTTCTTTTCTCTTTGTCATCAAAACTACATTTCCCAGAGTTCCATTCTCTATATCATCAGAACTACTTTCCCAGAGATCCATTCTCTATATTGTCAGGACTACATTTTCCAGAGTGTCTTTCTCTATGTCATCACAACTACATTTAGCACAATTCCAATCACTATGTCTTCAAAGACTACATTTCCCACAGTTCCATTCACTATGTCTTCAGAACAACAATCCCACACTGCCTGGCTCTACCTCATCAGAATTACATTTCCCACAGTAACTTTCTCTCTTGTATCAGAACTACATTTCCCATAGTTCCTTTCTCTAAGTCATCAGAACTACATTTCCCACAGTTCAATTCTCTTTGTCATCAGAACTACCTTTCCCAAAGTTCTATTCCTACCTTCTCAGGACTATATTTCCCACAGTGCCTTGCTCTACATCATCAGAATCACATTTTTCACAGTATCTTTCTCTCTCTCATCAGAACTACATTTACCAGGCTCCATTCTCTATGTCATCAAAACTACTTTTCCCACAGCTCCATGCTCTACAATGTCAGGACAAGATTTCACAGAGTGTCTTTCTCTCAGTCATCAGAACTACATCTACCACAGTTCTATTCTCTTCAGAAGAACATTTTCCTCAATAACTTTCTCTACATCATCAGAACTACATTTACCAGAGTCCCATTCTCTACATTGTCAAGATTACAATTCGCAGTACATTTCTCTATGTCATTCAAGCTACATTTCCCAAACTTCCATTCTCGAAATTCTCAGGACTACATTTCCCACAGTGCTTTTCTCTGGTTCATCAAAAATACCTTTCCCACAGTCCCACTCTCTACATTGTTAAAAGTCCATTTCCCACAGTTCCATTCTCTATGTCATCAGAAGAATATTTCCCACAGTTCCATTCACTATGTCATCGGAACTACATTTCCCAAAGTCCTTTCTCTCCCTCTTCAGGACTATATTTCCCACAGTGTTTTTCTCTGGGTCATCAGAACTACATCCCAAAATTTCTTTCCCTACCTCATCAAAACTAAATTTCCGACAATGCTTTCCTTTGTGTCATCAGAACTATATTTCCATGTGGTCAGTTCTCAATGTCATCAGAACTACATTTCCAACAGTTCCTTTCTCTACAATGTCAGTAATACATTTCCTAGACTGTCATTCTCTAAGTCATCACAACTACATTTTCCCAAAATTCCATTCACTATGTCATCAAAACTATATTTCCCACAGATCAATTCCTTTCCTTCTTAGGACTACATTTCCCACAGTACCTTTCTCTGGCTCATAAGAACTACATTTCCCAAAATTCATTTCCCTACATCATCAAAGCTTTATTTCCCACTATGCTTTTCTCTGTATCTTCAGAACTACATTTACCACAGTGTCATTCTCTGTGTCATGAGAACTACATTTCCCAAAGTGCATTCTCTCCATCATCAGAACTTTATTTCACACAGTTCCTTTCTTTGTGTCTTCAGACACACATTTTCCTCTGTGCCTTGCTCTATGCCATCAGAATTACATTTCCCTCAGTTCCATTGACTATGTCTTCAGAAATACTTTTCCCAAAGTTCAATTCTCTGCCTCCTGAGGACAACATTTCCCACAGTGCCTTTGTCTGTGTCATCAGAACTATATTATCCAGAGAGACTTTTTCTACATCATCATACCAGCATTTCCCTCAGTGCCATTCTGTACATCCTCAGAACTACATTTCCCACAATGTCTTTCTCTACATCATCAGAACTTCATTTCCCACAGTGCCTTTCTGTGTGTCATCATATATGAATTTCCCACAGTGCCTTTCTCTGTGTCATCAGAACTACATTGTCCAAACAGCCTTTCTCTACATCATCAGAACTACACTTCCCCCAGGCCTTTCTCTACATCTTATGAACTATATTTCCAAAAGTGTCTTTCTCTGTGTCATCAGAACTACATTTCACTCAGTGCCTTTCTCTACATCATCAGAACTACATTTCCCACAGTCTATGTTCTATAATATCAAGACTACATTTTCCACAGTTCCATTCACTATGTCATCAAAATTCCATTTCCCACAGTTCCATTCTCTACCTTTTCAGAACTACATTTCCCATAGTGCATTTCTCTTTCCTCAGAACTATAATTCGTAAAGTTCTTTTCCCTATGTCATCAAAACTGCATTTCTCACAGTGCCTTTCTCTTTCTCATCAAAGCTACATGTCCCTCAGTGCCCTTCTCTACAACATCAGAACTACATTTCCCACAGTTCCATTCTCTATGTTTTCAGAACTACATTTCCCACAGGTCCATTCCTTATGTCATCAGAACTACAGTTCACACAGTGCCTTTTTCTTTCATCAGAACTAAATTTCCCAGAGTTACATTCTCTGTGTCATTAGAACTATATTTCCCACAGTGCATTTCTCTACCTCCTCAGAACTACATTACCCACAGTGCCTTACTCTGTGTCATAGAAATACATTTCCCTCAGTGCCTTTCTCTATAATATCAGAACTACAATTTTTGACAGTTCCATTCTATATGCCATCAGAAATACATTTCCCACAGTTCCATTCTCTACCTTCTCAGACTGCATTTCCAACAGTGCCTTTTCCAGTGTAATCAGAACTACACTTCCCACATGTCCTTTCTCTCTTTCATCAGCACTTCATTTCCCACAGTTTAATTCTCTATGTCATCATAACTACATTGCTCACAGTTCCATTCTCTACATTGTCATGACTACATTTTCCAGGGTGTCTTTGCCTACGTCATCAGAACTATATTTCCCACAGTTCCATTCAATATGTCATCAAAACTCTATTTCTCAAAATTCCATTCTCTACATTGTCATGACTACATTTCCCAGGGTGTCCTTCTCTAGGTAATCAGAACTACATTTCCCAAGTTCCTTTCCCTACCTCATCAAAACTTAATTCCCACAGTGCTTTTCTCTGTGTCTTCAGAACTACATCTACCACAGTTCTATTCTCTGTATCATCAGAACTACATTTCCCACAGTGCTTTCTCTATGTCATCGGAACTTCATTTCCCACAGTGCTTTTCTTCATTTCTTCAGAACTATATTTCCCTCTGTGCCTTTCTCCATGTCATAAAAACTACATTTCCCACAGTTCCCTTCACTATGTCATCAGAACTTCAATTCCCAAAGTTCCATTCTCTAACTTCTCAGGACTACTTTTTCCACAAGATATTGAGACCATGATTGGAAAAGCACAGCGACAAATAGCCAAACCAGTAGAAATACATGAACTACAAACCAATGGTTGAGGAGCCCTCATGGATCTGGACCAGGCCCTATGGGTAAGTGAGACAGTTGATGAGCTTGATCTGTTTGGGATGCCCCCAGGCAGTGGAGCCAGGACCTGTCTTTGGTGCATGGACTGGCTTTTTGGAGCCTGGGGGGTTGCTGGGACACTTTGTTTAGCCTGGGTGTAGGAAGGAGGGGACTGGATCTTCCTAGGTTGAGTCTACCATGCTGGGTTGACTCCCCAGGGGAGACCTTGCCTTAAAGGAGGTGGGAATGAAGGTGTGGATTGAGGGAAAAGTCTGGGGGATGGGAAGAGAGATGATGGGGGAATTCATGGCTTGTATTTGAATTTTAATTTAATTAAATAAAAAAAGAAAAGAAAACTTTTAATGAAAAAAATAAACTGCCCAAGAGTCAAAAAAAGAATTCTCATCTGATATAGGTCTAATGTCCAAAATATACATGTACCCAAGAAACCAGAAACAAAAATAAAATAAAATAAACAAAATAAAACAAAAATTCTAATCAGATTATGGTCTACTATCCAAAATATACCTATTGAATATAATTAGAAAAATAAAACAAGAATTGCCATCTGATAAAGGTCTAATATCAAATATGTACTTATTGAACCCAAGAAATTAAAGAATATAGAAAATTATACCTGATAAAGTCTAATATCCAAAATATATATATTGAACATAATTAGATAAATAAAACAAAAATGCTCATCTGATGAAGGTCTAATATTCAAAATATACATATTGAAAAAAGAAATCAGATAAATAAACAAATATTCTCATCTAATCAAGATCTAATAATCAAAATACACATATTGAACATAATTAGATAAATAAAACAAAAATTCTCATCTGATAAAAGTCTAATATACAAAATATACACATTGAACACAAGAAATAAAATAAATAAAACAAAAATTCTTATCTGATATACATCTAATATCCAAAATATACACACTGAACTCAAGAAAATATATAAAACAAAAATTCTCACCTGATAAAATTCTAATATTCAATGTATATATATATTGAACACAAGAAATCAGAAAACCAAAACAGAAGGCACATGTGATAAAGGACAAATATCAAAAATAGATTCCTTGAACACAAGAAATTAAATAAAACAAAAATTGGCACCTGACAAATTTCTAATATCTAAAATATACATATTGAACACAAGAAATTAGAAATACAAAATCTTTACCAGTTGGTATAATATCCAAAATATACATATCAAACACACAAAATTAGATAAATAAAACAAAGAGTCTCATCTGATAAATCTCTAATATCCAAAATAGACATATTGAATATAAATAGATAAGTAAAACTAAAATCCTCATCTGATAAAGGTCTATTATCCAAAATACACATAGTGAACAAAAGAAATCACAAAAATAAAACATAAATTCTCATCTGATAAAGGTCTAATATCCAAAATATACATAATTAACCATATTAGATAAATAAAACAAAAATTGTCATCTGATAAAGGTCTAAGATCCAAAATATATATATTGAACACAAGAAATTAAATAAAACAAAAATACTCATTTGATAAAGGTCTAATAACAAAAATATACATATTGAACACAAGAAATCAGATAAATAAAACAAAAATTCTCACCTGAAAAAGGTCTAATATTCAAAATATACATATAGAATACAAGGAATCAGAAAAACCAAACAAAATTATCACATGATGAAGGTCTAATGTGAAAAATATACTTTTTGAACACAAGAAATAAAATAAAATAAAAATTGTGCTCTGATAAAGGTCTAATATAAAAAATATACCTATGGAATACAAGAAATAAAATAAAACAAAAATTCTCATCTTTTCAAGGTCTAATATCCAAAATATACAGATCGAACATAATTAGATAACTAACACAAAAACTCTCATCTGATAAATTACTAATATCTAAAATACACATATCAAACAAAAGACATCAGAAAAATAAACTGAAATTCTAATGTGATAAAGGTCAAATATCAAAAATATACTTATTGAACAGAAACAATCAGATAAATAAAACAAAAATTCTCATCTGATGAAGATTTTATACCAAAAATAAACATATTAAACATAAGAAATTATATAAAGAAAACTTAACGCTAATTTGATAAAGATCTACTATTTGAAATATACTCATTGAACACAAGATATCATATATTTAAATAAATACTCCAGTCTGATAAAGGCCTAATATCCAAAATATATATATTGCATATAATTAGGAAGATAAAACAAAAATTCTCACCTGATTAAGGTCTAATATCCAAAATACACATACTGAACACAAGTAAATAATTAAAAGAAAAATTCACATCCAAAAAAGTTCTAATATCAAAAATATGCATATGGAAAATAATTAGATATATAAACCAAAAAATCTCATTTGATAAAAATCTAATAACCAAAATGTACATATTGAACACCAGATAAATAAAAGGAAAATTCTCATCTGATAGAGGTCTATTATCCAAAATATATATATTAAACACAAGAAATCAGATAAATAAAATGAAAATTCTCATCTGATAAAGGTCTAATATCAAATATACATACTGAGCACACGAAACTAAATGAACCAAAAATTTTCACCTGATAAAGAACTAATATCCAAAATATGCATACTGAACACAAGAAATCAAACATATAAAATAAAACTTCTCATCTGGTAAAGGTCTAATATCCAAAATATACATTTTGAACACAAGAAATCATAAAAATAAAACAAAATTTCTCATCTGATAGGGTCTATTATCCAAAATATACATATTGAACATAATTAGATAAATAAACAAAAATGTTATCTGTTATAGGGCTAATATACAAAATATACATACTGAACACAAGAAATTAAATAAAAGAAATATCCTAATCTGATAAAAATCTGATACCAAAAATATTTACATGGAACATAATGAGATAAATAAAACAATAATTCTCACCTGATAAAGGTCTAATATTCAAAACATACATATAGAACACAATAAATTAGAGAAACAAAACAAAATTCTCACGTGATTAAGGTCTAATGTGAAAAATACACTTATTGAACACAAGAAATAAAATAAAGCAAAAATTCTGTTCTGATTAATGTCTATTAAAAAAATATACCTATTGAACACAAGAAATCAAATCAAATAAAAAAAATCTTATCTATGAAAGGTCTAACATCAAAAATATACATATGTAACATAATTAGGTAAATAAAACAAAAATTATCATCTGATAAATGTCTAATACAAATATATACATATTGAACACACGAAATTAAATAAAACAAAAATTATCATTTAATAAGGGACTAATATCCAAAATAGACATATAGAACAAATAAATTAAGATAAATACAACAAAAATTCACATCTGAAAACGGTCTAATATACAAAATATAGATATTAAACACAATATACTAAGTAAATAAAAGGAAAATTCCATCTGATAAAGGTCTAATATCTAAAATATATATATTGAAAACAAGAAATCAGATAAATAAAACAAAGGTACCATTTGATAAATGTCAAAAATACAACATGTACCTCATTTGATAAAGGTTTAATACCAAAAGTAAACATATCAAACAAAACAAAACAAAAAAACAAAACAAAAATTCTCATGTGATAAAGGTCAAATATCAAAAATATACTTATTGAACACAAGAAATCAGATAAATAAAATAAAAATTATCATCAGAAAAGGTCTAACACCAAAAATAAACATAATGAACACAAAAATTATATAAATAAAACAAAAATTCTAATCTGATAAACATTTAATATTCCAAATATATACATTGAACCCAAGATATCATAAATAAAATGAAAATTCTCATCTGATAAAGGTCTAATATCCAAAATATACATATTGAATATAATTAGATAAATAAAACAAAACTTCTCATCTGATAAAACTCTAATATCCAAAAACATATATGGAACAGAAGAAATTAGATTAAAGAAAAATTCCCACCCTTTCAAGTTCTGAAATTGAAAATATAAATATTGAACATGAGAAATCAGATAAATAAAACTAAAATTTTCACCTGATAAAGGTCTAATATTCCAAATATACACATTGAACTCAAGATATCATATAAACAAACAAAAACTATCATCTGATGAAGGTCTAATATCAATAATAAACATAATGAACACAAAAATTAAAAATATAAAGCAAAAATTCTAATCTGATAAATGTTTGATATTCCAAATATAAACATTGAACCGAAGATATAATATAATTAAAATATGAATTCTCGTCTGATAAAGGTCTAATATCCAAAATAAACATATTGAATAATATTAGAAAAAATAAAAATCTCAACAAATAAAATTCTAATATCCAAAAATACACATAAAGAACAGAAGAAATTAGAGAAAACACAAATTCTCACCAGTAAAGTTCTAAAATCAAAAATATAAATATTGAATATGAGAAATCAGATAAATAAAACTAAAATTCTCACCTGATAATGGTCTAATATCCAAAATATACATATTGAACACAAGAAATCAGAAAACCAAACAAAACTTCTGATCTGATGAATGTTTAATATCCAAAAAATACATATTGAACATAATCATAAAGGAAAACAAAAATTTGATCTGATAAAATTCAAATATCTAAAATGTACTTATTGAACACGAGAAATTAAATAAAACATAAAGTTTCATCTGATAGAGTTCTAATATCAAAAATATACATACTGAACACAACAAATCACAAAACAAAACAAAAATTCTCATCTGATAAATGTCTAATATCTGAAATATGCATACTGAAGATAACTAGTTAAGTAAAATAAAAATTCTCATATGATAAATGTCTAATTTCCAAAATATACATATTGAAAATAATTAGAAAAAAAAACAAAAATTCTCACCTGATAAAGATCTAATATCCAAAACATACATATTGAACACAAGAAATTAAATAAAAAATATTTTAACGTGATAAATTTGTAGTATCATCAAATATACATATTGAACAGAAGAAATTAAATAAAATAAAAATTCTCATCTGATAAAAGTCTAAAATCCAAAGTAGACATATTGAGCTCAAGAGCTCAGATAGAGGAAATTTCTCATCTGATAAAGCTCTAATATCCAAAGTATACATATTGACCATAATTAGATAACTAACAAGAAATCTCATCTGATAAAGGTCTAATATCCAAAATATAAATATTCAACACAAGAAATTAAATAAAATAAAAATTCTCACCTGATGAAGGTCTATGTCCAAAAATATACATATTGAACCCAGTAAATCAGATAAATAACAAAAAATTCTCATCTGATAAATGTCTAATATCAAAAGTATGCTATGGAACATACTTAGATAAATGAAACAAAAATTCTCATCTGATAAATGTGTAGTATCCAAAACATACATATTGAACACAACAAGTTAAAGAAAACAAACACTTTTATCTGATAAAGTTCTATATCAAAAATATACTTATTAAACATGAGAAATTAAATAAAACAAACATTCTCATCTGATAAATATCTAATATCTAAAATATGACATTGAACATAATTAGATAAGTAAAACAAAAATTGACCTCTGATAAATGTCTAATATCCAAAACATACATATTTAACAAAAATAATTAAATAAAAAATATTTCTATCTGATAAAGTTCTAATATAAAAATATACATATTGAACACAAGAAATCAGATAAATAAATCAAAAATTCTCATCTGATAATGGTGCAATATCCAAAATATACATATTGAACATAATTAGATAATTAACACAGAAAATCTCATCTGATAAAGGTATAATATCCAAAATATACATATTCAACACAAGAAATTAAATAAAACAAAAATTCTCACCTTATGAAAGTCTAATATCAAGAATATACATATTGAACATAATTTGACAAATAAAACAATAATTATCATCTGATATATGTCTAATACAAATATATAATTATTGAACATAAGAAATTTAAAAAAACAAATTCTAATCTGATAAAAGTCTGAAATCCGCCGGGCGGTGGTGGCGCACGCCTTTAATCCCAGCACTCGGGAGGCAGAGCCAGGCGGATCTCTGTGAGTTCGAGGCCAGCCTGGACTACCAAGTGAGTTCCAGGAAAGGCGCAAAGCTACACAGAGAAACCCTGTCTCGAAAAACCAAAAAAAAAAAAAAAAAAAAAAAAAAGTCTGAAATCCAAAGTAGACATATTGAGCTCAAGAGCTCAGATAAATAAAGAAAAAATGTCATCTGATAAAGGTCTAATATCAAAAATATATCTATTGAACATAATTAGATAACTAACACAAAATATCTCATCTGATAAATGTCTAATATCCAAAATATTCGTATTCAACACAAGAAATTAAATAAAACAATATTTCTCATGTTATAAAGGTCTAATATCAATATTACCTATTGAACACAAGAAATTTGATAATAAAAACAAATATTTTCATAAGATAAAGATCTGAAATCTGATATTCAAAATACACATATTGAACACAAGAAATTAAATAAAACAAAATATCACATAATAATGAACTAATATCCCAAATATGCATACTGAACACAAGAAATCTAATACATGAAACAAAAATTATCATATGATAAATGTCTAATATCCAAAATATACATATTGAGCATAATAAGATAAATAAAACAAAATTTCTCATCTGATAAAAGTCTAATATCCAAAATATACATGTTGAACACAAGAATTCAGATAAATAAAACAAAACTTCTCATCTGATAAAGGTCTAATATCCAAAATATTTTCATTCAACACAAGAAATAAAATAAAACAAAAATTCTCATCTTATAAAGGTCTCATATCAAAATTACCTATTGAACATGAGAAATTAGATAATAAAAACAATTATTTTCATCAGATAAAGGTCTAATATCCAAGCACACTACGTACTCACTCATAAGTGGATACTAAATGTGAGGGAAGGGATTGCCATACTGTGACCCACAACTCCAGAGAGGATAGCTAACAGAAATTAAATAAAACAAACATTCTTAACTGATAAGGAACTAATATCCAAAATATACATGTTAAACACATGAAATCAGATAAATAAAACAAATATCCTCAACTGATAAAGGTCTAATATCCAAAATCAACAAGCCAAACACAAGAAAATATATAAAATGAAAATTCTCTTCAGTTAAAGGTCTAATACATGAAATATACATATTGAAGATAATTAGATAAATAAAACAAAAATTCTCACCTGATAAAGGTCTAATATAAAAAATGTACATATGGATCATAGAAATTAAATAAAATAAAAGTTCTCATCTCACAAAGATTTAATATCCAAAATATACATATCACACAAGTAATTAAATTAATAAAACAAAAATTGTCATTTGAAAAGGTCTAATTTCAAAAATATATTTATTGAACACTAGAAAATAAATGAAACAAAAATTCACACCAGATAGTCTAATGTCAAAAATAGACCTACTGAAAACAAGAATTTAGATGAATTAAACAAATATTCTCACCAATAACAGTCTAATATCCAAAATATACATATTGAACCAAATGAAATGAAAAAAACCAGATGAATGAAAAAAATTCTCATCTGATAAATGTCTAATATCCAAAACGTACATATTGAACACAAGAAATCAGATGAATAAACAAACATTCTCAACGGATAAGGACTAACATCCAAAATATCCATATTTAACACAAGCATCCAGAAAAACAAAAAATTCTCTTGTGATAAAGGTCTCATATCAAAACTATTCATATTGAATATAATTTGACAAATAAAACAAAAAATGTCAGCTGATAAAGGTCTAATATCAAAAATGTACTTATTGAACCCAAGAAATTAAATAAAAGAAACTTTTTTATCTGATAATATTCCAACAACCAAATTACATATATTGAGGACAAGAAACTAAACAAAACAAAAATTCTGATCTGATAAAGTTCTAATATCAAAAATATAGATAATAAGCACAAGAAATCAGAAAAATAAAAAATATTCTCATCAGATCAAGGTCTAATATCAAAAATATATATATTGAACTCAAGAAATTAAATAATACAAAAATTCCCATCTGAAAAGGGTCTAACATTAAAAATAGGCATACTGAACATAAATAGATATTTAAAACAAAAATTCTCATCTGATAAAGGTCAAATATCAGAAATATACCTATTGAGCTTAGAAATCAGAAAAATAAAACAAAAATTCTGATCTGATAAAGGTATAATATTAAAAATATCCATATGAAACATAATTAGATAAATACAACAAAAATTCTCATCTGATAAAGTTCAAATATCTAAAATTTACATATTGAACACAAGAAATCAGATAAATAAAACAAAAATTCTCACCTGATAAATGTCTAATATTCAAAATATACTTATTGAACACAAGAAATTAAATAAAACAAAAATCTTCATCTAATAATTGGTTCATATCCAAAATATGCATACTGAACACAAGAAATCAGAAAAGGAAAGAAAATTCTCATATAATAAAGGTCAAATATCAAAAACATACTTATTGAACACAAGAAATTAAATAAAACAAAAATTCTCACCTAATGAAGGTCTATGTCCAAAATATACATATTGAACCCAGGTAATCAGATATATAATAAAAAATTCTCATACTAAATAGGTCTAATACCCAAAATAGACATGTGGAACACAAGAAATCAGATAAATAAAACAAAATTTCTCCAATGATAAAGGTCTAATATCTCAAATACACACATTGAACCCAAGATATCATATACATAAAATGAAAATTATCATCAGATACATGTCTAATAACAAAAATATGAATATTTAATACATGAAATTAAATAAAAATAAAATTCTCATCTCATAAAGGATTATTATCAACTTAGACATATAGAACACAAGAAATCAGATAAATAAAATAAAAGTTCTCATTTGATGAAGGTCTAAAATCAAAAATATTGATATTGAACACAAGATACCAGAGAAATATAAGGGAAATTCCATCAGATAAATGTCTAATATCAAAATATCCATATTGAACATGAGAAATCAGAAAAACAAAACAAAAATTCTCATGTGAGAATAGTTCTAAAAAGAAAAGTATATATATTGAACACAAGAAATAACATAAAACAGAAATTATCAATGATAATGATAGAATATCAAAACTAGACATACTGCCCAGAGGTTTCCTGTAGAGTCTTTACCAGGAAATTGTTTAACAAGTGTCCTTCTTAGTCAGCATCAATTCTATAATGTTTTGTGGATAAGGCGATAAGCAGATGCAGGAACTTATGAAGAACTATAGCATATATAAATTTATGATATTATTACCTTGCATACATAAAATTTCAGTAGGAGATAAACATTCAGTTCCACACATGGAAAGAACGAAAAGATGTCCAATCAATCAGAGAGAGATCTCTGGCTTTGGATGAAGGGGGTGCTGAAGAGCTTCCCTTGCATCCCAGCAGAGGCTCCTGCAAAGGTCAGCTTGACTTCTAGTGTATTGTGATAAAAGCTCATTAGCAGGGAAACAGTACAGTTCCCATGACATCTGCAGCTCTTCCCTGGACATTCTATTGTATCCTGGAGAGTCATGGCATCCTCTGTGATGTCACCTATGTTGTGGAAACACCAACTGCCCTTGGGAAGTTTATTCAATGTCTTCACCATTTACTGATGAACATGATGGCATATTGGAGTCTAATTCAAAAAGAGAATGAAGAGGGTAGAGAGACCAGAGAGTGACAGAAGAAAAATGACCTTCAGCCTCAGTGTAAAACATCAAGGAAAAAATGGTCAAGAGAATGGTGTAATGAGCTCTGTGCAGGAAAATGGAAGCTTCCTGGAGGAAGTGGGCTGGAGCTGAATCTTCCAGTATTGGGGAACAGAAAGCTGGAGTCTCTGGGAACCAACAGAAATTCCCTGTTTGTAATGGCTCTTGAAATTCAAGCATTCCAGGATATTA
Organism: Peromyscus californicus insignis; assembly: GCF_007827085.1. Lineage (NCBI taxonomy): Eukaryota > Metazoa > Chordata > Mammalia > Rodentia > Cricetidae > Peromyscus > Peromyscus californicus. The sequence continues at coordinate 359,807 of NW_026294543.1, forward strand.
AGTGTTCTGGCTCAGAGGTCAGGAACTGGTAAGGCCAAAGCTTTATGCTGGGAACTCTTGGCTTTCATTCCTTTTGGAGGATAGGCATTGGGGAGTGAACATGAGATCAACATTAAAGAGCGAGGGATGAATGAGGTGTGCCCATTTAGGCAGGACATCACTGTACTTCAACCACAGTATCTAACTTTAGGTACTTCCCAGCTGCTCTGTGTGTACTGAGTTGTCAGTGAGTTGACTTTTGAGTCTGGTGACCATGTTCTGCCCTTATATGTCTTCTCCATCAATAGTTATATGGTGAGTGACCTCTCAAGATATTTGGGGAAACTCTAAATTACTGGGGTGATTATGAACTATGGCAATTTTCTGCTGACTTGTAAACCAACATGCTTGCAAACTCTGCAGCCAAGATAAATTCTGAGTCTGAAGCTGTGAATAAGCCTGAAGAGGCTATCTACTTGGTTACTTGGAGCATGTGCTATGAGAGCAGAGAGAACCAGAGAGCTGAGATAACCACTTCCCTTCAAATAGAGAAGTCAGTTGTGTTCCCCAGAGGGGGCACCAGAAGCATGGGACAAAATAATTTGGGGTGTCACCTAGTCATTGGTAAACCAGCTTTCTCAAACATTTGATTAGGACTCAGGGTGGTCTGTCCATCCTCTTTGCCTTGTCATACTGAAAGCTAATTTGTGTTCATTTACCCACAAGGAGCACCAGGGAGCCACCATCCCACCAAACCTTTCTCACCAAGATGCGGGTGAAGCAGAAGATGCAGAGACTGACCTGTCAGCTACAGAAAATGACCATTGAAAGAAATTAGCAGTGAGATCGCATGATCTTTATCACAGAAGAGATCATGAAGAATACGTTTTCATTCTTTTAAACCCTGTGGTTTCAACCTTAGGTCCACTCTGTCATCATTAATTCATTTTATACAATGTTTGTGTTTCTGGTAGGCTGAATGTTCAGGGTATGCCTTCAGGGTATGCCAAAATCATGTCTCTGAACTCCTCCTAAAGCAGAACCTCAAATGTGGACAGGAATGACATGAGGACAAAGACTCTTCTGCTTCCTCTAAAAAGAAAGAAAAACAGATCCTGTGGCATGAGTCATATTACTCATGGACTGAGGTAGTAGTAAGTGAGTCCCCAGGATGCATTTGAAGAGATTCTATCAAGTGCTGGCTAGTGTGAGATGTTAGTTGCTATGAGTTTGAGTTGATTGTTTTGTTACTTGCTTGGAAAGGCCTTGTGTGTTTGATTCTCCAAGCAGCAGTTGGAGAGGCCTGATCACACTTCTAAATGTGTGGATACAGGGACTGAGACTGATCCCTGCTCCTTTTGTTCCTCTCTGAGAGGACACACCTGCATGCATTTGTTCAGCATCTAATTGATAGAGTTCTCACACTCTCACTCAGTCTCTCTTTCTCTGTCTCTCTAAGTATCTCTTTGCCTGTCTCTTTGTGTCTCACACACTTGTATATGTGTTATGTATTTTTTGATGTGTTTGTGCATGTATATCCCAATAGTTCCTCCAATCAGGGATCTGTGGTTGGGCATGAACAGTTCCCTATCTCACAGTTCCCAGGTGATACCTTGGTGAAAATTGGGAGCACCACTTTCAGCATTATAGTTCTGCCAGTGTACTTATTTTAATGACACATAGATATACCTTTGGGGAGTTTATAAATCTACCATGATGTTTAGTCCCATGCTCAAAACTGTTCATGATGTTATTTTCATCTCCATTGTCACAGGAATGATTATGGAGAATTTGTTTTTGAATACAGGAGAAACATCTTCACAGTTTCTGGAGGGTACACACCTGTGAAGTAGACACTAAGTAAATTCTTAGCTATTTCAGCAAACCTCCTGAGAGAGCTCATGTACCTCTACCCCCTATCATCTAAACAGCCTGCCTCTGCTGGCCTAGGGTCAGAATAGCTGTAAGTAAATTGTATGCAACTCTGTGGGTTTGGTCCCGTGTTTTGGCACAAACAATATAAGTAAATTTGTTGCAACAACTCTGGGGAAAGGTGTTCTGACTACCTGGGGAGTCAGGCAACACCTTGAGCTGCTTAGGACAGCTCTGATGGATGGAACAGCAAGAAGACAGTTTACCCCTGGAGGGCAAGATATCCCACTCACCTTGAGCTGATCAGAACAGGAGTTCTGCCCTGAAGGTGTCCTGGATACCTGGAGTTGTTTAGCACAGTTCTGATGGCTGGGAATTCAAGGAGACAGTTCAGCCCTGGAGGGTGAGTTATCCTGGACACCTCAAGCTGCTCACAACAGCTCTGACCTGAAGGTGTCCCAGAGACCTGGAGCTGTTGTGCACATCTCTGATGGCTAGAACTGCAAAGAAGCAGCTGGACCCTGGAAGGGACAATTTTCTGACTTCTTGCGAAATTCAGGCCTGGAACTGATGGGAGATGATCTCCCTGCAGGATACAACAATCCTGCTCTTCTCCTGGAGAGTTGCTACAGCTGAGTTTTGCTCAGGCCCCTCTTAAGGTGGCTTCCTAGCAGAGCTCTGCTTCTCTGACCTAAGATGTTGGTTCTTTTGCTTCACTCTGCAAAAGGGAAATGCCTGCAGAAATGTAGCTATGTCCTCCGGCTCTGGAAAATAGTGTTACTTTTTAGCTTTTTATTGCTCTGTCCACTGAGTGATGTCTCAGCACAGGTCTTCTGTCCAGCTCCTCCTTGTTCTGCTCTTTCAGCTCTCTTGATTTGTCCATGGAGGGATGTCTCAACAAGGATCTTCTCTATGCCAGGGAATGAAGAGTTCACAGGCAAAACTCTTTTGGGAAAGAGATTTATTTGGGAAGGAGGAGTCCAGGAGAGTAGCTGCCTCTACCAGGGTGGAGAAAACAGCCTTTTCTTCTAACTAACCAGGCAGGCAGATTACACAAGAAGTTTTGGGGGTGGAGTCAACCAGGGGTTGACTTCGGGCCCAGGGTTCTACTGTCCTACTGTGTGATTTGTTGGTTTCACAAGTCAATTGGACAGGGGCACAGATGGCTCTGATCTGACTGAGACAAACTGTGTTTCATTCTGCCCTTAACTGAGTCTTTGTTCCCTAGTTCTGGCCTCCAGGGTCTGGATGGGTTTCTTTAGCCAGCCCCTTGTCCCTAAAATAGCAAGTTTAATAAACGCCAGAAGTTCCCAGTACTTAGGAGACAGGATGTGGCACCCCTGATGTCCAGTAGTCTAGAATATACCCAGAATTTCTGTGATACTTGAGGCCTATGTTTATGGAATTCTTTACCTCTAGGCCCAGGACCTACCACCAGCCAAATCCTTTCTATGAAAAGCTCAAGATGGAACATAAGCAGGTCATGTCACACATGCAGAGCTTAAAGATTGAGAACATCAAGGCCTCAGAGAAATTAAATGGTCTGGCTGAGGAGTCAGTCTTCCATTGTTAAGTGCCTGTTGTTCAGGGGACCACAACATTGTGCAATGGCCATTTCTGGCTTTTCTTGTTGCTGTACTGCAGAGTCTGAAGCTCTGGTTCCAGACCTTCTGCCTCTTAGCAAGCTTCTTTAGCAAGTAGTGATTTGTCTTATGCATCTCATTCTCAGCTGAATAGTGAAAGAGACTGTTAGATAATCCCAACCCCTAATTGGCATACTTTATAGCTCCAGAACGACTATTTTTAACCTTCCTAATGCCATGACCATTGAAGTACAATTCCTCATGTTGTGACATTCCATCATAAAATTATTTTTCTTGCTACTTCATAATTGGAAACACTACTGTTATCAATCATAATGTAAATATCTGTTATGCAGAGTATCTGAGATGCCTTCCCTGTGAAAGAGTAATTCCATCACCAAATGAGTCATGACATTTAGAAGTCCCATTTGCAACACGAGATAGGTATGTTGCATGGTCTTGGGCAGGGGTCTATTGCCACAGAAATGCTACACCACTAGTGTCTCCTACCCTCACTCAGAGGGGGTTTGTCCTCTACTTGCTGATGTTTCCCATTTTCAGATATGTTGGCATGTACCTTTACTTGCTGAACCATCTACTGGTCCCCAACTTCTTAAATGTATACCTTTATACCAATAGACTTTGACTTCCCTCTTGCAACACCTTTTTTTTGTAGATTCCAATGTTCTGTTATTTTTGCACATTTCAAGAATGTTATGCTCTATTCCTACCACCATTTTTGTGTAAGAATTTGGAATCCACTCCCAATTTCTTTAGCATCTCACTGATTGTTCGGTGTTTTATTTTCTAGTCTCCATGTGTTTGTATATTTTCTATAGTTTATTTTTGTTCTATTTTGTATTTTTTATACTGTAATCTTATAAAAATAAAAGTTATTTCAATTACCATGTTTTTGAGAAGATTTGTTATGCATAAACCCACTTTGCTTTGCATAAAACCATTTGGAAAAGTAATTGCTTAGGCTGCTGTTAAAAACACATTCTGTTGCCGGGCGGTGGTGGCGCACGCCTTTAATCCCAGCACTCGGGAGGCAGAGCCAGGTGGATATCTGTGAGTTCGAGGCCAGCCTGGGCTACCAAGTGAGTCCCAGGAAAGGCGCAAAGCTACACAGAGAAACCCTGTCTCGAAAAAAAAAAACGAAAAAAAAAATACATTCTGCTACTGTTCCATGGAAAGTTCTGTAAATGTTAAATCAGTCCATTTATTTGTATACAGGTTGTTCACAGGTTTGCTTTTGTTTTGATAACTGATATAATCATGTATTAAATTCACCCAAAATATTGTTGAGTTCCATCTGTTAGCTCATATTAAGTAGTGTATGCTTTATAAAATTGGGAACATCAGCGTCACAAGAACATACGTTTATGGACTCCTGTTGAATTTCTCACTTTATCAATATATAGTGACCTTCATTTTCTCATTCACTAATTTAACTTTAAAGTGTACATTGTGGACTATCAGTATGGTTTTACTTGTTTGTTTCCACATGTGATTTTCTGCCTAATACTTTGGCACTGAAGTTCATTGGTTGCAGGTACCAAATAGCTCTATGTAGTAGAATATTACTTTAAGGTGTACTGCTTTTGTTTATGTTGAATTTTTTAACTCTGTGAAGCTATGTTACTGTGTCTGTGTAAAACACCTGATGATTTGATAAAGAACAGGCCGATAGCAAGAAAGGAGAAATGATAGGTGGAGCTGGCAGGCTTAGAGTATATATAGAAGGAGAAAACTGGGTGGAAGCTCTAAAATCAAAGAGTCAGAGGAGGAGGAGGGCTCCAGGAGCCAGGCATCCAGCTACACAGCAAGCACAAAGTAAGAGTAAAATTTACAGAATTTAGAGAATAAGAAAAGCCAGAGGCAAAGATAAAGGGTTAATTTAAGAAAAGCTGGTTGGAAATTAAGGCAAACTAAGGACTGGGCACTCCTAAGTAAGAATAAGACTCTGTGTATGGTTTACTTGGGAACTGGATGGATGGCCATCAAAAGAGCAATAACCTCCAATAACAGCTCTCTTTCATTTATGTGGTCTATTCTGTCAGGCTATTTCTTCTAATTGGAATGTGAGACACTTAAACGTCAGAATTATTTCAAGTTGTAAAATTATTACTGTCATTTTCTTATATGTCGTTTACTATATGTTTTAATTTTTAAAGATAGTTTTTACTTAAATATTTTATGTCTAATGATGTATTTGGACTCTCTCACATACATTTATACTCAATCTTCCCAGTTCTCTTCTTCTTGCTTTGGTTTTGGGAATGCTTTCATCTAACTTATTATTTTTGTCTGTTTTTATAGGATACATTTATAGGATTCATTGCAATCTTTGTCTTTAGCTACCTTAAATGCACTCAAGATGAATACCTTCTGAATGTAAGTTTTCTTTTATATTATTCAAAACAACAATTTTTTTAATAAATAGAGTTTTCAAGATAGCACTACTCAATTTCACCCAAAGAGAAAATGACATGATTGTAGGCTATGATAGGCAAAACCGAAGGGTGTTAGATAATTTAAACTGCTTTATCCATGCTTGTAAAATTCTAGTTGTGTCCATATTCTACAAAGCCTTTTGATAGTACTGCATAATTTATTTGTGGCACAATGACATTATAAATTACAAAAACTATTGATAGTATTTGAATGACTGATGTAGTAGTAAAACTTACCTTAAAGGTTTCTCTTTTAATCACCAGTAACCTCATATAACAAATTATTGGAGTTATCAGTGATTTTTAAAAACTTAATTAATTCATGATAGACTTACAGCCTCAGGTGGAAAATATTAACATTTAAAAAGGGTAAAGTAACAAGGGCCTGAGTAAATAATGGGCACAAGAGTGGGGTTGTTTCCATTCTCCTGATATGAGAAGTAGATTATATGGAACATGTCTTAATGTTCAACAATCTACTGGGATAAAAAATGATGCTTTCAATAATGCTTGATTTACTATATTAAAGGTAGAAGAAAAAATACTTACAACTCACAGAGAGACTTGTGTTTTCAGGAGTAGAAAAATGAGGATATAACGTGAGGTCATGATTGGGTGGGGTTGATTTGCCATGGGGCTATTGTGACAGACTGTGTGATCAATATTGTCGCCTGGCAACCCAAGTGGGATTCTCTCTGCCCATGTCATGGGACCAACAAGCAGGGATCAGCTGAGATGCACTGTATTCTTAGGACACTTTATTATCCAAAATATGTGTACCATATAAACTTTATTGTGCACAAAGTGGGAGGTGATTCCAATCAGGCCATGGAAGAGCCTTGGACATTACCCTTGCACCTGGCACTATTACTTAATAAAGGGTACCTAATCCCACTGAATACTGCCTGAGCAAAAGATATTCAGAGCCTTTTCTGTGTGGATGCCCCATTAACTAAGAAGTAAACTATGGAATAGGAAATAAAAGCCTCAGAGTTATCTTCCAGGGTAACGGTTATTCTGTTGTTACGTTCTTTCTGCAAGGTTTTAAGCCATTTCTTATACTAGATTGAGGTTGAAGTGGGAGTTGCTTTTCTCTGAGATAGGTGCCCAACTTAACCTATCTGATGCACGCTAAAACCCTAGATGAATGGGGACAGTACCATCTATGAAAATTGAGGGCATTGTTTGTCATTTTTGAACTTGGGGTCTAAAGACAGGTGAGGTTCCTGGCATACTGTTCAAGCTAGGATCGTATTGTTACTTATTGAGAAGTCTCAATCTCTGGCACTAGGCCAATGGTGATAATATTATATACTCCGATGCTTCTGAACCTTCTTACTGCTAATAATGGGGTTACATTAATTTTTCAATATTTATAGTTACTGTAAATTGTGGAGCTGCCATTGACACTAGAAGAGTGACTCTGGTCTTGGAACCAAGTGAGTAAACCTATGTTAATTCTATGGAAATTCTATGCTGAAACTGAATTATCTTAGTGATACTCTCAGTTTTTTCTTTGGTTTCATGTGAGAGATTGCAAGTAATGGAGGTAATTCTCCAGGTCATCCAAAGTGATTTAAGATCTGTGGATCTGGTGAACACTGTACATTCCCAAAGCATGCAGGGCTCTTGAATTCTTGACCAAACAGAAAGAGAAAAATAGTCTTACAGTTACAATAGTTGTTGTATTTAGCAGGAAAACAAAATTACCACACAAGGAGACTACAAATGGAGCTTAGGTAAGAAGGGAAGTTACCTGGGCTTTCTTTCTTTATACTTGATAGAAAATGGAGATACAAATTCTACAGAGCCACAGTCAGTGTCCCTAGCTGTTCTTTGGTTCTTTAAACTAAACCATTCCACCTTTCCAGAGAACCCAACATATCCAGGTTGTTCTTCTCTCTTCCCATGAAGTTGGAAGAATACTGGTATTTCTCCTAGTGTTTGTTTTTGTTTGGCCATTGGGATTATAATATGATTATGTTATTTCCCCTTTATTTGTGGACTCACAAACATCCCATTTATGTTTTATGTTCTATCCATTTGATAAAGTTTTAACAATATGAATACCCAATCAGGAGCTAAATAATCCAACAATTGCTGTGCAATTTGCATGATAAAAAACCCAGGAGGCTGCAATGCTACATAACAATCTAGCAGAAACTCAGGGATGTTGGGCATGGGAGAAATTGTCTTTCCAATGGAATAGGACAATATGGTACCTGATATAGTTCTTTTTTTAGATTGCATTATACTATACTAAAATCCTCTTTCCATGTATGAATAATACCACATATATTCCTTTGTTTACACATTCAGGGCTTCTCCTATCAGTAATTTTTTATAAAATCTAAATCATTTATAAGCACATACATTTGTAATATCATAAATATTATCTTCCCAGTTATCTGTTCTAGCTGCTTTTCCTTTCTCCTTCCTTGAGTCTTCTTTCCTACCTACTTTCCCTCATCCACTTTTCATCCTTTATCTTTTATTATTACTCACTATACTCATATTCAATTTATTTTCCTTTATATACTTTTGTTTCTTTTTACTTTCTTTCCTCCTTCCTTCCTTTATTCTTTCATTCTTCCTTCCTTCTTTTCTTCCTTTCTTTCATTTTTCTTCTATGAAATGTCCTTCTTTACAAGAGCTGAAGATTTAGTTCACAGACTAACCTCATGTCAGAAAAAATTACTACAAGTGAACCTCATACACATTATGAATAAGAGATGGTGGAAAAATTGTAGCTTGCTTTGCTTGCTGGCATCTGGTTTTGCTAGTGGGTTTGTGGTATCAATGAGCAGAAGGCAGTATCTTTTCTCTGGGTGAACATTATTAGGAGATGTCTATGCTATAATGGAATGTTGTTTCAAACCAGTGAAATAAGAATAGCTTTTTTGTCCACTTTTCCTTGCCTTTGTGGCTTACCAGCGAAGATGCACCTTGTAATGATTGATTCTTTTTAACTTTGATGGCATTATACACCAACATGCTAAAAATCCCATACGGGTCTTTCAGGGTCAAAATTTAAAAAGTCTTCCATCCATGCTCTTCCATACATAGAGATACTTTTTATTTAAGATATTTTATGATCACAGGTGCAATAATGAGGAGCATAAGGCCTACTTATAATCTAAGATTGGTTTGAACTCAGAGAGACCATGAATTGGCAAAGAAGATAACATTCTATATACTATAGAAATGAAGCCAATCTTCAAAAGATTCAGAAGACATCATAGAGTGATTCTTATATGTAGTAGGTATAGGACACCATATCTACTGTTAGCATTATCCAAGTTTAAAATATGAACAAAATTGGGGTTTTTGGTGAAAGCCACATAAAACCACAAGGTTCAAGAATAGCTGAAGTTATAGCAGGTTATAGTCCAGTGATGAGAAAAGAGACATACATACCTTTCTCAGGGTAATTATTTATTCTTTTGAGAGAAGAGGTAAGACTGTTGGCTCAAAAGGTTAAAATTAGATTCTCAGAGATTTGAATTACATAACAAGCTACTTTTTATACCTTACAGCTTGCCCTCATGAATAAAGAAGATTTGTCAACAATAAAAGGGATTCCTAGAGCTAGTTTAGTAAAGAGGGAGGATCTCATGTCTCCAGTCATGATGTAAAGAAAGGATAGCCAGACTACAACCCACAGCTCCAGAGAAGCTAGCTAAGAAGAAGGACCCTAAGATAGACATATAGATAGTCCTGCAAAGAAGAAATAGATGAGATCTACATGAGCAAACTGGTATTAATGGGAGTAATGGAGGGCAAGGAATGGGGAATGAGAACACAGGGGAATGGGATGGTCAAGCTGAAACAGAGACAGAATGGGAGAGCAAGGAAAGAGATACTATGATAAATGAAGACATCATGGGAATATGGAGAAACAGGGTGCTAGGAAAGTTCTCAGGAACCCACAAGGATGATCTCACCTTAGAGTACTGGCAATAGCCAAGAGGGTGCCTCAGCTGGCCTACTCAGTGATTGAATGGTTAAATACTCCAACAATCATCATAGAACCTTCATCCAGTGACTTATGGAAGCAGATGAACAGATCCACAGCCAGGTGCCAGGCCAACTTCTAGGTGTCCAATTGATGAGAGAAACAAGGAATTCTATGACCATGATGGAAAAAGTACAGAGACAACTAGCCAAAGTAGTAGAAATGCATGAACTGTGCACCAATAGCTGAGGAGACCCCATGGTACTGGACTAGGCCCTCTTGAAAGGTGAGACAGTTGTTTAGTTTGAATTGTTTAGGGGGAACCCAGGCAGTAGGATCAGGACTTGTCCCTAGTGCATTAGCCAGCTTTTTGCAGCCTAATTGCTATGGTGACACACTTTGAGAATCCTTGGTGCAGGGAGGAGGGGCTTGAACCTGCTTCAACTGAATGTACCAGGCTCTGCTGACTCCCCATAGGAGACCTTGCCTTGGAGGAGGTAGGAATGGGGATGGGTTGGGTTGAAGGCTGGGAGGTGGGAGAAGGGAGGACAGGGAAATCTGTGGTTGGTATGTAAAGTGAATAGAAATTTTCTCAAAAAAAAATCTTAGTGCCATTACATTATCTGGCATCTCTGGAAAATTCCCTTACAGGGCAATATTTCAATATGACATGCCAACTGAATAACTGATGGGGAAAGGAAGATGCACAGAACTTCAAATTATATATACATATACATACATATGTATATATATACATATATATAAAATGAAGCTATGATATAAGAAAACCAACTGATTGCTGATTATCCTACTTAATTACATTTCTACCAGACACATGAAAATATCTCTTTGAATACACACATACAGTATTTAATATTTCTTATAATCTTTTCTGTTAAGCATTTTAAAATTAACATTGTTGTGTTGACAAAACAGCACACATTGGGAGTAGATTATCTACTCTTGGACTTGTACACTGGAGGATGACACATGAGGATCATGAGTTCAAATGTATCCTTCAATCATTACTGAAAGCTATGCCAGGTTTAATATAAACAACACTATCTCAAGGGAACTTGTGAAACATAAAATCAAAATCAAACACCACAGCACACTACACTTTTCACAGAACATCTTACTTGGAAAGTATGATCATACACTGCCTGACATTTAAATAAACAATAGACTAGTAAGATGGATTTTCCATTTTATGTATTACAGTAGAAAAATACATATCACTAAGTAAAAACACAATGGAAGATGAACAAAAGCCACAGAAGGAATATAAAGACCACAAAAGTAAATTTAACTAAAATGAATTTGCCACACATATAGCACACTTTGGTATCTTCCTCAAATGTTTCAAAATAGAAAGAAAAATGCATTTATCTCCCCCATCAGTCTTGACAAAACATAGCAACTAATTTACTTCCTTCAAGGCTATGATGAAAAGAAAATGAAGTAAGATCTTTTTCTTTAAGCTGAAGACAACTGTGATGTCTAAAATCTGTACCTAATTGTTTACATGAATAAAATTTTTCTTGTGCATGAGTTTGTCCCTATTTCCTGATTTTAACATGATATAAATAGGCTTTAAAATATTTTCATGGTTAGAGACATGGTTGAGCAGTTAAGGAAAGTTCATTCCCAGGAATAAGACTTGATTTTGACAACTTCTTTTAGTCCTTGCTACGAGAAGATTCAAGAGCCTAACATTTTCAGAAACTATCATGCAAATTCACATACCCTCAAAACATGTACTGATATCACATTATTAAAACTGAAAAAACTCTTTAAAAAACAATTTTTCACTAATGAATCTTTTTCATTTGTAGCATGCATTCCTATAACACAGGTATTGAGACATTTAAAGGTTTACAGAGATTTTCTTCATTGTGAATTGGTTCATGAAACAGAAAGCAAGCATGTGTGCTTGAAGTCAGAGAAATCCTTTTCAGTTGGCAGTATAATTTGTGAAAGTTTAGGAAATGCTGTTCTGCTGAGGAAATATGTCACTGGGGGTATGCTTTGATCAATTACATCCACACATCATTTTCAGTTCCCACTCACTGCTTCATACTGTCAGCTAAGTATGTGAGCTCTCAGTTTAGCTGCCATGTCTGACACTTGATGCCATGCCACTTACATGTCGATCCTGGGGCCAAATAAAACTCATTAAGTTAACATAGACATTACATAACCAGAACACAAAAGGAACTAATACAAATCCATAAAGTTTGACAACTGAATTAGTTATTTCATGTAATTAAAGAGGATTTTAAAATCTAAAAATACTACATTATTATTTAAATTCATAGTGGAAGTGTTTAGCTCTGGAAGGAAAAGTTCCCTGAGTATCAAAATTTAGGCTATGCCTATAGTTGGGAGGGGAAGGTATCCTGGATATACACAATTGAGAGGGGAAAGATATCCTGGCTGTTGGTTGTCAGGCTCTACCTGAAGCTGTGCAGGAAAGGTTTACAGGATACCTACAGCTCTCAAAAAATAGAAAAGCAGTGAAAGGAAGCTAGATACCTAAAGCTGTGAGGAGATAGGAATACTGGCTGTTAGAAAGTCAGACTAGTCCTGAACGTTTGTCCCAGTGTGGGATGGTTTACCTGAAGGATGTAGCAAACCTGCTCCTTTCCAAAAAAGAGTCATTACAACTTAGCTGTGCTACACTCTGTTAAGAGAGATTTTCAGCAGAGATGTCCTTTGCCACTCAGTTCTATTCCCTGAAGAGAATTTTACAGCAGAAGTGTCCATTATTTCTCTGTTCCACTCCACTAGCGAGTTTCCCAGTAGTGATGTCAATTGCTTCTCTGCTCGACTCCACTAGGGAGTTTCCCAGCAGAGATTCTGCTCTGCTCTGGCAAAAGATCTTCATCCAAATCTAACTCAAGAGATTTATATAGGAGAGAGGAAGCCAGAATAGTGGCTGCCTGTGTCAGTGTGAAACAGGCCAAGCTGCCAGCTGAACAGACACATTACTTATATGGGGCTTCATAGTGGTGGAGATTTCCAGGGAAAAGAGTTGGAGCATAGATATTGGTTGGATTTCAGGCTCAAGCTCAGAGATTGGGAGGCTTTCATGTGCAGTGATTGGTTGGTTTTTTGCTCAGGGATTGGTTGGTTTTTCTACTCATGGATTGGATGGCTTTGTGCTCAGTTGGTCAGAGGTAGAGTATATTTCTTTTTCCCTGGTTTCAGCACCAAACTGAATGTTTTTCACTTGCTCTGATTTTAATTTCCAGGTGTGTTTCTTTGGCTGACCTTTTACCCTACACAGAGGACTTTATAAACTAATAAATTCATTTATTCCCTGCTTTTACAGGGGCAAACATTGTAAAAATGGACAGCATGATACATGAAAAGATTGCTGACACTGTCAAATTGTTCTTTACGGAAAGAACACCATTGTGTAACTGAATGCAAGTGTTTTGGATAAGGATCTTGCCAAATACTTTATAATAATAAGCCCTCAGTACATTTTGCAGGTACTCAAAGACTATTGTAATATGCAAAGACTTTAAGAGATTGACTGCACAGAAAAAGGTTTATTTGTGTAAAAAAGCAAACCTATATGACACTGACTATATTTTTAGGGTTTCTCTGCAGTATGACTTTTTCTAATGATTTCAAAGACTACTGATACATACAAAGGCTTTATCACACACAGATTACATTCATAGGGTTTCTCTCCAGTAGGTGTTGTTTCATGCATTTGAAGAGTACTGTGTGTGAAGAAAGTCCTTGCCACATTTATTAAATTCCTGGGGTTTCTCTCTAGTATGTGATCTTTCATGCATTTGAAGATGACAGTGATGATGAAAAGCTTTACCACGTTAATTATGTTCATAGGCTTTTGCTCCAGCATGTCTTCTTGTAGGTATTTGAAGAGTAATGTGATGAGCATAGACTTTACCACATTGATTACATTCATAGATTTTCTCTCCAGGATGTCTTCTTTTATGTATTTGAAGAGTACTGTGATGAGCATAGGCCTTAATACATTGATCGCATTCATAGTTTATCTCCAGTATGTCTTCTTTTATGCATTTGAAGAGTTTGGTGATGTGCAAAGGCTTTACCACACTGATTACATTCATAGGGTTTCTCTCCTGTATGTGATCTTTTATGATTTTGAAGATTATCATGTCGTTCAAAGGCTTTACCACATTGATTACATTCATAGGGTTTCTCTCCAGTATGTGTTCCTTTATGCCTTTGAAGATTATTGTGATGTGCAAAGGCTTTAACACACTGATTACATTGAAATCGTTTCTTTCCCATAGGTGCACTTTCATGCCTTTGAAGATGACTCTCATATACAATGGTTTTACCACATTCAGTATATATGAAAGGTTTCTTCTCTCCAGTTTGACGTCTTTCATGCCTGCAAGCACATGTAAAATCTTTACCATAATCATTACACTGTTGGCTCTTTATATCTGTATGAATTAAATTTAAATTTGGTCTAATTGTAAAGAGGAATCAGTTCTTAAGATTTCATCATTGTTTTTACACCCATGTTTTATTTAAGCAGTCCTAGTACTCATAGGGCTTCCTGTAGTGTGATTTTGTTAATATATTAACAATGAAGATAGAAAATCAATTACTTGTATACTTTAATCAAATTCAACAAGTATACTCAATGTGGAGAGTGCTACATATCTTTTGATTTTATAAGAATGAGGTATCTTATGTTTTCCTTGTTCCTATGCTCACATGGCTTGTTTCCATAAGGACATGTGATATAGCTAGTAAAGGAAGAATAGCAGATAATAGATTTCCCCATTGAATTCTGTTTGACTTTCTGTCCTCATAGACTTGTGGACTAGGGATTAAGGTTTCTCCTCGACAACATCCCTTTACTTTTGACTCTAACTGCCCCACTCACTAAACAGCACAGTCACAACAAGTATATGAGTTACATTAGCTTTACTATGGACTATTTGCTTAATAGAAAGCTTTGACAATATACTCATCACCTCTTCATTGTGTGTAACTTTTGTAATATGTATGTTATGAAATAAAAAACTGACAATTCTACAGCATAGCTCTCATGGTGCTATGATTTTAGTGGTGATAACTTTTGGGGAATTGTTTCTTTTACATTGTTCTTAAAGGAATGTCCTGCAAATACAATTCACCAACCTGAAACTGAGATTTATGTTTTTGTGAGAATTTAATAATCATCAATGCACTTTAAGTGGTACTTATTTACACTGTTGCTTTTGTTTAAAATTTCCAGGACATAATATAATTTCTTCACAAACATATTTTTATCAGCTTGCACAAGAAAATTACCTTGCATGTCTTCTAGAATTTTGAAAATGTTCTTCAATATTATGACTTTCCCAACTGTATCCTAAAATAGAGTACCAGAAAATTTATATTATTGAAAACATTGTAAATTTATGTTACTATCTTCAGTGAATCTTAGAAACATGCCTGATTTATTTATCTCACTCTTCTTTCTCAATCAAATTACACAGGAACATCCAAAACCTAGAAAGAGTTGTCCGCCTATTTTAAAATGTGAAGGAAAATACACTGTCTTACCTATAGTCGTGATGTTCCTGTAGGTCTCAATCATCACCTCTTTGTAGAATTCTTCTGGGAAGGATCCAGCAAAGTCCACTCTTCCCAAGTGAAGTTGACATGCACATCATCATAGGTCACTGCATTCTAAAACAATCCATACATGTGAATAACAGAAAGCATTATACTGACAACATTGTAAATGTATAATTCTTTTCAGTATATTCATAAAATTCTGGTGCTCACTATCTTACTCCATTACATAGCTGTTATAATGTAATCACCAAGTCACTTTAGAAGAAAACTGAAGAGGGTGTTCACCTCTCTCAATTCTGTACCCTTTGAAAGGGGTATCACCTTGCAAGAAAAATGCCAATTAGCAAACATACACAGACAAGTAAACAAAACAACAGTACAGAGTACACATGAGAGAAATTGTATGAACTAACTACAAAGAAGAAATAAGATAGACAAGTGTGTAATCAGGTCCAAGTCAGATTGAACCTAGATGAGCAATTGTCCTTGTGGTAAGATGAAAAAGTAACATTGGGTTTATGCACAAAAGAGGTATAACTGGATCTTGAGGAAGATTGACTCCCAATTATCTGAGGGTATCATATTGATTTCCACAGTGCCTGTATAAATTTGAACCTGTGACAGCAATGAATTTCCTTGCTCCATATCCTTTCCAACATTAGCTGTCACTTGTGTTATTGATCTTGACCATTTTTACACGTGTAAGACGAAAGCTCAAAGTAGTTTCAATATGCATTTGCCTGATGGCTAAGGATGTTGAACATTTTTTCAAGTGTTTCTCAGGCACTTTAGATTCTTCTACTGAGAATTCTATTTAGAGGTATAACCCATTATAATTGCATTATTTGGTTTGTTGTTTAGTTTCTAGAGTTCTTTATTATCTTTTATGAAAAAACCCAGAATCACATAGACAAATATGTTGTACTCACTGATACATGAAAATTATCTGTTAAGTAAAGTACACTCACAATAAACATAATTAATCACAGTACAATCCACAGATGCATAGAGTCTAAGTAAGAAGAGCAGCTCTAGAGTATATGCATGAATCTCACTGGGAGAAGAATATAGAATAGATTTTTTTGGTTGCACTGGAGGCAGTTGGAGATGGAAACAGGATTGGTCAGGTGAGTAAGGAAGGGACAGAGTAGAAGAAAGGGAAAGATAACTGGATTAGGGGAGATTTTAGCAGGAGACATGAACAAAGTGCATTGCAAACTTCATGGAACCTAATAGGGTGATCCTAGTGAGGAGTCCTAGTTATCAAGAATTCAGAGGCTGGCTGAGTAGTAATAACACATACCTTTAATCCCAGTACTCAGAAGGCAGAGGCAGGCAGATCTCTGTGAGTTTTCAGGGCACCTTTCTCTAAAAAGTGAGTTCTAGGACAGGCTCCAAAAGCTACACAGAGAAAAAACAAACAAACAAACAAAAAGAATACAGAGGCTGAACCAACCATCTTCTGTAACCACACAACACTCCCAGTGGTAGGATTGGGACACCAAGCTAGACACAAAAAACTCAGCTAACACTTGTCCAGACTGAAAGATATGCTGGAGCAATGGTGGCTCAGAGTGTCTAACCAATGAATGATTAGTCTAAATTGATGCCCAAGCTATGAAAGGAGGCTCATGCCTTACAAAGCCTAGATGGATAAGAACTGCAATAGGATGGTCCAGAAAACTAGGAAAGGACCAAGTACAACTGACCAAGAAAAATACAATGAGATGATGTATAACTATATTCTGTTATAATCAAAGATTTGTGCCTAGCCTAATTGTCATCAGAGAGGCTTCTTTCAGTAGATGATGGGAGCACATGCAGAGATCCCTACCCAAACATGAGGATGAGCTCTAAGAATCCTGTGGAAGGAGGGAATGAATATTGTAGGATACAGAAGGGTTGTGGAAACAAGGAGATCTTGGCCCATAGAATCAACAAAGCAGGGTGCATAGGGGTTCAGAGAAATTGAAGTGGCAATCATGAAGCCTGTATGGTTCTGTGCCAGGTCATCTGCATACATTCTATGGTTGTTTACCTTGGTGTGTTTGTGGGACTTATAACTGTAGGAGTCCTGGTGTCTGGCCCCTTTGCTTGCTCTTGGGACCCCTTTCCTCCTATTGGGTTACCTTCCCCAGCCTTGATAGGAGGGTTTGTTCCTAGCCTTATTGCACCTCCTTATGATGTCTTTGGTTGATATCCCTGGGAGACCTACTATTTTCTGAAGGAAAACAGGGTAGCAGTGGATTTGGAGGAATGAGGATTTCTGGGTGGTGACTAGAAGGAGTGGAGAAAGGAGAAGGAAGCTGCAAGTTAGGATGTATTGTATGAGAGAAGAATAAATATCAAGAGAAAAAGAAAAAGGGAAATGCATTTAATCTTAGTACAATGGTCCTCATAGTCTGTAACAGCCCCAAACAGCTCAAGTGTCCAGTTTCTTTTGACACTCAAGAAAATCTCTTGCCTGTCACATCTTGTACAAATCAAGAGACAAGGATTTCCTACAAATAATGGCACAGTATATACTCCCATTCAGAAAAAAAGGAATGTGACTGTGTTCCTGGACCCAAAACAAGCAGACGTCCCTGGTTCATGTGCATGTCATACCAGTCAGAAGGTTAGGTAGCCAGGCCACCAGTCCATGAAACTTCCACCATCCCCACATACCCACAGACATAATCCTCTACCCACCATATAGCTGCCACTCCCAAATCCATGTCCCCACCCAAAATTGGATGGATATCCTCTGATCAAAGGCAAGCCACACCAGCCAGAAGAGCAGGTAGACAACCTGAGGTAGAGATGCCCTCCTGGACCAGAGGCAATGCCAGCCACCAGAAATCCATGTAACCTGCTCACTTTTGGACATCCTGCAGTCTTTCAATAATCCCCTAACAATATCCTCAATCCCACTTCTCTCTTCATCTCTGTGTTGTTGCCTCAAAATTGGGTTGAATCCTTTCTCTAACAAAGGACACACAATCTGCCAGATGTCTATGTAGGCCACCTGCCCATAGACCTCCCCTACTTTCTCAATGCCTCCTCAAACCTATCCCCAAACTTCCTCTTCTCCTCCCTTTGGTCATCCCCAAACTTGGGCAGATACTCTCTGCTGGAACAAAGGTAACACTGCAAGATTTTGAGGCCCCAACTTGGAATGAGAACCCCCTGATCAATCATAGACCACAAAGAAGAGAAGAACAAAGAGCAAATAGAAACTAAGAACTAAAACACCCACCCAAAAAAGACAAACTGAGAAATCAGCACCCACAGCCACAATCACCTCAAATCCAGATACCTGGACACCACCATAAGAACATAATCAATATCAGCTGGAACAATGTTTCACTACCAGATTCCAGCTATCCTACTATAGCAAGCCCTGGATATTCTATCACAGATGAAGGACAATTAAGACAAACTTTATAAAGTTGATAGGGGTTCTTAAAGAGGAAGTGAATGAATGTGTTTAAAGAAAGCAAAGAAAGAATAAATTCAATATTGGAAAAAATTAACAAATCCCTTAAAGAAAATCAAAGACAAACAAACAGTTGATGGTAATAAATGATCTCTTCAAGAACTGATAATGGAAATAGAAGCAATTAAAAAATGCAAACTGAAGAATTCTAGAAATGAAAATCTAGGTATTTAAACAGGAACTACAGAGGCAAGCTTCACCAAAAGAATACAAGACATAGAATAGAGAATTACAGGCTTTAAAGTTGTGATAGAAAATATGGCTATATTGATGAAAGAAAATGTTAAATTGAAAGATTTCCTGAAACATAAGATCCAGGAAATCTGCAACACTATTAAAAGACCAAACCTAAGAATAATAGAAATAGAAGGAGGAAAATCTCAGCTCAAATCCCAGAAATGATTTTCAAAAAAAAATTTCTTAAATAAAAGAACAGAAGAGAACATAGCCTAGATAATCTATTAAGCAGAGCTCACAGGGGCTCACAGAGACTGAAACAGCATTTACTACCTACATGGGTCCACACCAGTTCCACTACATATGAGTTACCCTTGTATAGCTTGGTGTTTTTGTGCAACTCCTCACAGTAGAAGTGGGTGGTGTGTCTCTGACATCTTTGCCTGCTCTTGAAATCATTTAACTCCTACTAGATTGTTTCATCCAGCTTTGATATGGGGGTTCCTGCCTAGTCTTTTTGTCACTTGTTATGCAGGGTTTTATTGATAACCCTGGGATATCTGCTCTATTCTGAAGGGAAAAGGAGGAGGAGTGGATCTGATGAAAATGGAAGAAATGGAGAGGATGCAGAGGAGTAGAGGGAGGGAAAACTGCAGTTGGGGTGTATTGTATGACAAAAGAATAAAAAAGAAAGATTGAAATGTGAACAGCAGCAGCACTGTGAGCTCCACATCTCTGGGTTTCATCATCAGCCTTGGTTGAGTCCTTGTGCAGCTAGATGCAGGTCTGCTTCTTCCTGGGACTAGTTCCAGGGCTGCAAATGATCAGGCCAGGTGACACTCCATGAACACCTCCTTCAGCTCCACAGATATTTGAGATAGGCAAGAGAAGAGCAGTGTTGGTGCACAAGGCCTTTGAGCTTTTGCAGCCCTGCATTCCTACTTCCCTGGGCCAAGCCCACAAATCACCTACTGAACACACCCTCTCCCTGAGGAAAACTCAACAGAAATTCCTCCAGTCCTCCCCTCACAGGCACAGCAATCTCCAGTTGCACCCTGAGGCAAGTCCCTCACAGACACACCCACAGAACATGCTCACAGACATTCCTCCTCCCTGGAAATAACCTTCCAGATATTTACTATTTTTAGCCTGACTCAGAGTATATTCGAATCCTGTATTGATGTTATAAGCATATCTTCCTATATAGGGCTGCAGAGTCTCTATATACCCAGGAAATCCATACACAGGAAGCCTCAGAGGACAACGACTATGGCCCATGTCACCACATGAACCAACAAAATCACAGTCTGGATCATGGTTCATCCAAGTCCCAGCAGAAATGACAGCTCAGCAGACCTGCTCTGAACATGCTACACTCACCATGGCATGGCTTATGGACTTCCTTACAGCTCCCTATAGCAGAACAAGAGGAGAATCCTGAAAAGAACCTGGAAGCTACCTCCTGCTGCTGCTCCTGATTGCTAACACTCCCCAGAATCCCTCATCAGCTAAGACCACATGGCTGGGATTCAGGACATTAGCAGTTTCCCTACTGGGTGAGCAGAGTTCAAAGGATTCAGAGAGAAAAAACTTTTTTGGTGTTTTTGAAACTAGGTTTACTGTGTAGCCTGGGAACTCCTTCTGTAGGCCAGGCCAGCCTCAAACTTGGGTAAATCCAACTGTTTCTACCTCCTGAGTGCTTTTGGTTAAAGAGTACATAGACACCAAGCAGCTGAATGTGGATTTCACCTCAAATGATCCAGATGAAAGATGGATCTTTTTTCAAAACATTCAAAAAAATCCATCACAGGTATACAAACTCTTAGTGTTTTAGTTAATTCCACAAGAAGTATGTGTGACTACCAAGAATAGCCCTCACAACAGTCAAGAAAGGAGAAATGAGAAAAGTTATTACCTGCAGGAGTCAGGGAAACATACTTTTTCTAAACAAAGGACGTATGTGGATTTTACTTAGGAAAGCTGGATATATTCATGTAGAATTCTCCCTATTCCTAATCAAGCAAGTAAACAAATCCATTTCTGAATATGATAACAATGTAAAAGCAGAGACATTTAGGGGTATTCTTACTCCCATGTCATGCAGAAATGTATGTAAATTATAAAAATGATTGGAGAAAATTGTCTCTGGCATGCTGAAAATCAATAAATCACACAGTAAAATAAATATTGCTCTGAAGCTTATGCAAACTGTCAATCTTGATGTTCAATCTATAAGATAACTGTTCCAATGCTATTCTCACCAATAGAAAAGATAAAGAACACAAATAAAGGAAACTTCAAGTAAAAGACACTTAACAGCACTGTATACTCTGCTCTTAAATTAATGATTATGATGACTTCATATTAACCTCAGAATAAAGCTGCTTTTTCCTTTGAGCAGGCTGGATCAGTGGAAGGCCACAGCTCCTTCCATGCAAGATCCTAGAGAAGTCATTTTAACTAGCCCTGGCTGCTGTCTGTCTCAGGGCTGTGACATCCCTGTCGAAAATTCTATTGTTCAGTTTTTGTAACTTTTAACAAAATGAAATTTTATGAGTGTTGTCCATGCATGAGTCAGTGCACAGTACTTAGAGAGTCAAAAGAAGGCAGCAGATGTCTGGGACTGGAGTTACAGCAAATTGTTAGCTACCATGTGGGTTCTAGAAATAAAACCTGAGTCCTCTGTAATGACAGCCATTGCTCTTAATTACTGAGCCATGTCTCTAGCCCCTCTTTTTATTTAGAATTTATTTCCAAAAATTGTTTCTCATAAAATTGTCAGTCAAAAACCTTAAGACCCAGCTATACCACTCTTGGGAATATACCCAAGGAATGCTCAATCTCGCCACAAGGACAAATGGTCAACTTTGTTCATAACAGTATTATTTATAATAGCCAGAACCTAGAAACAACCTAGATGACCCTCAACTGAAGAAAATATGGCACATATACACAATGGAGAACTTTTCAGTAGTAAACAAAAACAAGGATATCATGAAATTGGCAGGCAATTAAATGGGCCTAGAAATTATCATCCAGTTTTCTTCTTGAAAAAAGCATAGTTCTGCCAGAAGGTCAATATGATACCAGGTGACAAGTATTTGAAAACTAAAATCTCTTGTATTCAGGACTAAACTGATCAAGCAAGGCTTTCATTTCAGCCCTCAGACAAGGAAAAGGATCATTCTTGGGAGACCAATTAACAGACTGGGGCCTAGGCCTTGGGAGCCTAGGCCTAAGTGCCTGATTTATTGACAATAAAACAGAGCACCTTCCATAAGATCAGGAACATGTTTGGGGGAACTGGTAATGGTCTGGAACCAGGGCTTTTATGGTGTGGTTGCTTCAGATCCCACATGGAGCTATGGATATCAGCCCCAAGACCACTGATGGATTTCCTCAGTAATGATCTTGAGATATCCTGTGTTCCCTTTTGCAGCTTTGTTTGATTAGCCTCCTCCTGATTCTGTCCCACTGTATTGTAGTTTCTGCAGACTTCCTAGAAGTTCCTCATTTCCTTCCATGTCCTCCCTGGAAGTAGGTGCTATTCTTTTTAAGAAGCTTACATGGCATGCAGTATAGACTGTGCAAGATCTCCTCACACCAGCTTTTATTTTTTCTACCTTCCACTTTTCCCATCATTCTTACCCAATGTCATTTTCACCCCAGCACAATGTCACTAAAGAATGACCTGCTGTTTCAGGTGTCTGGTCAATTTAAGAAACAATTTTGGGAATATTTTTGCTGTCTAATTCACCCAACTGACCAAATGGCTAGACCTACAAGTTGTCTATCTTTGTTTAAATTGTTCAAAGTGCAACCAGAAGCATGAAGCTAAAAAACACAAGGATTCCATTCTGTTGCTCTCCAGGCCAATGATCTCACTGTTCTCTCTACTATACCTTTGAAATTCTTAAATTAAATGACTGTAGCAACTTAGAGTTTTAAAATTATCCATTTGAGTCATGTAGTTGACAATCCAATGCAGTCACCAGGAAAGGTTTTGCATGTGGAGCATTGCTTCTCACTTCAAACCAAATAGCAGAAATAGTTTATTGTGCACACTGCAGGGGGAAGCAGGGTAGGTAATTAGCAGCTGGAGTCACTGTTATAGAAAAGGACCTGATTGTGGTAGCAGGAGTTATTTTATGATTTCCCATCATGATTTAATTTATGTTACATGAATTATCACAGACCAAATTGTGTGAGTGTGGAGTTTGGGAAGGTTATCTTGAGCCAATAAAAATTGAATTTGCAATTAAGAAACTCTCCTATGCAAATATTTCCAATCCTGCTTGACATAGTTATGCCAGCTCATGGTTTGAGAAACAGACTATTAACAGTAACTGGGTGTGTAAAGTTATAGATCTCAGCTGCCAACACATACATATGGTCAAGTTCAATCTATCTCATGTGAATGACATTCCCTCTCCTAGGGAATGACCTATTCTTTTTCAAAATCAATATTGCCAATTTTTTTATCTTAAAAAGACATTATTTATAACATTTAAAGATGACTTATTGGTATCATTTTAAATACTTTCTTTTAGTGCATTATTGCTCTTATCTCTATTTGTTTCTGTTCTCCAATGTCTCTAGGTAATCAAGAGCTTTATTGCTTTTCTCTCAAGTGATGTTGCTTATTGATGTTATTTCTGTGTAGAGCAATGTCTCCTTTAGTTTAGGCTTGCCTCATTCTATGTAATTGAGAATTGCATTGAACACCTAATCCTTCCTCTGCTGTCCAGTGCTGGGAAAATAGTCCTGCAACTCCTTCAATTCTGGGCCTTGACTTGTCAGTCAGAAGGAAAAGTAAACCAGTAAATTAGTGACCCCCAATCTTTCTGTCTTTTATGGGAGACTCATAAATGAAGAGGAACCTCTGCAAGAATTGAGTTCACTGACCACCTTTGAAGTGAGTGGAGTCATAGTGCAAGAAGGGAGAGGTAGGGTGGGGATTGAGAGATTTTGTACTTCAACAGTACTTTAGATAAGCAATGAAGAATTATGTAATCCATTTTGGATGTACCATAAATGTCCTGATTGTCCATTTCTTGGGGTCCACAGACAAGGGCAATCAAGAATCTGGATAAAGGACTGACCTTATCATGAAACCGAATTGCTATAGTTAGAGTACTTCACTCATAATAGATGTGGGTAAAATGTTGTGGCCATACCTAATGGAACTGTTATTTTTCAGGTTTTAGATATACACCCAGAGATAAAAGGTTTGAGAAATCTTTCATGTGCTCTAATACAAATCCCTAGACTGTGGAGCACATGGCCATAAAGTCTGTGTCAACTTCACAAAATAATTTTTGGAGATCATAACTGCATCATATCCACATTCTCTTTCCTGTCTCTAAGACATACCATGACCACTCATTGTTGTCTAATTCATGGCCTTTTTTTGTCCTGCTTTTCTTTAACAACAGTTATACAGTAACAACAGTTACTGTGTGAATGTGACCTTTGTTTGACTACACAATTTTCCAGCTATGAGGCAATGGGTTGGCTTCATTGCACATTGAGAGTATAATGGAATGGGCACAGATAGGAACCTGTGCTTTGGATGAGGAACAAGATATACTCTAGGAGAGTAGAAGAATGTCTACAAAAAATTGAAATTTTCTAGACTAGGTCCCTGTCTGCTGGGCTAAAAGGGTAGAGTTGTAAGGACTGTGCTCTCTGAATCATTTGATCTCTGATCACCTAATAGGTGAGTTGCTAGTATTCTGAGGCCCAGCTGGGTGTCCCTAGCCAATGAGGGACTCTAAAAATGCTTTGCAATCAGTAGTAAGAGTGGCAGGTAGCTTGAAGATACTTTTTGGAATTATCCTCTGCTTCTCCTGTAATGAGCTGTAGGGAAGAACACAAGCTATGTCATGGTGAAAAAAGATATTCAGAGAAGGTGTGTTGAGCTATTATTTCTGCTTGGACAGATCATTAGCCTGAGTATGGTTTTGTTGGTCCATGTGCTGACCTGGGCAGTCACCCTTGTCCTCTGTACCTCCCTGTATATGGATTTCCTAGGTAGGAGACTCTGCAGCCCTAAAATGGTAGGATATGATGCTTGTAATATCATAATTCATTTTGCCCACACAGGCATGCTTTTGGTGTGCAGTGGGAAGAGAGATTGGAAAAATGAGTGTCTTGTCTCTATAAGTTCTGTGTATTGCATTCCACTTTCAGGTTTGTCTACAAATGTTACAAATAGTTTAAAAACTGTTAGAAAGATGGTGATGTGGATCACCCCTTGGGAAATACATGATTACAATGCTTTTAACTTTCTGCTACCACCAGCTGTGCAATAGTGTATTTCAGTGAAGTTTAGTTTCCAGGAACAAAAGACATTTCTGAGCTGCAGATGTTTCTCAGGTGTGCATGGTTTTGGCAGGTAAATAGGGCAAAATTGACATCTTGTGCTGTAATCAATGGGACAGGACGGAGAATTAACATAATATAGAATTAAGTAGTTCTATGTTGCTTTTGGATTGTGAAAGAGTGGGGCTAGGTTTACCTGAAAGCAGAAGTAAGCATAAGCATAGTCATATCAAGAGATCACCTCCTTTTGCAATGAGAGCTCTAGACATGGAGCTTTTGTCTTTGAAAAAATATCATTAGCTTGAGGATAAGAAACAATTATTCAAGGGTCACTTTGAGTTAATTTTTTTTGTGGTCGTTGTGAAGTTTGTGCTTATTTAGTTTCTATACACAGAATTATAGTTGCCTGGATAACAGTGATCAAGATCACACTTTTCTGGTTAAGCTTCCTTTGCTCTCTGATTAATAGTTGACTGTACTTTCCTGCCTTTATTCTTGGTTTTTGTCTCTATCTCCTTTATTCTTTCATAAATATTGTATACATTCTCAATTGTTATAGCTTTGTAGTAAGTATAGAAGTCATATTAGGTCAATCTGTGTACTATTTTTTCATGCTTCCATTGATCATCCTGAGTGTTTTCACAGTAAAAGTAGCAATGTAATTAGCTTTCCTGTTCTAAATTGTTGGGCATTGTTATTGGATTGTATTCATTTTATGCTCTAGATTTACCATAAACAACATCTTAATTTTGGTGAATCATGTTCTAAAAAATGTTTTCTTTTTTAATTATTTAGGTTTTGTTGTTCTTGTTAATCTGTGAAAGCATTTTGGTTTATTGGATAAAGCATATTATGGGTTTTAGAAGGTGTCTCAGAACCTATTCATTTTGGAGATGGCCTGAGTTCAGATATCAACATTCAATTAAGAGACTCATACTATCTACTCTTGCAGATACTGTATACAGATGGGCAACATATTCTCTCAAGCAAAAACATATGCTAAAATAGCAATAAACTTGTTTTGAAAAGTTTTTATCACTTATAATGTAATTACACCATACCAAGGTGCTTAAGTGTACACTGATTCTTTAAAAATCTCTTACCTTGAATTTTGTTTTAAAATGTTTTCATTTCCTCACTTTGGTGCAGACTTACAGGCAATTATCAGTCATAGGAAAGAAGATATTGTCTAAGTGATCCTAACAGATATCCTTTTCTTGATCATAAGAGAATGAGATCCTTTTAGTAATCAAAAGTGTTTTCTACAAAGTTAAAATATCAGAGGGCTTCAAGTGAATCTCCAATTTCAGTGGAAGATGCTCCTTACATAACACATTTTCTATTATTGGCAAAGCAGAGAATGAGTATATACAATGAGTGATGGCCAGTGATTTCTTGTGGTTGATTTTGATTAGAATCTTGTCATTCTTTTTTAATGGAGCATGATATATATTTGTTGGTATGTCTTTATGTCTCATTTCTTTTTCAGTGATCCCATCTATGTTTTTAGCTTTATTATCATCTAATTATATTGCTGTTTCTCTGGAAAGTGTTTGGCCTTAACTAATTCTGTATAACATGACAGTATGTTCTGCAAATTCTGACCTCCAAGAACTAGTCTTTTTTGGTAGGCATAAAATAGATATTTGGAAAGTGAGATATTTGGGATAATTTGGATTCTATGAGGAGAAGATTCATAAAACATTTTTGCATTTAGTATTTGTGTTTCAGAAAAATAATTTTAAATCTTTTTCAGTATCATATAAGGCTACAACTATTGAAGACACTGAAATTTTAAACTTTTTAGGCTTATAATAAAGAACTTCAATGTTTTTCTGTAATAAAAACAGTCCTTGTTTTAATTTTTTTGACACATTCTTTCTATGTAGGCCTGGCTGTCATGGAACGTACATGTAGATCAGGCTGACCTTGAACTCAGACAGATCCTCCTGTCTCTGATTCTAGAGTGCTGGGAAGGAAAGCTTACACCAGTATGTCTGGTCTTGATTTAGGTTCTATGAAACAGTCTCAATATGTATCCTTGGTGTGCTCAGCATTGGGAAGTAGAGCAGGATGACTTCAAGCACAGAGATTTGTTTGCTTCTGAATCCAGAGCCCTGGAATTCAAATATATGTTGCCATGCCTGGCTGAGATATTTTAATATGGTTTCTAAATGTCAGTGTTGGTTTTGCTTTGAGAAAGTATAACAACACATGTGGGCAAAAAATTAGGGGCCTGATTCACTTATTTTGCACCCTGCTCTTTAGCAGGCCAGGATGACCTTGAAATCTACATTGACCTGAGGATGCCTTTGTCTGCATGCTCTTAGCCCCACACCAGCCAGTGTCCAGTTTATGATCTATAAATATAAAATATGAAAATGTTGCTCCTTTTTTCATATTGCCTAGGATTTGATTCAGAGATGAAGAATAATATTGTCTTTCATTCTGTCTGTGTTATCTTTGTTTGACTTTTGTCCTTTTTGACCCATGTCTTCACAAACTATTTACAAATTGTTTTTATTATTCAGCTTTTATTTGAAATTTTTTTCTTTTAGAATTATTGTTTTTTTTGTATCTTAGATTGATTATTCTAGACAATTTCATCATGGAGTGAAACCTAGGCAGGTCTCATGCTAGGCAGTGACTCTACCACTGTGGTGCTTTCTTTCTTAGGAATTCTTGTTTGATATGTGAAAATATTTTTCTCTCCTTCTTTCATTTTTCTTATTTTTTGTTTTTTGGTGACAGGTTTTCCCTGCACAGTTTTGATGCCTGTCCTGGATCTTGCTCTGTAGACCAGACTGGCCTCAAACTCACAGAGATCTGCTTGGCTGTGCCTTCTGTGTCCTGAGATTAAAGGCGTGTACCACTGCCATGTGGCGTGAAAGTATTTTTTCTTTCATACAGTCTCAATGATCAGATCTTGTTCTTCACTTAATGAATCTTGTGGATTAGTTTTCACTTCATCTACTTTTTTTACTTTAAGGTAATTGTGATGTTTCATGACTTCATTTCTTGGCTTTTAAGGCTTTTTGTTTCACATATCCTATTTTTGAACAAAGACATCTCATGTATTGGGTAGCACTCCACAACTAAGGTGTGAGAGAGAGGAATTGAAATAATGATATAAAGCATTTACTAATTCTTAAGACATAGTAAGTCTCACAAAATAGAATTTAACTGAGGGAGTACTGCCTGGAAAAAAAACCTGCCAGGCAGTGGTTGCATATACCTTAAATGCCAGGACACAGGAGGCAGAGCCAGGCAGATCTCTGTGAGATTTAGACCAACCTGGTCTACATAGCAAGATCCAGGACAGGCTCCAAAACTACATGGAGAAACCCTGTCTTAACAAAAAAAACAAAACAAAACAAAACAAAAACACTGAAAGATAAGAGTATTGTAGCCAGGCCTGTTAGAGATTAGGACAATAGGATACACATTTGTTCACCAGGATCGTCCAGTCATTTGGCTGTAAACCATGACAAAGGAGCCACCTCTGATTTACAACAAGCCACTAGACCTAACACTATATCAAAGAATGGGAATCTAACAAGCTGCTCTTTGAGGTATTACATGGTCATAAACAACCTTAAGTCCTGGCATACCATAAAGTTCCAGTTTTCTTCTTGAGAAAATACTATATCTGACAGATGGGCAGACACCAGGTGACAACTTTTTGAATAGTAAAACACTAGCAGTTCAGTGGTGGTGGTGTTGGACTTTGCTCAGCCCTCAGTCAAGAGGCAGAGTCAGGTTCATCTCTGCGAGTTTGGGGCCAGCCTGGTCTACAGAGTTATGTCCAGGAAAGAATCCAAAACTACACAGAGAAAATCTGTCTCAATGAAAAAAAAAAAAAGAAAGAAAATAAAAAAGAAAAGTAGAACACTCTTACACTTCTTTAGGCCTTCAGGCAGGGATTAAGAAAATTCTTGGGAGAGCTAGTAACAGCCTGGGGCCTAGGCCTTGGGAGCTTTCCCTAAAGGCATAACATATTGACAATAAAACAGAGCTCCTTCCCTAAAACCAGGAACATGCTTTGAAGAGCAGGCAATGGTCTTGAATCAGGGCCTTTGTGGTGGGGTTGCTTCAGAGCCCAAGACTCCAACTCTTTCACCAAATATGGCTATGGTTGTCCAACCACAGATCACTGTGGGCTTAGTCAGTAATATGCTTGAGATACCCTTTTCCCCTTGTGCAGCATGGTTTGATTAGCCTCCTCTCTGAGTCTATCCTATTGTATGATACTTTCTGCTGACTTCCTAAAAGTTTCCCATTTCCTTCCATTTTGACCCTAGAAGTAGTATAAAGGTGCTATTCTTCTTTAGAAGCATAGTTGACATGAGACATACTTTGTGCAAGACCTCCATTCCCCAGCTTTTATATTTTCTACCTTATATTTTGCTTTCTTTCTCATCCCTTGTGATCTTCACCTCAGGACCCTGTCACTGAAGAATGTCCTGATGTTTCATATCACTAAGGTACTTAAGTAATAATTTTGGAAATGTTTTTACTGTGTAAGTTTCCCATCTGTCCAAGGGGGTAGACTTGCAGTCTTCTGTCCCTATTTAAGTTGTTCAATGTGCAACCTGGAGCCTGAACCTCTATGTCACAAGGTTGATAGAATATGTGGAATGCAAAATCTAATCACAACAGGATAAAAGCAAGTTAGAACAAAAAATGGAACACCAAAGGTGATTTTGTTGGTAGGTAGAACCTGAGAATGTTGTCTTTTGAAAAAATGTGGATGGTATCAGAACTTTAGGTGGCAAAAATCATTGAAAGTTTCACAGAGCAATTTATTGACCTGTCTTGATGACCAGAAAGATAGGAATGTTAAGAATAATAGCAGAAAGTGGAGATTGAGAGTATAGAATTTCAATAGGATATAGACTCAATAAAAATTAAGCAGCCAGGCAGTGATGGCCCATGCCTTTAATCACAGTGCTTGGGAGGCAGAGGCAGGTGGATCTCTGTGAGTTTGAGGCCAGCTTGGGCTACAGAGTGAATTCCAGGATAGACTCAGAAGCTACACAGAGAAACCCTGTCTAAAAAAACAAAAAAACCCATAAATTATTAAGCCTTGCTGTGTTGTTGCACACCTTTAATCCCAGCACTTATGAGGCAGAGCCAGGTGGATCTCTGTGAGTTTGAGGTCAGCCTGGGCTACCTGGTGAGCTCCAAGAAAGGTACAATGCTACACAGAGAAGCCCTGTCTCTAAAAACCAATAAATAAATAAATAAATAAATAAATAAATAAATAAATAAATAAATAAATAAATAAATAAATAAGCTAGAGGCCATTTGTATGATATTTTGACTACAAAATTTTATTTTATTTTAAGTCATGGAAGGATTAAACAAGATAATTCCTACTCCTAGAAAGCAACTTCTTACAAAACCTGCTGCACCTGTGGTCCAAGCATGTCAGTGTCCATCTGAATTAAGATGTCAAGCTTTGCAGGATCACCCATCATCTACTGGTCCTGGAAACAAGAAAGAATCAATATTTAACATCATGGATTCTTACTCTGGGGGTAAAGTTCAGCATTGTTGCAGAATTCTATGTTTAAGGGTGAGAAACCCAGTGAGGAGACTGTGAGAGTCCATTGCGTGAAGTTGTTAGGATGAAGTCTGGTGTTGCTGGTTTTGTTTTTTTAACTCTTTACTCTTTTGGGGGCCTGCCACTCAGCTCTCAAATAAATCACACACAGGCAGGCTTATTTTTATAAGTGCCTGGCCTTAGTTAGGCTTGTATCTAGGCAGCTTTTCCTAACTTAAGTTCTCTCATGTACCTTATACCTCAGGGCTTTTATCTTTCTCTATTCTGTATACCTTTCTTTACTTTTTACTCCATTGTTTGTTGTGTAGCAGGGTGGCTACCCCCTGGTGTCCTCTCTTTTTCTTGCTCCTTCCTTTTTTCTTTTCAGTTTTCTCTTCCAATTTGTTCTCTCTACCAGAAAGCCCTGCCTAACCTTTTCTGCCAAGCTATTGTCTGTTCAACGCTTTGTTAGACCAGTTGGTATTTTAGACAGGCAAAGTATCACAGACTCACAGAGTTAAACATATGCAACATAAAAGAATGCAAGTTACTTTTGTTTCTTAAAATAATTGTTCCACAGCATAGACAAATATAACACATCTTAAAATAATATTTCACAACAGCCTGAATTACATTTTGTGACCACATGATGTTGGGATACCTAAGGTATGGGACATCTCCCATGGAGCACTAGCTGCATATATGGAGATGAAGTAAAGAGAGAATTGTATGAGAAGTTGCATGAATAGGGCCATCTGAGCCTGTTGATAATGAATCTACATGCATCTGAGATAGAGATAGAGAATTTGATGTCTGCCCTGCTCTATTTCAGTATTGTCTTTGCCTAATCTTCACTTGCTATGTCTCCATTTCTCTATTTTAGAACTTGAATGGCATTCTGTGCCACTGTGTGTTGGAAACTTATAATCCATTTTCTGATTTCACAAATGTCACCATGAAGAGACCATCTTGTATGTCAGAAGAGGCTTTGAACATTTAAAATAGTGTAGGGGATGTTGCAAACTATGAGGATCATTGAAGTGACTAAATGCATTTTCTTCAAAGATGATCATGAGCCTCTAGGTACCTTGTTTAGAACATCTTTGATTGAATGAAAAACCTCTCAGACACAATGATATATGTGAACATGTGACTCTCCTTGGTGACATTCTTTTGATTGCATCTTTAGTAGGAGGATCCTTTTGGAAGAAAATTCCTCACTAGTTGTATGATATGCATCTCTATAGCCTCAACTGATTTCCTGTTCTTTGTGTGTGCTTAGTTGTGGTTGAAACTTATTGGCCAGCTTCCTTGTATTGTAATGCCTTCATCACCATTAGAGATTCTATCTCTATATCTCATAAGGTAGAGTAGAAGCAATTGCTATTCAGTGTTAAGGCAGTTTGTTAACCTGGTCTTTTAATATTGTTGGTTATTTTTGAATACAAGATTTGTCTGTGTAGCCCTGAGTGTCCTGAAAGGAGTTCTGTACACCAGGCTGGCCTGGAACTCATAAATCCCCCTGATTCTGGCTCCCAAGTCCACAGATTAATGTGGGTAATTAACATTCCTGGCTGTTTTGTTTTTATATTATTGGATGATGGGCCTGGGATGTAGGATTTTGTAAATGTCAAGCATATGCTGTTGTACTGAGCTCCACACATATCTTGAATTTTTAAATTTGACACAGGTTATGATTCTATTTCTCTATTTGGCATGTATTCATGATATTAACATTCTTGAGCCTTCTGAGTCATTGCATTGCAGGTGCATGAACTTCCTCCTGCCTGTTATTTTTGTTTTGAATTTTGAAATGGATATGAGTATTTTATCTGAATGCATGGATATGCACCATGTGGGTACCTGATCCTCACAGTGATCAAAAGATGGTCTCAGTAACCCTGAACTTGGAACAATGGATAGATGTGTCTCCTCATGAAAGTACTGGCAATTGAGCCCACCTCTATGCAAGACCAGCAAGAGCTCTTTACTAGCTTGCCATCTCTCTTGCATAATCTGTGTTGATCATTTATGGTCAACATTTATATGGCTAATGCTTTCATCTTTCCCTTTATAACTATTTAAACATGCACTACTTTTTAGTAAATTTTTACTTATGTTATAGTTTGAATTGTGGCACTTCAGGATTCTTGAGGAATACAAAACTAAAGCAAATGCATAAATCTTTGTAGGAACTTCAGTAAAAACTTCTTAGTTCTTTCTTTCTTGTTTTGCTGACTTTTGCTTGGGAGACAGGGTCTTAACATGTACTATAGGCTTTCCTAGACCTGATTGCATAGACTAGGCTGGGATTCAACTCAGATGCAGATATATCTGCCTCTGCCTTCTGAGTCCTGCCAATAGAGGAATGAGCCAATACACCCAGTTTTTCCATCTTACTTTTCCTTACAGTTAGTAATTTTTGATACAATTACTCTGATGTATACTCTGTACTGTTGATCTGTTTACTTGTTTCTCTATATTTGTTAATAAGCATTTCTCTTGCAAGGTGATATCTCATTCAAAGGGTACAGAAATGACAGAAGTGATCCTCCTATTCAGCTTTCTTCTAAAGCAACTTTTTTATTACATATAATTTGTATGTCATGAAGTAAAGTGTGGGGAGCATCAGAATTATATGACTATACTCTCAAAGAAGTATACTTTTACAATGATGTAAGTATTGTGGTTTCTCTTGTACACATGTATGGGATATTTTAGAATGCAGTGACCTATGATGATGTGCATGTCGACTTCCCTTGGGAAGAGTGGACTTTACTGGATCATTCCCAGAAGAATCTCTACAAAGATATGATGCTGGAAACCTACAGGAACCTCACTATTATAGGTAAGATAGAGTTTTCTTCACATATTAAAATGTGAGGACAACTGTTCTTAGGTTTTGGATGCTCCTCTGTAATTTGATTGAGAAAGAATATTAGGTGATAAATCAATCATATCCTAAGTTTCACTGAAGATAGTAACATAAATTTTGGACAGTTTTAAAGAAAATAACATTTTTTCTGGTACTATATTTTAGGATACAATTGGGAAGACCATAATACTGAAGAGCATTTTCAAAGATCTAGAGGAGATGAAGGTAATTTTCTTGTGCAAGTTGATGCAAATGTGCCTCTGAGGAAATTAAAATGTGTCCTGGAAGTTTTAAACAAAAGCAACAGTGTAAATAAGCACCGATTAAAGTACATCAATGATTATTAAATTTCCAGAAAACCATATATCTCTATTTTAGGTTGTTGAAATAAATTTACAAGTCATTCTTTAAAAAAAAAGACAAGGGACAATACCTTAGCAGATATCTCAACTTGAATCATAGCACCATGGGAAATATGCTATAGAACTGCCAATTAATTCATTTCATTCTACTCATATTATAAAAGTATACATAGTGAAGAGTAGATAATTATATTTTTAAAGCTTTTTAATAAGCAAATAGTGAATAGTATTGGTAATGTCGTTTGTATACTTGCGATTGTGCTGCTAAGAGAGGCGGCAATTAGAATCAAGAGTCTATTGTCAGTTATTGTGAGGAAACCTTAATCCCTATACCACAGTATAGGAAAATTTATCAATGCAATGCAGATGTTGAAGCTCCGTCACTTTCCAGTTTTATTTAAATATATGAATAATCTCATATATAGAAATATTCTGTATATGTGAACCATGTAATAAAGGATCTTACCAACACAAGTATCTTCACAGATGCAAACCAACTCTTAATAAAGTGGAATAAGATGAGTGTGAACAATGATAAAACTTTAAGATCTGGTTCTTCTTTACAATTGAACCAATTTGTAAAATTAATTCATACAGATATGAATATTAAATAGTGTATTAGATGTGATAATGCTTTTACATGTTCCATTATTTTTGCAGTGATGAAGAAAATCAAGCTGGAAAGAAATATATTATAAATATTCAATGTGTTAAAGACCTTGCCTATCTGAGTACTCTTTAAATGCATGAAAAAGCACATGCTGGAGAGAAACCCTATGAATGTAATCAATATGGTAAAGCCTTTGAATTTCAAAACCATCTTCAAGAACTTAAAAGAAAGCATACAGGAAAGAAACCCTATGAAGCTAATCACTGTGGTAAAGCTTTTTCATGTCAAAGTAGTCTTCAAATGCATAAAAGAACACATACTGGAGAGAAACCCTATGAATGTAATCTGTGTGTTAAAGCCTTTGCAAGATTTAGTAGTCTTCAAAGGCATATAAGAATCCATTCTGGAGAGAAATCCTATGAATGTAATCACTGTGGTAAAGCCTTTACATGCCAGAGTAATCTTCAAATGCATAAAAAACACATACTGGAGAGAAACTCTTTGAATGTAATCAGTGTGGTAAAGCCTTTGCACATCACAATCATCTTCAAGCAATTACAAGAACCCATTCTGGAGAGAAACCCTATGAATGTAAAAATGTGCTAAAACCGCCGGGCGGTGGTGGCGCACGCCTTTAATCCCAGCACTCGGGAGGCAGAGCCAGGCGGATCTCTGTGAGTTCGAGGCCAGCCTGGGCTACCAAGTGAGTTCCAGGAGAGGCGCAAAGCTACACAGAGAAACCCTGTCTCGAAAAACCAAAAAAAAAAAAATGTGCTAAAACCTTTTCACATCAAAACATCTGTATGTGTCTTAAAAATCTTGAGATTTCTCAAACTCATGCTGCATAAAAACTGTACAGGCATAGTCAATGTGGTTAAGTTTTGCACATTACACAGGAATATTACTTTTGTGTGTAATTAGTCTGTTAAAGCCTTTCCATATATTAATTACAGTAGTCCTTGGCTTTATGAAAAAGCTATGGTGGCATTCTGCTTATAAAGGGTTTGGTAAGATCTTTAGGCAACACACTTATGATCAGTTACAGAAGAGTATGTCTTCAATAGAAAAGTATTTGACAGTGTCAAAAAATGTTCAAACATTATGGTATCTGCTTTTATATTGTTTACAGCAGCACATTCATGGAATAAACACATATTTATGAATTTATGAAGCCTTTTGTATAGGGTAAATGAGGCAGTCACAAAAACAAAAACTGACCCTGAACATAGGGCCAGTGAAAGACATACCCTTTAGCCCTGAAATCAGAGTGAAAAACATCCTGACACTGATACCAGAGTCAAAGAAACACACTTTGTTCCTGAATCCAGAACCAGTTATAGAAACACCCTGATCCTGAAACCAAAATCAAAATTTTAAAAGAGGGCATTAAAATAAACACACTTAGGACCTGAAAGCAGAGTTACGAAACACACTCTAAACTTGACCAAGTAAGCACTAATCCAACCATTCCATGAACCTGAAATCAACCAATTCATGAGCATGAAATCCACCCAATATTTCAGCTTTTTCAATACCTGTGTCTGTTCATTTGGCAGCTGCCTGGGAGATTCTGGAGCTCTCCTAGATTCCTTCCTACCAAATATATATCTTGAATGCATTTTGCATGAAGACTTTTTACTGGAGTAGATGAGAATCTGATTATAGGATTGGATTAGAGAAGCAGCGGACACCTCTGCTGGCAAACTCCCTTAAAAGATCAGAGAAGAAGTAACAACTTTTCACCAAAGACTGCAACATTTCTGCAGCATTTCACATCTTGCTTGAGTAAAGCGTAGAAGTAAGAATTTGAGCTCTAGCTGAGAAGAAATGGACATCTTTGTTAGAAACTAGTAGAGCAGAACAGAAAATGAATTGACAGCTCTGTTGAAAAACTCCCTTAGGGGAGTGGAGGAGAGCAGCATTGGACATCTCTCTTGGGAAACTCTCTTAACAGTGTGGAGCAGAGTCCAACTGTAAGGGCTCTCTTTTGGAGAGGAGCAGGATTAATACCTTTTGCAGGGAGACTGTTTCCCACTGAAGCACAGCATCAGGTGTAGCCTGACTTCTTAATATTCAGGTTACCTTTTCCCTCACAGCAGTAGGCATCCAGGATATCTTCCCCTCATAGCTCTAAGTAAAAGCTGACTTTTGACAGTTGGGGTGTCTTTCCCTCCAGAACTGTAAAAACTTGCATTTATTTATTTATTTATTAAGTTTTTCATTTGTCGTGACAAGGTTTCTTTGTGTAATTTTGTAACTTGCACTATTGATTTAAATGGTAATGTAACGGTATTAGATTTTATACTTCTCTTAAATTGCATGAAATATCTAATTCAGGTATAAAATTTAATGTATTTGTATTATTTCCTTTTCTTTTGAGATATAATGTCCAGATCAACCCTATTCATTTAAACAATTTGGTGAAGACTTTAGACATCACAGTTGTCTTCAGCTTCAAGAAAAAGAAATCATGTTTCATTTATTTTTCTTCACACACTTGAAGGAAGTAAATTACTTACCATGTTCACTTAGGACTAATGGTGGAGATCACTGCATATAATTTGTATAATTTGGCTCTTGGTTCCAGAGGGATACAATATCGGCATGAAAGTGGCATGGCAATATGTGTCAGACATGGCAGCTAAAGCAGGAGGCTATGAACTCACATCCTTAAATTGCAACCTGAAGCAGAGAATGGGACCTGGAAATGGTGTGTGGATGTAATTTCTTAAAGTCTTCCCTCCAGTCACATATTTACTCCAGCAGGGCAGCATTTCCTAAAAATTCCAAAAGGATACCACCAACTTAGAAGGATTGATTACCCTGGCTTCAAGCCTACATGTTAGTTTTCTGTTACATGAACAAATACATGATGAAGAAAAATTCTGAAATCAGTTAGATGCCTCAACACCTGTTACAGTAATTAATGCTTAAAAGAGGAAACACCTTCGCGTATAATTGTTTCTTTAAACAGTTGTTGTACCTGTAACTATGTGATGTCTCTGTGTTTGTGTGGGTATGTCATCATGCAATCTGGTTCCTGAAAATGTTAGACCATTGGATCTTGGAGATGAATGACAGGAAGTTGTCAAAAATTAGACCTTTATTCTGGGAATGAACATTTCTTAACTGCCCAGTCATATCTCTAGTGATGTAATTTTTTAAAGTCTATTTATATCATTTTGAAGTGTGGAAATGAGGACAAGCTCATACAAGAGAAAAACCCTATTCATTTAAACAATTTGGTGAAGACTTTAGACATCACAGTTGTCTTCAGCTTCAAGAAAAAGAAATCATGTTTCATTTATTTTTCTTCACACACTTGAAGGAAGTAAATTACTTACCATGTTCACTTAGGACTAATGGTGGAGATCACTGCATTGTGATTTCTAGCTTGAAACTTTTGAGGTAGATATTAAGTGTGCAATATGTGTGACAAATACCTTTAGTGATGTTTATTTTGTTGCCTTTATATTTCTCCTATGCCTTTTGTTCATTTTCTATTGCACTTTTCTT
The DNA here is from genome assembly GCF_007827085.1 of Peromyscus californicus insignis. Classification (NCBI taxonomy): domain Eukaryota; kingdom Metazoa; phylum Chordata; class Mammalia; order Rodentia; family Cricetidae; genus Peromyscus; species Peromyscus californicus. The sequence goes on from NW_026294543.1 coordinate 398,119, forward strand.
AGTGATAGGTATTTTTCTGCTGTAATATATAGAATGGTATATCCATCAATTAAGTGGTCCACTGTTTACTTAAATATCAGGCAGTGTGTCATTATACTTTTCAAGTAAGGTTGTCTGTAAAATGGTGGTGGATTTTTGATGCTGGCTTTGTTTTTCATATTTTCACTAATTCCCTTGCGATATGTGCTTGTAATTCTGTTTGGTTTGGATGTTAGCAATGATTTAGGGATACATTTGAACTCATGATCCTCATGTAGCCACCTCCTGAGCACAAGTCCAAAGGTAGATGATGTACTCCCATTATGTATGCTTTTTTCAACCAAATTTAAGAATGTTAACGTTATAATGCTTAATGGAAGAGAATATAAGAAACATGAAATACCTAATGTGTATATTCAAAGCAGTATTTTCATTTATCTGATAAAGTTGTAATAAAATAGGATAATCAGCAATCCACCATGCACCTCATACCATAGCTTTCTATGTTATATATGTATATTTATATAATTTGATGTTCCAATCTTGTCTCATCCACATGAATTAACCATTTGGATTTCATCTTCAAGTACTTCCTTCCAAGAGAATTATACAGAGATGCCAGTTAAAGTAATATCACTAAGATTTCTCTTGTAAGAAACATTTATGTGGTGTGTGATATGATTATGGGTTGTAGGCTCATTGCAGATATGTGAAGACCAGAAGAGAGCTTTGTGGTCCTCTTAATAGGGTGATCATCATCTAGTTTCCAGCTTTGAACACCAAAGACCTTACCAATAAGCCATTTCACTGGTGTTCAAATAACATTTGTAGAAGTACTACAAAATTAAATTATTGTCTTACATTCAGATTGTAAACTTCATTTCATAGAAGGATACAAGAACAAAGGACAAATTGAATAATAAATTTTCTTTGCATATTAAAATATTTATACAACCACATATTTTTTCAAAATTGATTATGAGGGCTAAGCATTTGTTTATAACATTGTCTCAGAATCACAATTGAATGCCAGAGAATTGCCTCATTCTCTAAAGTTGTTTCTGCTAAACCTGAGGACCTGAGTTCTATCTCTGGGTGATCCATACTATTCCTACAATTTTTTTTTATTTCTACACTTGGGCATTGACATATGCACACTCCTACATCAGCACATAAATAAATTATTTTTAGACCTGTATAAGTGCCGTTGAGGTCATTTGCAACTAAATGACTCCATAAGGTTCACCACTAGATCTCACATAGAGAAAGTAGATAAAAGACAACTGTAAGTTGTCCTCTCAGTGCTATATACACTTCCTGGCACTGGTGTAGACACACAAATGCAGTTCAATCTTTTTAAATGGATGAAAATACCAGCAAAGCAAATAACCCAATTATTGAGAATATATAAAATGATTTGCCCAGTTAAATTACAGAATTTTAAGAAATAATTCTGTTCTTTAAAACATGGTTTCTTTTTACATATTGTGTTATCCTTTCATTTTCTGATTCCATTGTAGGTCACTTAGAAACCCATATTTCTGAACTTAGAGGTGCACGAATGTAATTCCAGCCTTTGGCAGAATATGCTGGTCCAATCTCTGAGATTTTGAGGCCACTTTGGTCCCCATAGTGAATTCCAGGGCAGCCTATTTGGACACATCCTGTCTCAAAAAAATTCCCAAAGAAAAAGCATATCTCAAATTATGGAATTTTTTATAATATAATCTGGCTGGACTGTGACAGTTTTCAACAAAAGCTTTTGTTATCTTTACTCACATCAAAAGAAATGTGTTAACAATGAAAATTAAAAAAAACAGTTTTATAAAGAGTCCATTCATAGAGGTATAGAAATCCATTGAATTCTTTGACAACCATGTAGAGGGAACTTCCTTCACCTTCAAGTCACAAGAGACAGAAAGAGCAGTAGGACATCTTCGTCATCAAAATTATAATGGCATATTTGGGATCTGAGGAGTTGGCTCAGTCGTACTGGTCCTCTTGGTTACCCAAGTTTGATTCCAAGCATCAACATCAGATTTGTCATATCTACCTGTATTTCCATGTCCTTGAATGCATTCACCTTGCCTGTTAGGAAACCAGATATACAAATGGTAAAAAGACAGATATGTATGTGATTCCATATTGTAAAAAAGGCTTTATTCATGTGTCTGTTTTCTTAGAAAAGAATGGAATTTAATTTAAGTGCAAAAGTTTTGCAAATTACTATACCATGTTCATGCTAGGTAACAATGGTGACCAGAATATGATGTCTGATCCCCTGTGACTGGAGGCACTGTCAGTTTTGAGCAGTCTTGTGAGTGCAGGGAATGAGAGTCAGGTCCTGTATATAAAAAAGTAGTGTTCTCAGTGCTAAGACTTATATTCAAGCCTATGAACATGTCATTAATAGTAGTAAAGTGTGGATGGCTGATTTAAGTTCATCCTTACCTCAGTCCAGGTTACCCAGAAGAAATATAAGATTGATAGAACCCAAAACTACTTCACACTTGGTGCTCTAAGAATTTGTTTTTATTCTTCCCCAAATGAGAAATTATTGGTTGAGGAGGAGAGTACACAGTCATTTCGATTTTTGAAACATGTATCCAAACTCTAAGAGTCATATATTGTGTTCATGTATCCAAAAAAGCCATGTGTTATTTCTCTTTGAACTTATTCTAGTGATGGTCCATCCTAAACTTGGCAAGTTTTCGCTACGACCTCATATAACAAGCAAATGCTTGCAATTATCAATTCCGTTGACTCACAGTTTTATGTCACATACAGTTCATCTTCAAAATTTCCATTTTTTACATCACATTATCACAAATGTTAGGAAAATGGACTGCATAACCAGAGACAGTTCTGACAAGGCAAGGCCCAAGGTGTTGTTTTTAAGGAAACATTTCTACTAGAAATATGAGACCAGATATAACTAAGAATATTCTGGATAAAAATGGATGACCAAGAGACTTCAAATTACCATTTAGAATGCTTTGTGTTGTAGGATATAAAAGTAGCCCCCTGTACTGAATGTTATGGTGACCCCTGAGACACTCACACCCTCTCCTCATTCCATATCAGGCCATTTTCTGGTTGTATTAAAAAAACAAAAACTCTCAAGTGATTTAACCTCTTAAGAAATCATTTACACTTAAAATATAGAATGAAATAGGATTTTTACCCACCACTTAAAAATGTTTATATAGCTACTAAAAAACTCACATTTACAAATAGTTGGTTAAAATATTCCTCTGGATTGTACAAGTAGCAAGGTGGGGATACTGACAGACATAATGGATGGTTAGTCAGACTCGGCTTCTTTCTCTTCTACTTCAGAGACTGGACTCTGCTTTTCAGTGTCTCCATTTTCTGCTGGCAGATCTGTAGTTGTTGGTCAGCGACTTTAGCCTGTTGCCTTTATTTTCCTCTTCCCTTTTGTTTGCACTCTTCTGTGTGATCCTTTATTCTTTCCCATGGCCTTTTCCAGTGTTGCATCCACCTTAGCAGAGGCAGGCTTGGATAACAGTCTCACTTAGCATCACTTGGGCTCTGACTTCACCACTCCTTCTCTTGGGCAATTATTGTGGTGTTACTGGGTAAAAGGAATGTGTGATGCTGAAACTGTCATGGTGCTGCACTGCCTTAGTTCCCACCACATGAACTGCAGGGCCAGTGGGAGAACTGATCCAAGAGTTTTCTCAATCCAAATCTCCACAAAATGAGTGGAAAACACAAAGAATACAAAGAGGAGAGGAACTGACACTAAAAGTCTTTAAAAGATGGTTGACCAATTAATCCAAGCCACAAGAGTGAGTTTATCTCCAATGTGGTAAATAGGCAGCAATTGGAGCACAGAAACTCACATGTCAGGTGTTCCCCTTCTTGAGTTTACACCTCCTGTAAGGAGAGAAAAGGAACTTGCAGGCATAAAGTCTGACTTGTCTGAATGTGATCACTATCTGCTTCCCTGATGCCTGCAAAATATTCAGTTTGGAGCTCTGAATGGTGGTGACTCTAGAAGACATCCCTGTTATGGGGAGATCCTGAAACTTGAAGTGAAGTCTGTCTAAGGCTAAGGCAATCAGGCATCTGCAAAGAGCTGTGGAGTTTTGAAGAATTTTTAGGGATGGACCTTTGGGTGTGAAAGCCCAAGGTTCAAATGCCAGAGCAATGCTTGAGGTATACCTGAGGACAAGCTGTCATGGACTGTACTCAATAATCACTCAGCTGTGGGAGTGAGCTACCTCCATATGCTGGAAACCATGGTTGCTTATAACTCCAGTTGCAAGGGTTCTGATTCCATCTTCTGGTCTCTGCAGGTACTGCACACAGACACAAGCAGGTAAATATTCATATACATAAAACAAAGCTTAAAAGATGAAATTCTTGATGGAATGTGGTGATGCACACCTTTAATCCCAGTACTTGGGAGGTAGAGGAAGGCAGAGCTCTGTGAGTTCTAGGCCAGCATGGTCTACAGAGTGAGTTCTTGGACAGCCAGGGCTACTCAGAGAAACATGTTTTGAAAAACTAAAAAAAAATGAAATTAAAAGCCAGGTTCTGGTAATGCAGGCCTTTAATCCCAGCACCCAAGAGGCAAAGGCAGGTGAATCTCCAAGTTCAAGGCAAGCCTGGTATGCAGAGTGAGTTACAGGAGGGCCACTGGACCTACAGAAAAAACAAAAAAATGAAATTCTGCACAGTAATGTCTTAGCCTTGAGATAGTCAGCAGTCATGGCTTAGTTAAAATGAACTTGTTCTGGTCCTTTGTAGAAGCATTTGTGGTCTTCTGAGCCAGCTTACTTGTAGGCAAAAGAAGCCTTATTCTCAGGTTAGAATAGCCTAGAATAGCTGTTCATTTGAGACCACCATTTACAGTATGAATAGGTGATTATCCCATGCCTGTTTTTGTATTTCTGTTCTATGTCCTTTCTGTGAGAATTGTGGCATTGATACATTCTTTAAATGTATCTTTTAGGTTATACATTATGATCTATTTCTCTTTTAAATCATGCATCATGATATATTTATGTTTAGATAATACTGCATGATCTAAAAGATAATTATACTCTGTAAGTCTCCATCTGCCTAAGTGGCTAAACTTGCATTCTCCTGTCCCTATTTAAATTGTTCAATGTGCTACCTCACACAAGACTTAAGAGAAACTTATGGATGACTATAGATGGAGTTTTCCTGCCTGGCCCACAGTCAGGACAAATCTTTGTCACCCGCCAGTCCCACAGCTGCTCTGACCCAACCAATAAACACAGAGACTTATATTGTTTATGAACTGTATGGCCATGGCAGGCTTCTTGCTAACTGTTCTTATAGCTTAAATTAATCCATTTCCATAAGTCTGTACCTTGTCACATGGCTCGTGGCTTACCGGCATCTTCACATGCTGCTTGTCCTGCTGGTGGCTGGCAGTGTCTCTGACTCAGCCTTCCACTTTCCAGCTCTATTCTCCTCCTTGTCCCGCCTACACTTCCTCCTGCCTGACTACGGGCTAATCAGTGTTTTATTTACCAACCAATCAGAGCAACACATTTGCCATACAGAACATTCCACAGCAGGATGACAGCACACGTAGCATGCAAAATCTGTGCCAGACTAGCTTCTCTTTTGACATTAATCACCACTTGATGCCTGTTGTTATTTAAGGTATTTTTGTTCATTAAACTTATAGGTGTGTGGAATAATTTATCATTGGGGAGGCATATTCTCTAAGAGCAGTACCTCCAGCCTTGTAAATAAAATTTCTGAGAGAAACTTTCTTATGTTGGATCAGGTAGCCATGAGTAAAATCTATATCATTGTGTTGTCCTTGTGATTAAACCGCCTACAATTTTAGATTGAAGAACTCATCTACCAATGAGATTTTAAATTAAAAATTTAGGTTATGTAGTCAACTGTCCATTTGAGTAACAGGAAAGAGGTTTTTGTTTGCCTGGATACTAAAATATTAAGAATAATTTATTGTGTACACTGCTGGGGAAACAGGGTAGGCAAACAGCTGCAGAAGTGACCATTCTGAAATGGGACCTGATTGTGGCAGGATCAGTGATTTTGGAATTCCCTGGCATGCATTGATCCATGTCATGTGAGTGAAGGCAGGCTAGATTTTGGATGTACAATTTGGTAAGGTTAGCTTGAGCCCATGAATATTGAATTTTGAACAAAGTATTCTCCTTTGCATATGCAGATATTTTCAATACTGCTTGTCATGATTATTTCCTTTAGCTGTAGCTGTGTGTGCCAGGTCACAGGTCTCAGCAGCTAACTTTGCACATAGGGGCATGGCGATATGATATATTGTTAATACCATTCCCTCTACCAGAGAATGGTATTCTCTTTTTGAAAGTCAGTAGAGACATGTATTTTTTCAATTCTGTTTATTTTTTAAAAAGACAATTATTTGTTTCACTGTTAAAATTTGATTTTGTTTAAATGCATCTCTGCTCTAATCCCTTATTTTCTTCTATTCCTCATTTTTTTCATGTCATTAAGAATTTCTTTCCATTTTTCTCAAGTGAGTTAATTATTTATTTCTTTTTAGAGCAATGTCTCCTTTTACTTAGGCTTGCCTCTTACTATGCAGTTGAGAAAAGCTTTAAACATCTAATTCTGCTTTGCTGCCGGGTGTGGGAAACAAAGTTCTGCAAACTACTTCAAGACTGGACCTAAACTGGTCATTGTGAAGTAAAAATAAACCAGTAAATGAATGTCCTTCAACTTCTCTTGATTGTATTCCAAACTTCCATATGAAGAGGGACCTGGGTAAGAATTGAGTTCACTGACCAACTTTAAAACAGGTGTACTGTCCTTACAGAAAGGGATGGGCAAGAAGGAACATGAAAGCTCTCTTCCTTTGACTGTAGCTCACATTAGAAATAAGTAGTGAGGTGATCAATTTTATGTATTTTAGATGATTATTAATTGTTCTGACTGGCCATTTCCATCCACAGAATAGGAAATCAAGAATCTGGATAAAGAACTGAACTTATCACAAAACCAAACTACAGTAGTTACACTAGTTTGACCAAAATTGAACTGGATAATATGGTGTAGCCCTGCCTAAAAACAATTATTTTACAGGTCTAAGATGAACAACCTGAGAGAAAATGTGTGACTAATATGTGTTGTGCTCTAACACAAATCCCTAGTCTCTGAAGGACATGGCCATGTAGCTTGTTTCAATTTTTTTAAAATAATTTTTGGGGATTATATTACATCATTTTCATTGTTGCTTTTCTACTTCTAAGCCTTTCTATAGACACTTCATTGTTTTTTTTTTAATTCATGGTCTCCTTTTCCTTTAACAACAGTTACTGTTTCATATGACTTAAGTTTGGCTGCAGGATTTCTGAGCTATGAAGGAAATGGTAGGCTTCACTAGCCAGTGACTGTGTAATAAAACACATACCTCTTGGAAGAGGAACAGAAAGTGCTCTGAAAGACTGGAATAATTTCTACTAAAATACTTATTTCCCAGACTAGAACCCTGTCTGCCCCTAGGGTAGAATCCAGAGCTGTGAAGCCCTGTGCTGCCTTAGTCATTTGATCTCTGCTCATCTAGTAGCGAAGTTGCTACTGTCCTGAGGCCCTGTTGGAGACAAGCTATTGAGCAACTTTGGGCAAACATAGCAATCAGGAGCACCAGTGGGAGGTAGAGTATGAGTTTTTTCAAGTGTTCTCCTCTATTTCAGACACAGGGAACCATGAGGTAGACCCTAAGCAATGCCATGGTGAGTTGGGGTACATTGCCTTCCATGTAGGAGGAGCAGGATGGATGACTGAGCTGTCAGATCTGCTGGGAGCTGAATGGATCATGTGACAGACTTCTTCTGTTGGAGAAGCAAAGAGAAAATGAAATTCTCACCATGAGGCAGTCTCAAAAAAATGGAGAGTTGGCTGAATGAGAGCTTTCCTAGCATATGTGAGTCCTATATTCAACTTTATCATGAAAAGGTAAAAAAACAAAATTTAGGCCAGTGAGATCCCCCAGTGTGTGGGTAAAGGTGGTTGCCACCAAGCCTCACAACCTGAGTTGGTTCTGTTGAGCCCATGTGGTTGAGGGTGAGAACTAATTCCCATAAGTTGTCCTGTGACAGCTTTATGGACATATTGGCTTGAACCCTGCCCCAAATGAAATAAAAATGTCATGTCTAAAACCGTCACCACAAAACTCAGTATTTGCACAATCAATGCTAATAAAAATGTTCTAGTCAGGTGATAATGGTCCATGCCTTTAATCCCAGCTCAGGAGGCAGAGGCAGACAGATCTCTGAGTTCAAGGCTTGATATACATCGCAATTTGCAGGACAGTCAGAGCTACATAGATCTACTTTGTCTTGAAAAAAACCACACTGAACCAAAACAAAGAACAAATAAATAAACAAAAATACAGGTCTCAACAGTACATTCTTAGCAATTTCAGAGTGAAAATGCCATCTTTTGAAATCAGATATTGTGGGGCATTTACACACCAACCCCACAGTTCCCCAGAGTTTTCTTGAGTGTGAGCAGCAGGAAATATTAGATAGAAGGATTTTGAAGGTGGAGATGAACAGATGGAAAATAAAGGATAGCCTTGAGAGGGCCTGGGAACCTATTCCAACAAGCCCTGACTGTCTCTGCCCCAGGGTATGTATAGAGACGCCAAGGGGTGGAGCAAAAGACCTCCCCCCAGTACAGCCAAGTGCAGACCATCTCAGAAGCCTCCACTCAGTCTGTGGTCCTATTAATTATATATATATATATATATATATATATATATATATATATATATATATCTTGTTATTAAGAGTTCACAGCACTCTCCATAGCTGTTACACCTCCCAGTGTGGGAATAGAGGATGATAAAGATGGCATTTTCATTTTTGAATTAGGTCCAATTGACTCCAGCATTCTTAGCTGCATCAAGCCCTTTCTAAACTAAAAACTCTTAATGCAATTGCAAACATAAAGAATCCCTTACCTTCATCATTACTCTTAACCATATTAATATTAACATATTAATATTAATATAAATAAATATTTTTATCCACTCTTACATTTCTCTCAATCTTACAACTCAAAGCAAATTCTTAACAGAATCACATGAATTAACAAATATGGCACTTTATATAGTTAACAATTTTTTCAGTCTTAGAACTTTAACTCTTAATAGAATCATTTGAATTTTCTTTCTAACAGAACATAGGAAAAACTTCTGATGTTTTTATGTCAAATTTAAATATTTCCTTAACTTCACAAAATCAGGGTACATTAATATCAATAGGTTAGCATAATTTCTGCAAACATACATTCAACCTTAATTCATTCATGACTCTTCCTTTTCTTTATAATTTTTAAACACAATCTCAAACCTAGTTAGAAATCCCAAACTGTGGAAATCCCTACAAACTCATATTTAAAAGCAATGTTCTCAATCTAACCGTTAACACTTGGAAAACTTTTAGCAAAACATCCAAAAGTAGTTTCTTAATAAAAACTCTGTACACTTTAAAGCAATCTCTTAGTATACCCAATTGCATTTCTTACTAACAAAACATGACATTAATCCATCTAAACAATACATTTTTAAAATTGAATAGACTAAGGAATATTACTTCTTTGTTTCTTGATAATTTTTAAGCAAAATCTCAAGCCTTTTTGGAAAACCCAAACTTTTCCATTTAAACAGTTTCATTTGTTACACAAAACCAGTTCCGTAAGTGATTCCATTTTTACATTAACTGCTCCATAAAACAATTCCATTTTTAACACAGAACAATTCACGGATCCCCTGCATATATTCATACACAAAACTGCATCTTGAGTCTAGGTAGAAACAATAAATTTCTTCATTTAAACAGTTTCATTTTTAACACAAATAATTCCAGAAGTTTGTAGGTAATCATTATAAGTAAATTCAAAGTCATCCCATTGCAATCAAATCACTATTGTTCATTTTATTAAGTCCCCAAATTCAAATAAATTCTGGTACTAGCCTTCCAAATATGAAGAAATCCATAACAAAACCCTTTTTGTAGTTTTCTCATTTTTTTAAGTTCAAAAAGCTAAAAAAAAAAAAAAGTAAATTCTGGTATCAGACTTTCATTTCCAAATACGAAGAGACACTTTATGACCAAACCTATTAGCAGTTAACAATTTTAGTTGCAACAAGCATCTCTGCAACTTTCATTCTCAAGCCAGAGACCTTTTTGGTTTTAGTAATATTTTAAACTGCACTGTTTTGATGTTAGCTCAGGTTTTTCTGTGTTGAATTGATTTTCCATAGATCTCAGCTGCGGATGCCTTGTGCTGGTTCTGGTGTCCACCATTCTCAGCTTCTTAGTGGTTTCTGGAGCTTTTGAAACTACTTAGACTGCCTGCTTTGCAGTCTGCTAGGACACTAACTTCTGTATCTCAGGGCTTTTTAAACCATATGCATTAAGCACAGACTCACACTTAACATATATACTTTTTTACAAATTCACATATAACATATCTTGCAAGCATTTAGACTCACATTCAATATTTACACTTTTTTACAAATTCACATACAACATTAGAATCTACTTATGTATACCTAAGGAAACTATAAGACTACTTTAGCAAATATACTTCTTATTTACTTCTTATATTCATCTTTTACAACTAGCATCTTTACTTATTTACTTCTGATATTCTTAAATAAACTTACATTTACTACTAGCATCTTTACTTCTTACAAGCTTATTACTACATGACTTATTACTACCTTAGATACTTCTTGCAAGCTTGTGCTCTTAAAGAAACTCTATAGATCTATTTTCCAAACATATTCATAAGAACTATTAAACAAACTCTACAGGGCTTCCATGAGCATATATCTAACTTAGCAAACACCTAAAAATTTCTGAACACTTTGAAGAGATTTAACATTTTCTAACAAGACAGAATAATTTTCTATTTCTTACTCTTAATTATTATCACTATCTCTATTAGAAAGATACTCTTAACTAGACAGGAAGTACACAAATCATTTCTAAAGTTCAGAGCTTATAGACAGCTTTGATATTCTGAAAGTTTTTGATAGATTGAATTGGGTGTAATTTTTTTTTTGGTTTTTCGAGACAGGGTTTCTCTGTGTATCTTTGGGCCTCTCCTGGAACTCACTTGGTAGCCCAGGCTGGCCTCGAACTCACAGAGATCCGCCTGGCTCTGCCTCTCGAGTACTGGGATTAAAGGCATGCGCCACCACCGCCCGGCTTCTGGGAGTAATTTTTTAATAGCTCTCTCAACTCAGGTATTTAGTGAGTGTTGCTAAACTGTACTTTATGCATTTCAGCTCTTTTACAAAAACTCTAATAAGAGCTATCACCATTTACATCAAACCCAAAAAGAAAGAAAAGAGAAACTTTGTAAGGATCATCCAGTTTCAATAGACAATTTTCCAATGGAGAAGATAATTGTCTAAATTGGAGTCGGGTTCCAGACCTGCAGCTTTCAGCAGGTCTGAAAACATTGCTGAAACTTAGTTACAATTGTCTCAAACTCCTCAGCAGTCTGGAGGCCTCTTTATATTCTTAATAATCCCAGACTGCAAAATGGAACCTTAATATCATGAAAATTGATTTAGTTGCTTTTCATACTTAAAGTCTAATACAGTTTTCCTCCTTAATCTTTAAGCTGTATTTGCCTTGAGTTCTTTAACAATGCTGATGATTCTGATAGATTTTTATTAGTCCAGTATTTTCACCAAAACTGCTACTATTCAAAAGAGTCAAGAACATAGGTGTTCTTCCATGAAACATCCTTCATTAGCTTACTCAGAGAAAAAGCATTTTCAGGAATTAGTATTTTCACTTCATTAGCTTTAACCCCCTGATGTTGTGATATTTAGCATTGATTTCTTATGAGGAACTTTCAGGTGTGAAGCAACTCCATTTTTTAAGACAGATTTTCTGAAGTTTGTTTCCATCTCTAAAGAAGTCATTTCTTTTTGAATGCCTGTTTCCTTGTCTCCCTATTAGATTTGCAAAGAAATCACTCATTTTGTTTGTTCAAAAGGGAAAGTAGTGTTTAATTTCAGTAAGTTTCTTCATACATAAAACAAAGTTTGGTGTATAAACTACTTTCTCTTGCTTTAAGGATTTTTAAGTGGCTTGTTTGCTCTTGTCGGCTTTTTGTCATCCAACTACCGTAAAAATTTTGCACAGCTATTAGGGTAAATAAGGCATTTTCTCAAGGAGCCGGTAAAGCCAAAAAGCAGCATAGCTCCAAGTTTTGTATTCTTACAGTCTTTCCTTGGACCTAACATTCAAGAAACTCTAGACAATTTTCGTCCTTCTTATTCTTTTTTGTTTGTTTGTTTGTTTTTTGGTTTTTTTGAGACAGAGTTTCTCTGTTTAGCTTTGAGCCTTTCCTGGATCTCGCTCTGTAGACCAGGCTGACCTTGATCTCATAAAGATCCGACTGCCTCTGCCTCCTGAGTGCTGGGATTAAAGGCGTTGGCCACCACTGCCCGGCCCTTCTTATTCTTTTAAAAGCTGTATTTTAAGTTTACTATGAATCTCTTTTCAAGCTGAAAAGTTTTTTCCAATGTCGCATCTTTAGTGGAAAAACTACCTTTCCTAGAATGCATTCCTCATTCGATTACTGTTATGAACTAGTTTATGGACTCCATTTCCCACACTTCTTTTCAGGTCTAAAAGTCAACTTCTGGTTCTCTTTTACCAGGTTTGCTCTCAAAATGTTTGCCCATGAGATTTCAACCAAGCTTTTTGCATTTTTAATTATGGGACATTTGAAGATTTCCATTCTCTCCTCAGCTTGCTTTAACAGGTGCCTCTCCATCACACATGAGCCCTGGATTAGAATCACATCTGCATCCTTAGCTTGCACTGAGGCAGGCATTCCTTTTCCCAACTTCCCTCAGAGCTTGTGTTTGCCTTAGTCAGTCAGTGAAAAACAGAAGCATTAACAACAGAGCTTTTCCACAGCTCCTTCAGAGAGACTTTCTCCCATGGATAGATCTTTATCTCATTTTGCTTTTTGTTTCCCCCACAGATGCAGAGTTTCAGATATCTCAGGCTGTGGCTCTGTTCCTCTGTTAGCTGCCTCTGGAGGTAGGGGCTTTTTTTCTCCCCCTGAATCTGCCTCAAACTCAAGCAGCTTTGTGGAGAGGAATCTGTCCCTTCTCCATTTCATGAGAGAGACATTCTCCCTGACAGTTCCCAGTTTGGTCTCAGTTTATCCCCTCTGACATGGATCCTCTCCTTACCTTGTGCCATGTAATAGTCCCCATCAGGATGGTTGGAAGGAAAATAAGCATTGATGGTCACTGGATCAGTGGTGGGAGCTCCTGTGGGACCTGGAACCAATTTCAGAGTAACCTCCAGGATTCTATTCCTCTCCTCAGTGGTGAACAGAATGTTTAGAAGCTGACCACAATCATCATAAGTGGCCTGGTGGGGGAAAAAAACAGTTTCTAAAAGATTAATTAAATCCTGGGGTTTTTGGAAAATGGGGCATTCTGTGTGCTGGCTACTGGTTGCAAATGGCCAATAATGATAGAGTTAGTTCCTGTCAGCATCCACAGGTCTGGTACATCTAAGTGGTAGGGCCACCGCAGTGACTGGCTGTGGGGTGGCCCCTTTTTGGCTTTGGGTTGCTTAAGCTGGCCCCTGTAAAGGTGGTTCTGGTTGGGGATATGGGTTGGGTGGGGGATGGATGGGGTGAGATGGATTGGGCAGAGAGAGTAGGATGGAGGGAAAAGTTAGATTCCTCCCTTCTTCCTTAAATGACTTGAGGCTTTGGGTCATCTTCCTTGGGTCTCATGGGAAGCTGTTGTTATGAGCAATCAACTTTACATCCATCCAATGAGCTAGGGTCAGGTCAAGTGGGGATGAAGGTTATTTCCCATGGCTCAAACTGGTTCATGTACAGATGAAGATGAACAGAAATGTGACACACAGCATTTATCAACAAGACAGACAAAACGGAAAAACTAGGGCCCACAGCAGAGTTCCACAGCAGCTGACAAATGGTCCAGGCAGACAAGCATCTGGAGATTGTGCCTTGATTATGCCAAAGACTGTACAGATGGAGTGGGGACAAGTCAACAGAGTCTCCTGATCCCAGAATTCTTGGATATACAGATGGGACCCTTGTGGGTCCCTGGAAAAGTAGCCTCAGACTTGAGACCCCTGCCCAGACAAGGACAGGGGACATCTCTCAACTCATCCAGGTTTGCTGGTACTGTGCATCCACTAAAGTGGAACTGCTCAGAAATGGACAGCTGCTGGCAGCAATCAGAAATCAAAAAGAGAAACAGAAAACAGAAACAACAAACAGGCAAGATGCACAGACAAACTCACCCAATCAGCTGGTGTAAAGCTTTGGGATTCAGGGCCTCTGTAGAGTCTCTGGGTTTTCTCCCAAAATCCAGATGAGTCCCCAAATGTTGGGCCCTGGGCACAAGACCCCCGAAAAGATCACCAGAGACACAAACTCACCAAAATGCAAAAGCAAGATTTATTGGAGCAGTTCAAACAGCGCATCAGGGACCTCATCAAGCGCCCTGATGCAGTAGAGGCTAGAGTAGGTGCCCACCCCTCTGCAGGCTCAGTTTTTAAAGGCAAAAATCACTAGTTTACATCAGTTAGGAGTGCTAGTATGGGTACAATTCTGATTGTCTCAAGTTTTAGGGGCTTTCCAAAATATCTATGTTACTTTACTTTGCAGTTTTGATGGGATTTTTGTCAAACATTATAGATTATCTCTGGCATTGGAGCATTCTGTGGTTAATTGTTAACTGATAGTCCTACAAATATTTAACATCTTTAACAGTGAGGAAGCACCCATGTTCCATGATGCTTTCTACTGGGGATCAATTGTCCATTATATAAAATCAAAGAAAGGAGCACAAAGAAACAGGGTGGAATTTCTGCCCTGCCAAAAGTAATGTTTAAAGTAGAATTTCTATGAAAGACATACTGTGAGATATACTAAGATGAAGTATTTAAATGTGATGCAACCTTCCAAATGGAATTTGTTAGTCATAAGGTGGGGTGAAATTATCCTAACAGGAGTGTTTTGTTCCTTTTATTCTTCCATTTTTTGACTAGATTCAATGAGTCTATTCCATTATTTCTCTTTGCTAGCTACTGACTTTACAGTGAACCTGCAATGCCCTTCTGTTATGCTCACACGTGCTAAAAATCACTCCCCTGGGAGCTGATGCAATATTACCTCCTATGGTTATATAGTACATTTTTTTGAACAAATGAACTAATAGAGAACTGGCTGGCAAAGAATACTTACATTTAGGCCAATTTCACAAACAATCAAAACGTTTCTACAAGGAAAATTTATGTGGTTGCAGTTGAAGTGTCTTCATTAATGATGAAAAGCATTAAACTGGGTGCTGGGATGCCATATTTAGGTGTTAGTAGATATAGCATTTGCAAGTTAATCCAAATGAAGCATTTTAACTGTTTAAAATAAACTTAAATGAGAATCTAATGATTCATCTCACTGAAAACCTGTGAAATGGTGGAATTTTAGAATGAAACCTGGAAACTAAAGGGAATACTTTATTGGAGAAATTGGTGGTGCATCACTGGGCCTTGGCTATAGGCAAGTATATTACTTACTCAGGGTGAGAAATACTTTCACCTGGGACTACTCCTCAGAGTCCATCCACTATTTCAAATACATGTGGCAGTTATGTTTTATTTAACAATCTCAGGAAATGGAATGTGAGGAAGGGGTCAGTACAACTTTTTACAGCTGTGTTTAGACTAATTAAAATGTCTGTGCACATTATAAAGCAAAGCACTGAAGCCACATACCCAGGCTGTACAGATTTCCATGATCTGCTGGAATAATGGACCCTCTCAATGCAGGAAAGGAGAAGCTAAGTTTTAATCTGTTGTAAACATCTATGTTTTTTGCATCCCTGCTGTGGCACAAGTCACCGATTTGGGACTTTTTTTTAAATTTTCTTTTGGTTCTCTGAGTATGGAATCATGGAATGCAGGTACTGCTGCCTTTGCACACAGAATAGTATCAGAAAGGTGAAACTTTAAGATAAATTTTATAACAAGATCCATAAAGAAGGGGAAGGACAGATGGCATGTTCTCAGGTAAATGTAGGCACAAGGATGGGACAGGTTGATGACATTCCAAACATAAGTGCTTCATTTGCAGAGTTCTCAAACTTCACTATAGTTCCTTACTGTGGAAAACCATATTTTTGTGTTTTATTATATTTTAATATAAATTCTTTATTATAACTGTCATTTCTGTTCTACATCCTGCTTTCCACTCTTTTCCACCTTTTATTTTCCAATATGACTTATCTACATCAGCTCATGACCTAAAATATTTACAAATTTTCTGATGTTAGATGTGAATGTTGAAACTCAATTCCTATTGAGGACAACTTCAGACATTATACATCCCTGAGAAAAGGTGCATATTTCATGAAGTGTTTAGATGTTGGACACTTTGATCTCATGAAAAGCCACAACATCCTTCCTCTTAATATATAACATTTAAAAAATGCAGATTGATTAATGAAAAAAAGGTTCTTTAGTTAAATACTCTTTTCTGGGGAAAAAAAGGACTCAAACCATTGTAACAAAGAAAAATTTCGTTTTCACTTCAGAGTCTGTTGACATTCAAGGATGTGGCCATCAATTTCTCTGAGGAGGAATGGGAATGCCTGGGCACATGTCAGAGGGATTTGTACAGAGAGGTCATGTTGGAGAACTATAGCAACCTGGTTTCTGTAGGTGAGAATAAATTCTTTTAATGTTTGCTGCTTAGTGCTAGGAATGTCTAGCAACTTGTATTAGTATTTTGAATTGTTTCCTATCAGAGAATCTTAGCTCCTAATTATTTCTAGATATTGGCAAGTGTGATATTTACTGCAACTTTTCTTATTCTAAATAAGAAAATTTTAATTTGGCAGAATACTTCCTTCGATACCTTATGTCATTTTTTTTTGCAGTCACTCAGTAGCAATAAAGTGTGAATACAGTTTGATTTCAACAGTTTTATTTTGTAATGGTTAATTTAAGGGAAGTTGAATGTATTAAAATTTAAAATTGTGGATTTCTTAAAAGCCTACAACACCTGTTAAGTATGGACTAATAAGACTTCACTAACGAGTCTTTCCTTATGTAACTTCATATCCACTGAGTAGATGCCTGTGTTAGAACCCAATTCTTTTCCACATCATGTAAATAAACTTTCATATGTCTCTTCTAATTCACAGGTCTTTCTGTATCAAAACAAGAGCTAGTCACCTGTCTCGAACAGAACAAAGAACCCTGGATTATGAACATAGAGGAAGCAGAAGGTATAGAACCAGGTAAGATGAAAGGAAACAATGAATTATGTGTAGAGTACAAAACAAGAAACAAACCATAACTGAAGTTGGATTAGCCCAACTCCTCACTAGAAGCAATGCCTAAGAATTTCATTTTGAATTGTACACTAGAATCTAACACAAAGAGAATTTTACATGGTTTTCCCTCTTTTCATCAGAAGAGTGATTAGATGAAACTTAGTAGGTCAGTAGCAATTTGACAATGTATGTGGGGCTTTATTTTGTGTTCCAATAAATGTCTGAATCTTTCTCCTGTATGTCAGTGATTCTATTGTTTTTTCTGTATTTTTACAATATATCTGGATCAATTTATTTTTATTTCTTTTACCTCCTTGCATACTATCACTTTACCACACTTACCCAATGTCATGATTCCCACACCCCATCTTATTCTTTCAAGGAAAGAGCAGAAAATACATAAAAAAATCAAGGAATGTTTGTGCTGGCCAACTGCTTCTGAACACAAGACTTTGAATATGATTGACATACATTGGTGTTACTCAATTGAAAAACAGATTTTCTTAGTCCTGGAAGCCAGGGACTGCACATATATTCTTGTCAAAAAGTTGTGACTTTGGGCCTACTTTCCACTTTAGAATCTGAGAATTTGTCTGTATTGGGCTTGTGTGGGTTTGGGTCTTGCTGTCACAGACTTGGTGATTGTTTGGCCATTATTCCTATAATGTGAGTAAACTTCTTTTTCCATAGAGTCATTTCCCATTGCTTGTCTTTATATTCTCTCTGTGTCCATGTGTTCATAGGTGTCTGACCCCTGATGCAAGGGTTAAAATAAAGGTATCCAAGATAGGGCTCAGTTCTGCAAAATCTCCATATTATGCTTGTCTAGTGAAAGATGAGTGATGCACAAATCAATGGGTGTAAAAATTTAACATTCATTTAATGCCATGTTATTAAAAAAATAATAATAGTTTTTTTTTCCTAGGGCCCATGTCCAATTTGGTCTCAGTTCCTTGGCAGCAATAACAATGTCAGGTATGGGTTCCAACAATGCAGTTGAAGTTAAGACAATCAAATACTGATTATCTATTGCCAACACAAATTGTTAATTTTGCACATTGCTTTCAGGCCAGTGAGAATATTCAGTTACATGGTTCATAATTGTGAAAGACTGATGAGTTCTTTTCTCCTCATGTAGCATATATAGTGTCTTCTAACACCATACATGTATTTCAGTTGGTTTGAAGTGTCAGTTGCACACAAGTTTGATATCTTCCCACTCAATGTTTTAAGTATGTAAGCCTTATCATTGGGTTGTTGATGGTAACTAATTAGAAAGTCAATACCCAAAATGTTTTGGTACAACACCAGAAAACAATGCAACCCATTACGTGTACAGGAGGCTTTATTTGTTGGTACATGATTTCAAGATTGGGTATTGACTACACTATTGTACAGTAATGACATTTAAATAGTTTTTAGACATGTATGCATTTTAACAAGCTTCTACATAAGTATGGTTTCCTATGTTTCTTCAAAAGATTTCTCATGTCCAGAAAGTTAAAGATGCTTCCCTTCAAGTCTGATGACCAGAGTTCAATCACTAGGACACAGACAGTGGAACAAGGTTTTTGAAAACTACCATCTAGTCATACATATGCCCACATACATACAGTCAATAAATATATAAATATATTTCTAAGATTATCAAGGAAAGGACTGTAATTTTAGTTATTCCTCTTTGTATTTCCTCTTCTAAATTACTCTATAATCACTTTCATGATTATTACTGTTTTAATTTCTCCTCCTTTTTTACAATACTGTTTTTAACTTTCCCTTTTCTGAAAAAAAAAACCCTACATCCCCAGTGGCCCCATACTAGCTACCTAAACTATTGAAAACATAGAAACCAAAATCTTAAAAGCTAGCATCCACCAATGTAGATGTAACCAACGGTCTTATTAAATAAGAAACACAGAGAAGATTCAGATAAGAAAGCCAAGAGGTCAGAGCTAAGAGCCTCACCCTTCCTGATTCAGGGAACCTCTTCAGCCAAGAGAGCTCTCCGAAAAAAGGGGCCTACTTCCTGTGTGTATGTCTTTACATAGTCTAGCTGTTCTGCCTTCTCATTGGTTGTAAACCTGAACATGTAACTGACTCATCACTGGCTGAATGTACTGCCCTCCAGGTCCTTAAAGGCATGCACCACTGCCGCCGCGCACTTGCTATGGCTCTAATAGCTCTGACCGCCAGAGAACTTTATTTATTAACAAACAATTAAAATCACATTTCAGTACAAGTAAAATACCACCACATTTCCCCTTTTCTATTTTAATAAAAAGGAAAAAAAAGAAAAAGCTTATAACTAACAAAAGAAAAACTATATACAAAAGTACAATAACTATATACAATATATACAAGTAATAAATGTCTAAATAATGTCTAGTCCATTTGTATTTGACAAATTCAGAGACAATAATTTC
Source organism: Peromyscus californicus insignis (assembly GCF_007827085.1). Taxonomy (NCBI): domain Eukaryota; kingdom Metazoa; phylum Chordata; class Mammalia; order Rodentia; family Cricetidae; genus Peromyscus; species Peromyscus californicus. Next base: position 417,907 of record NW_026294543.1, read on the forward strand.
ATTATCTATCTTATTTTGTTAAGTCCAAAATGTATCTAATTCACTTTCTATCCTAATTAATCTTCAACTATAACTAACTAACCTTCAACTATAGCTAATTAATCTTCAACTATAGCTAACTAATCTTCAACTCCCTCAGAGACCCAAGAAGGAAATAATATCAGCTAACAAAAATAAAAACAGGAAGTGCATACAAGCAACTTCCAAAAAATTTGTGAGTTGACAGAAACAACCAGCTGCCTAGACATTCACCTGAGGTTTCTCCACAATGCTGGGGCATCATCTTCAGCCTATAGGCTTAGCATATCTGACAGACTCATTTGTGAAGTAGGATGTACACAAGGTCAACAGTTCAACCTCACATTGGGTGAGAGCAGTCCATGTACCAGAAACACCTGAATTCCACTAGTGTCATGTCATGATTCAGGATATTAAATTCTGGAAATTGTTGATGGTTTTTTAATTCAACTGTCCATTCTTCTTGGCTGTGTATATATGGCTTCATCTCAGCATCCCATTCTTCTCCACATCCCTCTATCAAATGCCAGTCTACTATTGAGAGGCGTGAGTTTACTCTTCAAGAATAACTGTTTCAGCTGCTGTTCCACTGCACATCAGAGGCCATCGGCCCACTGCCTGTTCAGCTGCCTTCGAAGAAAAGGGTACTGTACCTTTTCCGGATTGTGAAGATCACTTCAGGGATGGTGCCATATTGTCCTGGCCTCAGAAGATGCCTTTTGATAAAGCCATAACCACACTTGTTTTGGCAAGAATCAGTAGTCCTTTGTTTCATGTCCTGTCTGTCCATTTTGTCAGCAGTTGATTTGAGGATACTTTGTTGTCTAGTGGCTAACTTTTGCCACAATGAAAGTTAACTCCATATGCAGTTTCTTCAATGCCCATATTTTCTCTGAAGTAGATTGGTACTGCCAGGAGCCAACATGTCTCATAATCATAACAAAAAAGAAAAATTTTCTAAGTTATTAAAACATTTTAAATGCCATATTCTGTAGATCTCTGAAGGGTTTGAAGATGACCTGTCTAAAATATATCTGCTCAATTTTTAAAACATATCTAATATAACTACAAGTTCTATTGTAATGTCTAACTACTAACTTTCATTTCTTTATATCCTAATAGTTGGTAATAATAACATTCAAGGATCAGAAAACTGCATTGTTAAAATAACGGTATAAGTACAATTAGAAATATACATATAGCATTTTCTGACAATATCAATTTCAGTATATATATAATTTGTATACAATATAAAACAATCCAATCCAATGTAAAGTACTTAAAACTAGTAATTTTCTTTTTCTTCTTCTTTCTTTCTTTCTCTTTTTTTTAAACAAGAAATTTAAATCTAATCTCCTTTGCTTAGCCTTTTTCCTAACCCTTGACAACAACTTGTAACCAACCCCCCTAAACAATGAAAATTATCCCAGACCCAAAACCCATTAAAAAGACCAAAAAACCACCCACCCCACACCACCTCTTTGGGAATGTGGGCGTCCTATTTTTAAAATTGCTTCCTGCTGGGTATGGGCGAAGTTATCTTTATCCTGAAAGAAAAATTTTAGGTTAATTGTCAAATTCTAGGAAAGGTAACCATATCCTTCATTATCCAGTCTGTGTATAATGCCAAAGTTCAGGGTTTATCTCAAGTCCTTATTCAAGTAGTCTTTGAGACTGGATCATCTCAGCTAGTCATCTTAAAATTGCTCTGAGCACCTTGTAGTTCAAAGCTGATCTGTAGATGATGTTTGTCAGCTTAGTGATGTTATTATTGTCCACGTGGAATTGTTATGGGGCCCCATCTTCTTCCTGGAGACTTCAGTTGATGTTAGGCCTAGCCGTGATTTCCTACAGAAAACTGATAAGAAACTCGAACACAAAGACATATATATGCAGCTAATTGAAACTTTTTTCTAGAATTAATTAGTACTCTATATGACCATGCATATCTTAAAGTTTAAAATGTATCTATAACTATATATCTATATATATTAATCTTGTAAATTTTGATATAAAATTTATACTTTAAGAAAAGTTTTAAAGAATCAGAATTGAATCAAAGAGTTGAGATTGGTAATAGAATAGTCCCTTAATTAATTTGGCTTTTCTCCTGTCCCATAGCAGAAGATGGCTCTTTTCTTCTAGCATGATACAGGGAGTTTGCATTTTCCTTTTAACAACATGCTTGAATTTAAAGAAGGAGAGAGCCATTCTCCAACTCCAAAGTCAGCTTTAAATTTTAATTGAACTAGGGCTATTAGAAGACCAATAGTGTTAAATTTTTAGAGAAAAGCAGAAACAAACATTTAGGAAGACATAAAATTTTCTAGATAATATATACCCATATGCCATTTCACTCTGTTTCCTGGGATAGATGATTTGTCCCTTTTCTTCAGTTGTCTCATTTGTCCAGTGTTCTTCAGATTCCTTAACCTTCATTCTCCTAAAAGACAGAAACAAGAACCTTTCCCCAAGACTAATTTTGGGGATGTTCCTTTTTGTCAAGTTATTATCTGATTAAATGACAAGACATGTGTTACTGGTATAAGTTAGTTTTAATTGGATGTTCATGCTGGTTGAAGAACTATCACCTCCTCTAATTAAGAGGTTTCTCTTGTTCAAATCGAACCTTTATCAATTTTGATGGTACCCACAACTTTTCTTCTCCTGTAGAAACAAAAGCAAAACCTCGTCCCCAACGTAACACATACCCTGATTTCCATTCTGAGGTCAGCACATCCTTAAAGTATGTAGGCTGATTTAATTATGTAGTTTTTTCTATTATTCAATGTCTCTCTGCAGCTGTTGTTCCTTTCTCATTGGCATTAAGAAAATTCAAAGTTAATAGAGCATAATGCAGTCTGTTTCTGGGGATTTTTGTTACCACTTTCTGCTTATTTAGCATATCCTTTAGAGTTCTGTTTGATCTTTCTACAATTGCTTGACCTGTAGGATTATGTGGTATGCCTGTAATATGCTTTATATTGTAATAAGCAAAAAACGGTTTCATTTTAACAGAGACATATGATGGAGCATTATCAGTTTTGATTTGTGGAGGTATACCCATGATGGCCATAACTTCTAGCAAATGAGTGATTACAGAATCAGCTTTTTCAGAACTCAAAGCAGTTGCCCACTGAAATCCTGAATAAGTATCGATAGTGTGGTGTACATATTTCAGTTTTCCAAATTCTGCAAAGTGAAACACGTCCATCTGCCAGATTTCATTCCTTTGAGTACCCTTTGGGTTACATCCTGCTGATAATGGCGTTTGATTGTAGAAGGAACAAGTAGGACATTTCTTTACTATTTCTTTGGCTTGCTGCCAGGTTATGGAAAATTCCTTTTTAAACCTTTACTATTGACATGATGTTTTTTATGAAATTCTGAGGCCTCCAGCACATTTCCTATCAATAATTTATCAATCTCATCATTGCCTTGTGCTAGAGGGCCTGGCAGACCAGTATGGGATCGAATGTGAGTTATATATAAAGGATGACTCCTTTTTCTGATTGTATCTTGTAATTGAATAAATAATGAAGTTAACTCTGAAGCATCATGGATAAATTCTGCAGTCTCAATATGTAATACTACTCTTTCAGCATACTGAGAGTCAGTTACTATATTGAGAGGTTCTGAAAAATCCATTAATACCAACAGAATAGCATACAATTCTGATTTTTGAACTGAATTATAAGGACTTTGAACCACTTTACTTAAATTTTCTGATTTGTAACCTGCCTTTCCTTGTTTGTTGGCATCTGTATAAAATGTACAAACTCCAGATATGGGTTTTTTCTCGTACAATTCGAGGCAAGATCCAATCATCTCTCTTTATAAGATCAATTCTATCGCTTTTGGGATATTTGCTGTTAATTTCTTCCAAAAAATTACTGAAAACTCTTTGCCAAGGTTCACTTTCTGTCCATAACTTCTCAATGTCCTCCTTAGTTAAAGGTATGACAATTTCTGCTGGGTCTATTCCTGCTAATTGACGAAGTCTCAATTTTCCTTTCCAAATCATGTCAGAGATTTTTTCCACATAAGTTTTTAATTTTTTATTTGGTTTATTTGGTAAAAATATCCATTCTAATATAATATCTTCCCTCTGCATTAATATTCCTGGAGGAGAATGCCTAGAAGGTAAAATAACCAAAATGCAATCCAGCTTTGGTTCAATATGATCCACGTGCCCTTCATGGACTTTCTTTTCTACCAAGGCCAATTCTTTCTCAGCTTCAGGTGATAATTCTCTTGGACTATTTAAGTCCTTGTCACCTTCTAAGGTTTTGAACAAATTATGCAGTTCATCATTTTTTACCCCAACAATAGTTCTTAGATAAGAAATATCTCCAAATAATCTTTGAAAGTCATTAAGAGTCTGTAGTCTATCTCACCTAATTTGCACCTTTGGGGTCTAATTTTTTGTAGCTCTATTTTATATCCTAAATAATTAATAGAATCTCCTCTTTGTATCTTTTCAGGAGCAATTTGTAATCCCCAGCAAGGCAAAATTTTCTTTACTTCTTCAAACTTTCTTTCTAAAGTATCTGCATTTGAGTCAGCTATTAAAATATCATCCATATAATGATAAATTATAGATTTAGGAAATTTTTTATGTATCATTTCTAATGGCTGTTGTACAAAATATTGGCACAGAGTTGGGCTATTCAACATTCCCTGTGGGAGGACCCTCCATTGAAATCTTTTAGCCGGTTGAGAATTATTATAAGTAGGCACTGTGAAAGCAAATCTTTCTCTGTCTTTTTCTTGTAAGGGTATTGAAAAGAAACAGTCTTTTAAATCAATAACTATGAGAGGCCATCCTTTTGGTAACAGAGTAGGCAAAGGAATTCCAGATTGTAGAGAGCCCATTGGCTGAATTACTTTGTTAATTACTCTAAGGTCTGTTACCATTCTCCATTTACCAGATTTCTTTTTAATAACAAATACAGGAGAATTCCAAGGGCTGGTTGATTCCTCAATATGCTGAGCATTTAACTGTTCTTCTACTAGCTCTTCTAAAGCCTGGAGTTTCTCTGTTGTTAAAGGCCATTGCTGGACCCATACAGGCTTGTCTGTCAACCATTTTAAAGGTAGAGCTGTTGTTGTTTTTGGAAGTTCATCAGTTGTTGTGCCCTGTTCTTGTATAATATGGATGGCTGGTGACTACTCAGAATAATGCCTTCTAATATTTCTCTCAGAAACATGTGCTAGTTTATGATTTGTTTCTGAGATTGGAGGGATGTTAATCTGAGTATTCCATTGTTGCAACAAGTCTCAATCCCACAGATTCATAGCTATGTTAGCTACATATGGTTTCAATTTTCCTCTCTGTCCTTCTGGACCTATACATTCGAGCCAACTTGCACTCTGTTTCACCTGAGATAATGTCCCAATTCCTAAAAGTTGAATGTTTACCTCCTGAAGAGGCCAAGTTGGATGCCAAAATTCTGGTGCAATTATGGTAACGTCCGCACCTGTGTCTACCAGACCAGACAACAAAACACCATTTATTTTTATTGATAATTTTGGTCTTTGTTCATTAATAGAAGTTTGCCAAAAAATTTTCTTTTTGTTTTCTCCTGAATTTTCTATTCTCTCTGTTTCATCATCCTGACCAGCATGACTTATTCCAATAGGCATTTGTTTATTTAATTGCTCTGACTAAGGGTTTCCTCTATGACTGCAGGAAAGGTTTGAACTGGATTTGCTATTGGGGCCTGCATGAGGCCCCTCTGGGAGCTTCCCGAAGACTGAGGCAAAGGATTACCCTGTCTGTCCCTTGTTGATCTACATTCGTTGGTCCAGTGTTTTCCCTTACCACACCTTCTGCATACTCCAGAAGGAAGGAGCATTCTGTTGCCATTGCGTCTTGAGGAAACATTGTTTCTAGGAATGACCTGTTTACAGTCCCTTTTCAAATGTCCTTGCTTTCCACATCCAAAACATCTGACATTCCTCAAACCTTTTGAAATTGCTTCTCCTACCCATGTATCATCATGCTCATGAGCTTCAACATTAACCGTGTCTCTAATCCAATCTTCCAAAGGTGCAGATCTTGCCTTTAATGGCCTGATTATTGTTTTGCATGCTGCATTCGCATTCTCAAAGGCCGAAAATTCAATTATTATCTTACTAGCTTCTGAATCCGGGACCATTCTCTTTACTGCTGAAGCCAGTCTTTGCAAAAAATCTGTGAAAGATTCTTTTGGGCCTTGTACAACTTTTGTAAGTGACTCAGTTTTTTTTCCTGGTTCCTCAACTCTGTCCCATGCATTCAAGGCTGCCGTTCGACATAAAATTAGGGTTTGGACATCATATAAACATTGTGCTTGTGCTGAAGCATATTGACCTTCTCCAATAAGCTGACCCTGGCAGACTTGTATTCTTTTATCCCTCCACTGTTTTTCTATGTTTTTAGCTTCATCCTTGAACCAAGTTAGCCACTGAAGCCTTTGACTGGGTTCAAGAACAGCTTGTGCCAGCTCCCGCCAGTCCTGTGGTACAATCCTATTATATGTTGACCAAGAGTTTAACATTTGCTTTACATATGGGGAATGCTTGCCATAAGATACTATTGCCTCCTTAAACCTTCGTAAATCTAACATTTCAATTGGAGCCCAAATATTTTGTGTAGTTATTCGATCAGGCAACTCCTATACAGTTACTGGACAAACTAAGGGTAACTGTGTGAAAACAGGCTTTCTTTCTGTAACCCTATGATCCAATCTTGAAGCAACTTCACTGTTAGTTTCTTCTGTCTGAGTTTTTACAGGTTTATCAAGTTTTTCTAAAGCTGTCACCCTGGCACTTAAATTGACTATCTTTTTAAATAGTAAAATGAGAATAAGCATAGTAATAAAATGCATAATTCGATCAACATTAATCTTCTCATATAGCTGTTCCATTGTCAGACTGTCTAAAATTGCAAACAAAGCCCAATTTTCTTCCAATGAACACAGAAAACCCATTTTTTTTAATGTGGAAAAAAATTTCTCTTTTAAATAGTTTCCTTTAAAATATCTGATATGTTAAGTGACTTACCAAGTCCTCGTAGAACAGTACCAATCCGAGGGAATTTCAAAACAGCCACCTACTGTCTGAGGTGTGAATCCAGAGAGAGAGAGAGAGAGAGAGAACACACAAGAACCATAGCCGCAAGTTCTGCCTAAGAGCTTGAATCTAGCCACGTGTTCCTGCTTGAGCCTAGTCAAGCCTTGGCTCTCGCTACCTTAAGCTCCAACCACAAACGTTGGCTTTACAGGCAGGAGCCCTGTTCGGCAGGGCAGGCCTGAGTTGTCTGTAGCACCGGCTTTAAGCAAGTAGCTGAAGGTTAGTCCGGCCTGAGGCCAAGCCAACCTGGGCCCCGGCTAGGGAGCCGGCCGCCCTGGCAGGAAACTGGACCTGCCGCCAAGCCAAGTTAAGCGGTTTTTAATGGATTCTTGTCATGTTAGGCGCCAAATGTAGATGTAACCAACGGTCTTATTAAATAAGAAACACAGAGAAGATTCAGAGAAGAAAGCCAAGAGGTCAGAGCTAAGAGCCTCACCCTTCCTGATTCAGGGATCCTCTTCAGCCAAGAGAGCTCTCCGAAAGGGGGCCTACTTCCTGTGTGTGTCTTTATATACTCTAGCTGTTCTGCCTTCTCATTGGTTGTAAACCCGAACATGTGACTGCCTCATCACTGGCTGAATGTACTGCCCTCCAGGTCCTTAAAGGCATGCACCACTGCCGCCGCGCACTTGCTATGGCTCTAATAGCTCTGACCCCAGGCAACTTTATTTATTAACATACAATTAAAATCACATTTCAGTACAAGTAAAATACCACCACAGAGGGGTTGGAATCCAAATATTCTCACACTTCCTGGGTGAAAAGCAGGAGAGAGAGAGGGTAGTGGGTGAAAATTTCCCTTAAGAATAAGCTTTTATGTCAGGACAATGAGTGCCGCCAAGGGCCAGTATCAGAATATAAATAATCAGGACTAGTAGAATGAATCTCTCCATGTGTGTACAAAGTGGATTTATTACAATGTCTCACAAGCTGTAGTAGAGCTAGTCTAACAATGGCTGTCTACCAATGGAAATTTGAAAAGTCCAGTAGTTATTCAGTCCATGAGGCTGGACATCTCAGCTGGTCTTCAGTATACACCACAATTTTAAGGAAGTAGGCACTAATGCTAGGAAAGTAAAAAACTTGGCAAAAAGAGCTAGGGCAAGCAGGCGAAAAGAGAACTTCCAACTTTAACATCATTTATATATGTAGGCTGACACCAACAGTTGCTACCCAGATTAAAGTTGGATCTTATTCTTTGTTGATTGTTTTTTTGGTGATTTCAAGAAAGGTTATTATCATTGTAACCCTGAAACTCATTCTGTTGAGCAGGCTGGCCTCAAACTAAGAAAATCCAAATGCTTCTGCTTTCTGGGGTTAAAGGTGTGCACTGCCACCAACCAGCTAAAAGTGGATCTTATCACCTAAAATGATCCATATGAAAGATGTGTCTTTAACTTTAAAACTTTTAATTAAAATCCCTCTCAGGAGTACACAAATATTTTGGGTTTTAATTAATAAAGAGGTTGTTGGCCTGACTATTAAGAATAACCATCACAACAGATAAGACAGATGAAATGAGAGAGATTTCTTAACTGCAGGAGGCAAGAAGAGCATGGGAGTCATTTCCAAAACAATGCTTTTCCTAAACAAAGGAAGCATGTGGATTTAGTAGGGAGTTTGGACACATTCATGTAGCACTCTGCATATTCTTAATTTTCTAAGTAAACAAATCCACTTCTGATCATCATCACAATGTTAAGTAGGGACATTTATGGATATTCTTTACTCAATGTTATGCAGGAACACATATAAATTATAAAAATGATGGAAAGAAATGTCTCTAGCATGTTCATCTTGTACCACAAGGTCTTAGCTGAAAATCAAGGCAATGACCCTGTAAAAAGTAGATTGTGCTGGGTGGTGGTGGCTCACACCTTTAATCTCAGCACTCGAGAGGCAGAGACAGGCAGATCTCTGTGAGTTCTAGTTCAGCGTGGTCTACAGAGGAAGATCCAGGACGGCCAGGACAGTTTCACAGAGAAACTCTGTCTTAAAAAAATAGAATGCTTTGGGGCCTATGTGCCCTGTCAATCTTGATGTTTGATCTAAAAGACAACTGTACCATTGCCTCAATTCTCACAGATACAAATGATAGGGAACAAAAATACGTAGGTATCAAGGAAAAGTGACCTTACAGCATTACTTACTTTGCTCCTAGATAGATGTTTATAATGTACTCTATGAACCTCAGAACAAAACTGCTTTTCACTCTGAGCAGACTGGCTTAGCAGTGGGTCACAGCTGCTTCCATGCAACACCAGCAGGAGTTCATTTGAACAAGCCCTGGCTTGTTTTATGGCTAAGGACTATGACATCACTGTAAAAAATGTTATTCTTTTCTTTTTATAACTTTTAAAAAAATTATGTATACAATGTTTTGCCTGTATGTGTCTGTGTGTAGTGCCTAACAAGGCCATAAGAAGGCAGGAGATGCCTAGGTCTAAAGTTACAACAAATGGTTAGCTACCAAGTGGGTTCAGGGAATGCAACCTGGGTCCTCTATAAAAATACCCAGTTCTCTTAATTGCTGAGCTGTCAGTCTAGTCCCCTTTTCATTTAAAATTTCCATAAATTGTTAAGCAAGAGATATTACATCATTTTTATCTCTTCCCCTTTTATCTCTTCATTCTATCCCTTCCCAAATCCTTTCTAACTTCTTAATTATTAACTATAGATGAATAAGTATGCTGAAATACATTAATAAGCCCCACTCCATCTGCTTTTGTTGGAGATAGATAGATAGATAGATGATAGATAGGTAGATAGATAGATAGATAGATAGATAGATAGATAGATAGACAGACAGATAGAGATAATGGGCTGACCATGTTGTATTGGATAAACAATTAGGGATCTCATCTTTGCCTGAGGTTAATCCTCTCTGGAAAATTCACATTTTAATCAACTTCTGGTGTCTAACCATGACTGGATTACCTTGGACTGGAAACATAATTAAAAATAGAAAACATAAGTAGGAAAATAAATCACCAGTTAAGAGCATTGAAGATTCTTTCAGAGCATCCAGCTTCCATTCCCAATACATTTAGATGGTTACTAATATCTGTAACTCCACTATCAGGGGTCCTGACACCATCTCCTTGCCTCCCTGTCCACCATAAGAAGAGGACACTTAGAACATAAGAATTAATTTTCTAGCTGAAAGTGGCAGTGAATTCTTATAGTGCCAGCAAACTGGACACAGAGGAAGCAAGATCATTGTGAGTTTTAAAGCTTATGCCACAGTCTACACAAACACATGCACATACACACACACACATACACACACTCAAACACACATATGAAAAAAAGAAAACTGAATTACGTATAAGAAAAGGAGCACTGGAGAATTAGAACAATACAATACCTCTTAAAGTCATCTCAAGTGTCTGCCACTGGTCCCATAGAATCAATTTCAAAACTAACTATGGCTAAGATCAAAAACACTGAAGACAGCTTATGTTGGAGAGGATGTAGAACAAGGGGAACACTCCTTCACTGTTGGTGGGAGTGAAAACTTGTACAGCTGCTTTGGAAATCAATATGGTGCTTTCTCGGAAAATTTGAAATCAATCTCCCTAAAGACCCACCTATACCGCTCTTGGGCATACACCAAAGGAATGCTCAATCATACCACAAGGACACATGCCCAACTATGATTGTAGCAGCATCATCTGTTGTAACTAGAACCTGGAAACAACCTAGATGTCCTTCAACTGAAGAATGGATAAATAAAATGCAGTACATATACACAGTGAGGTACTACTCAGCAGAAAAAAACAATCACATCATGAGTTTTTTTTTTAAAGATTTATTTATTTATTATGTATATAGTATTCTGCTTGCATGTGTCCCTGCAGGCCAAAAGATGGCACCAGGTGGTTGTGAGCCACCATGTGGGTACTGGGAATTTGACTCAGGACCTCTGGAAGAACAGTCAGTGCTCTTATCCTCTGAGCCATCTCTCCAGCCCGCCATCATGAGGTTTACAGGCAAGTGGATGGAACTAGAAAATATCATCCTGAGTGAAGTAACCCAGCCTCAGAAAGACAAACATGGTATGTACTCACTCATAAGTGGATACTAGATATAAACCAAAGGATAACCAGACTGCAAATCACAGCTCCAGGGAGGCTAGGTAGCAAAGAGCACCCTAGGAAAGAATTTCATTTCCAGCATCCACATAAAAGCTCACAGTCATCTTTAATTCCAGTTGCAGGGAATCTGACATCCACTTCTGGCTTCAATAGGCACCAGAAATGCAAGTGATACACAGACATACATGTAGACAAAGTACTAACATAGGAAACCTTAAATTAAAGCTACTATCTTCTAGTAAGAAACATGCTAAGAAAAAATGTGGGGCAGTTGTGGCTACATGTGGTGTGGGCTATAAACATAAAAATGCAATAGTGTATAAAAAAGCACCAGGATTGAATACATAGTTTCACTAGGCTGAATTAGAGACAAGGAGCTCTCTTGGATTCTGGCAATGCTTAATTTTTTGTTCACCTCCTTCTTAAGCCAGGGCCCCTACATTCACAGAAAACACCAAACTGATCCTAAAAGTCACACTGGCTAAGCAGGTCTAGAGCTGTGACAGAGCAAGGCACTGAGTTTCCCTACAAGGAGCACAACCTGTTCTCAGGTGCCTAGAAGAACATAATCAAGGACTGCAGGAAAAATTTAATTCTTAATTTTTATTTGTCTGGACCATCCTGGTATATTGTTTCTGTTATAGAAAAGTAATTATAACCTCACTTAAACACACATAATGTCTCCATATTCCATAGGACTAAAAACATATCCTGAATTTAAGTAATTGAACTCAAAAATGACAAATTCCAATTTTCCGCGCTACTCTGGGACGGGTTCATACGATGTTGTTCCTGATTCCCATCATAACTTAAAGGGAAATTTACACAATGTCTGGAGCCCTTGATGTCCTGCAGATGAAGGAGGAGGATGTCCTCAAATTCCTTGCTGCAGGAACCCACTTATGTGGCACCAACCTTGACTTTCAGATGGAGCAGTACATCTACAAAATAAAAAGTTATGGTATCTACATCATAAATCTGAAGAGTACCTGGGAGAAGCTGTTGCTTGCAGCCCGTGCTATTGTTGCCATTGAGAACCCTGCTGATGTCAGTGTCATCTCCTCCAGGAACACCAGGCAGTGAGCTGTGCTGAAGTTTGCTGCCGCCACTGGATCTATTCCAATTGCTGGCCGCTTCACCCCTGGGATCTTCCCTAACCAGATCCAAGGAGCCTTCAGGGAGCCACGGATTCTAGTGGTGACTGATCCCAGAGCTGACCACCAGGCCCTCACAGAGGCATCTTATGTCAACCTGACCACCATTGCTCTGTGTAACACAGACTCTCCTCTGTGCTACGTGGACATTGCCTTCCCATTCCACAATAAGGGAGAGCACTCAGTGGGTCTGATGTGGTGGATGCTGGCCTGGGATGTACTCCGCATGCGTGGCACTATCTCCCGTGAGCACCCATGTGAAGTTATGCCTGATCTTTACTTCTACAGAGACCCAGGGGAGATTGAGAAGGAGGAACAGGCCACTACTGAGAAGGCTGTGACCAAGGAGAAATTCCAGGGTGAATGGACGGCACCAGCTCCTGAGTTCACTGCTGCTCAGCCAGAGGTGGCAGACTGGTCTGAGGGTGTCCATGTGCCCTCTGTACCCATCCAGCAGTTCCCTACTAAAGAGTGGAGTGCCCAGCCAGACACTGAGGACTGGTCAGCAGCTCCTACAGCGCAGGCCACCGAGTGTGTTGAGGCCATGACTGAGTGGTCCTGAGCTCCTCTGCAGACACCTGACCAAAGGGAAAAAAGGTGGAAGGAAAATAAAGTTCCTACAAGTTGTCAAAAAAAATGCCAACTTCCAAGTGAAGAATAAAAAACATTACTCCAATGATTATCTACTTGCAAGAGCTACATTTATTAGCAGATTTCACATTTGCTGGAATATACAATCATTTATTTAGACATTTATGAGGGGAGAAAATGACTGGAAGATAAATGATAGTTTACTGGACACACACCTCTAATCCCAGCTCTCAGAATGTAGCAGGATTACCCCAAATGTGAGACCAGTCTGGTCTATATAGATGAATTCAAGGAAAGTCACCCAGCAAAACTAGCTCAGATATATTGATTAACTCATTAATTATAATTTTAAAAACAGGGAAAATGTAATGTAGCTACAACAGTTTTTAGGCTTTGTGACAAGATGATTGACACTTTCTTATGCACACTCTCAACATTATCCACAAGAAAAGCATGAGTCTTTGTTCAAAAATGGATATATGTGCTGTGGGATGTTCTGTATGGCAAATGTGTTGCTGATTAGTCAATAAATAAAACACTGATTGGCCTTTTGCTAGGCAGGAAGTGTAGGCGGGACAAGGATGAGAATAAAGCTGGGAAGTGGAAGGCTGAGTCAGAGAGACACTGCCAGCTGCCATGATGACAAACAGCATGTGAAGATGCCGGTAAGCCACAAGCCACGTGGCAAGGTATAGATTCATGGAAATGTATTAATTTAAGCTGTAAGAACAGTTAGCAAAAAGCCTGCCACGGCCATACAGTTTGTAACCAATATAAGTCTCTGTGTTTATTTGGTTGGGTCTGAATGGCTGTGGGACTGGCGGGTGAGAGAGATTTGTCCTGACTGTGAGTCAGGCAGGAAAACTCTAGCTACATATATGAAACAAAAAGCCTTAAAAACCAAGAAATGAAGTCATGATACATCACAATTATCTTAATGTAAGAAAAGTAGATGAAGTGAAAACTAATCCACAAGATTCATTAAGCAAAGGACAAGATCTGTTCATTGAGACTGAATGAAAGATAAAATATTTTAACACCACACGGCAGTGGTGCACGTCTTTAATCTCAGGACACAGGAGGCACAGCCAAGTGGATGTCTGTGAGTTTGAGGCCACTCTGGTCTACAGAGCAAGATCCAGGACAGGCACCAAAACTGTGCAGGGAAAACCTGTCACCAAAAAACAACAAAAAAAAGTAAAAAAGAAAGGAGAGAAAAATATTTTCATACATCAAACAAGAATTCCTAAGGAAGAAAGCGCTGCAGTGGTAGAGTCACTGCCTAGCATGAGACTTGCCTGGGATTTACTCCATGATGAAATTATCTAGAACAAGCAATCTAAGATACACAAAAAATCATAATTCTAAAAGCACAAAACTATTTCAAATAAAAGCTGAATGATAATAATAATTTATAAATAGTTTGTGTAGACATGGGTTAAAAAGGACAAAAATCAAACAAAGATAACACAGACAGAATGAAAGACAATATTCTTCATCTCTGAATCAAAACCTAGGCAATGTGAAAAAAGGAGCAACATTTTCATATTTTATATTTATAGATCATAAACTGGACACTGGCTGGTGAGGGGCTAAGAGCATGAGACAAAGGCATCCTCAGGTCAATGTAGATTTCAAGGTCATCCTGGCCTGCTAGGGAGAAGGTTTCAAAATAAGTAAATCAGGCCCCCAATTTTTAGCCCACATGTGTTGTTATACTTTCTCAAAGCAAAACCAACACTGACATTTAGTAGCCATATAAAAATACCTCAGCCAGGTATGGCAACATATATTTGAATTCCAGGACTCTGGATTTAGAAGCAAACAAATCTCTGTGCTTGAAGTCAACCTGCTCTACTCAGCAATGCTAGGCCCACCAAGGATACATATTGAGACTTTTTCAGAGAACCTAAATAAGACCAGACATGCTGGTGTAAGCTTTCCTTCCCAGCACTTGAGAATCAGAGACAGGAGAGTCTGTCTGAGTTCAAGGTCAGCCTGATCTACATGTAAGTTCCAGGACAACCAGGCCTACATAGAAAGAATGTGTCAAAAAAATCAAAACAAGGTCTGTTTTTATTACAGAAAAACATTAAAGTTCTTTATTATAACCCTAAAAAGGTTTTAAAATTTCAGTGTCTTCAATAGTTGCAGCTTTATACGATACTGAAAAAAATTTAAAATGATTTTTCTAAAACACAAATATTAAATGCAAAAATGTTTTATGGATCTTCTCCTTAGAGACAGGAAAGAGAATGTATATATGATGCAGTTATGATCTCCAAAAATTATTTTGTGAAGTTGACACAGACTTTATGACCATGTGCTCCACAGTCTAGGGATTTGTATTAGAGCACATGAAAGATTTCTCAAAGCTTTTATCTCTGGGTGTATATCTAAAGCCTGAAAAATAACAGTTCCATTTGGCATGGCCACAACATTTTACCCACATCTATTATGAGTGAAGTACTGTAACTATAGCAATTGGGTTTCATGATAAGATCAGTCCTTTATCCAGATTCTTGATTGCCCTTGTCTGTGGACCCCAAGAAATGGACAATCAGGACATTTATGGAACATCTAAAATTGATTACCTAATTCCTCATTGCTAGTCTAAAGTATTGTTGAAGTAGGAAATCTCTCAACCCCCACCCTACCTCTCCCTTCTTGCACTGTGCCTCCACTAGCTTCAAAGTTGGTCAATGAAGTCCATTCTTGCAGAGGTTCCTCTTCATTTATAAGTTCCCCATAAAAGACAGAGAAATTGGGGATCGCTCATTTACTGGTTTACTTTTCCTTATGACTGACCAGTCAAGGCCCAGAATGGAAGGAGTTGCAGGACTATTTTCCCAGCACTGGACAGCAGAGGAAGGATTAGGTGTTCAATGCAATTCTCAATTACAAGAATGAGGCAAGCCTAAACTAAAGGAGACAATGCTCTACACAGAAATAATATCAATAATCACCATGACTTGAGAGAAAAGCAATAAAGCTCTTGATTACCTAGAGACATTGCAGAACAGAAACAAATAGAGACAAGAGCAGGAATGTACTAAAAGAAAGTATTTAAAATGATACCAATAAGTCATCTTTAAATGTTATAAATAATGTATTTTTAAGATAAAAAATGGCAATATAGATTTTAAAAAGAATAGGTCCTTCCCTAGTAGAGGGAATGTCATTAATATGAGATAGATAGATCTTGCCAATATACATAAGTTGGCTTCTGAAATTTATAACTTGACACACCCAGTTACTGTTAAAGGTCTGTTTCTCAAACCTTTGAGCTGACATAAGTATTTCAAGCAAGACTGGACATATCTGCATAGGAGAGTTTCCTAATTGCAAATTCAATATTTATTGGCTCAAAATAACCTTCCTAAACTCCACACTAACACAATCTGGTCTGTGATAATTCATGTAACATAAATTAAATCATGATGGGAAATTATAAAATAACTCTTGCTACTATAATCAGGTCCTTTTCTATAACAGTGACTCCAGCTGCTAATTACCTACCCTGCTTCCCCCTGCAGTGTGCACAATAAACTAATTCTGCTATTTGGTTTGAAGTGAGAAGCAATGCTCCACATGCAAAACCTTTCCTGGTGACTGCATTGGATTGTCAACTACATGACTCAAATGGATAATTTTAAAACTCTAAGTTGCTACAGTCATTTAATTTAAGAATTTCAAAGGTATAGTAGAGAGAACAGTGAGATCATTGGCCTGGAGAGCAACAGAATGGAATCCTTGTGTTTTTTAGCTTCATGCTCCAGGTTGCACTTTGAACAATTTAAACAAAGATAGACAACTTGTAGGTCTAGCCATTTGGGCAGTTGGGTGAATTAGACAGCAAAAATATTCCCAGAATTGTTTCTTAAATAGACCAGACACCTGAAACAGCAGGTCATTCTTTAGTGACATTGTGCTGGGGTGAAGATGACAGTGGGTGAGAATGATGGGAAAAGTGGAAGGTACAAAAAATAAAAGCTGGTGTGAGGAGATCTTGCACAATCTGTACTGCATGCCATGTAAGCTTCTTAAAAAGAATAGCACCTATTTCCAGGGAGGATATGGAAGGAAAAGAGGAACTTCTAGGAAGTCTGCCAAAACTACAATACAGTGGGACAGACTCAGGAGGAGGCTAATCAAACAATGCTGCAAAGGGGAACACAGGATATCTCAAGATCATCACTGAGTAAACCCATCAGTGGTCTTGGGACTGATATCCATAGCTCCGTGTGGGATCTGAAGCAACCCCACCATAAAGTCCTGGTTCTAGACCATTACCAGTTCCCCCAAACATGTTCCTGATCTTATGGAAGGAGCTCTGTTTTATTGTCAATAAATTAGGCACTTAGGCCTAGGCTCCCAAGGCCTAAGCCCCAGGCTGTTCATTGCACTCCCAAGAATGATCCTTTTCCTTGTCTGAGGGCCTAAATGAAAGCCTTGCTTGATCAGTCTAGTCCTTAATACAACAGGTATTAGTTTTCAAATACTTGTCACCTGGTATCATATTGACCTTCTGGCAGAACCATGCTTTTCTCAAGAAGAAAACTGGATGATAATTTCTAGGCCCATTTAATTGCCTGCCAATTTCATGATATCCTTGTTTTTTACTACTGAGTAGTTCTCCATTGTCTATATTTGCCATGTTTTCTTCAGTTGAGGGTCATCTAGGTTGTTTCTAGGTTCTGGCTATTATAAATAATACTGTTATGAACATAGTTGACCATTTGTCCTTGTGGCAAGATTGAGCATTCCTTGAGTATATTCCCAAGAGTGGTATAGCTAGGTCCAGTGGTTTTTGACTGACAATTTTATGAGAAACAATTTTTGGAAATAAATTCTAAATAAAAAGAGGGGCTAGAGACATGGCTCAGTAATTAAGAGCACTGGCTGTCATTACAGAGAACTCATGTTCCATTTCTAGAACCCATATGGTAGCTAACAATTTGCTGTAACTCCAGTCCCAGATATCTGCTGCCTTCTTCAGACTCTCTAAGTACTGTGCACTGACTTATGCATGGACAACACTCATAAAATTTCATTTTGTTAAAGGTTACAAAAAGTGAACAATGGAATTTTCTACAGGAATGTCACAGCCCTGAGACAGACAGCAGCCAGGGCTAGTTAAAATGACTTCTCTAGGATCTTGCATGGAAGGTGCTGTGACCTTCCACTGATCCAGCCTGCTCAGAGGCAAAAGCAGCTTCATTCTGAGGTTAATATGAAGTCATCATAATTATAAATTTAAGAGCAGAGTATACAGGGCTGTTAAGTGTCTTTTTCTTGAAGTTTCCTTTATTTGTGTTCTTTATCTTTTCTATTGGTGAGAATAGCATTTGTAGAGTTATCTTATAGATTGAACATCAAGATTGATAGGTTGCATAAGCTTCAGAGCAATATTTATTTTACTGTGTGATTTATTGATTTTCAGCATGCCAGAGACAATTTTTTCCAATCATTTTTATAATTTACATACATTTCTGCATGACATGGGATTAAGAATACCCCTAAATGTCTCTGCTTTTACATTGTTATCATATTCAGAAATGGATTTGTTCACTTGCCTGCTTAGGAATAGGGAGAATTCTACATGAATATGTCCAGCTTTCCTAAGTAAAATCCACATACTTCCTTTGTTTAGAAAAAGCATGTTTTCCCTGCCTCCTGCAGGTAATAACTTTTCTCATTTCTTCTTTCTTGGCTGTTGTGAGGGCTATTCTTGGTAGTCACACCTACTCCTTGTGGAAGTAACTAAAACTCTAAGAATTTGTATACCTGTGATGAATTTATTTGAATGTTTTGAAAAAAGATCCATCTTTCATCTGGATCATTTGAGGTGAAATCCACGTTCAGCTGCTTGATGTCTATGTACTCTTTAACCAAAAGCACTCAGGAGGTAGAAACAGTTGGATTTACCCAAGTTTGAGGCTGGCCTGGCCTACAGAAGGAGTTCCCAGGCTACACAGTAAACCTAGTCTCAAAAACACCAAAAATGTTTTTTCTCTCTGAGTCCTTTGAACTCTGCTCACCCAGTAGGGAAACTGCTAATGTCCTGAAGCCCAGCCATGTGGTCTTAGCTGATGAGGGATTCTGGGGAGTGTTAACAATCAGGAGCAGCAGCAGGAGGTAGCTTCCAGGTTCTTTCCAGGATTCTCCTCTTGTTCTGCTATAGGGAGCTGTAAGGAAGTCCATAAGCCATGCCATGGTGAGTGTAGCATGTTCAGAGCAGGTCTGCTGAGCTGTCATTTCTGCTGGGACTTGGATGAACCATGATCCAGACTGTGGTTTTGTTGGTCCATGTGGTGACATGGGCCGTAGTCGTTGTCCTCTGAGCCTTCCTGTGTATGGATTTCCTGGGTATGTAGAGACTCTGCAGCCCTATATGGGAAGATATGCTTATAACATCACTGTCCAGTGTGCACACATGGCCAAGTTCTTAGTGTGTAGTGGGAAGACAAATTGGAAAATTGAAGGTCTGGTGTCTAGAAGTTCAGAACATTGCACTCCACATTCAGGTTGGCCTTATAAATATTACAAATGGATTAGAAACTGGTTAAAATTGGTGATATGGATTGTCTTTCAGCAATAAATGATTAGAATTCTTCTAACTTTGCTATAACCAGCTATAATGGTATGATTTGGTAAAGTTTAGTTCCCGGGACAAAGGCACTTTCTGATCTGCAGAAATTTCTCTTGTGTGCATGGTGTTGGGTGGGTGGATAGAGCACAATTCACATCTTGCACCATAATCCATGTGACAGGAAGCATTCATAACTAATAAGAAGTCTTTTTGTCATGATTTGGGAGCTGGTTGTTGGCCTAAATTAAAGCCTGCTACATTCCCCCAATCACTCTATATATATGAAATAGATATTACTATTTCATATATATTTATATGTCTATACACATAAATATGAGCTGCTGAGTCCATTTGGTATTTTTTCTATTTACATGATTTTAGTGCACTCCACTTTGTTTTGGATAACCAACTAGGAGGCTAATCCATGGGAAAAACAATTCTCCCTCTCAATAGTCATTAGTTTCCCATAGTTCTTGGTCTAGGGAGAAGATTCATTAGATCCCCTCAAACCTTCTCTTAGTCTATCTACTGGCCATGTTTTCTCTTCCACATGAGATCTTCTTGCAGGGCTCAGGGTCTGTCTACTTTGTCAGCTGTGGTTTTAGGTTCCCAGCTCCTGTATGAATGCAGCTCTGGAGGTCCAGGTCTCCTCTTCCAGAACCCTGTGGTTGTAGTGGATGGGCTGCCCTGCTGTCTCCTCTGGCCTTGATCTTAGAGCAGCTCTCCAGTTTAGCTGCCACGTACGCCCCATTCTGCTACTTTCCCAAAAACTGAGGTCACTACAGGATTTGAATATACTCTGAGTCAGGCTAAAAATAGTAAGTGTCTGGAAGGTTATTTCCAGGGAGGAGGAATGTCTCTGAGCATGTTCTGTGGGTGTGTCTGTGAGGGACTTGCCTCAGGGTGCAACTGGAGATTGCTGTGCTTGTGAGGGGAGGACTGGAGGAATTTCTGATGAGTTTGCCTCAGGGAGAGGGTGTGTTTAGTAGGTGATTTGTGGGCTTGGCCCAGGGAAAGTAGGAATGCAGGGCTGCAAAATCTCACAGGCCTTGTGCACCACCACTGCTCTTCTCTTGCCTATCTCAAATATCTGTGGAGTTGAAGGAGGTGTTCATGGAGTGTCACCTGCCCTGATCATATGCAGCCCTGGACCTAGTCCCGGGAAACAGCAGACCTGAATCTAGCTGCACAAGGACTCAACCAAGGCTGATGATGAAACCCAGAGATGTGGAGCTCACAGTGCTGCTGTTGTTCACATTTCAATCTTTCTTTTTTTATTCTTTTGTCATACAATACACCCCAACTGCAGTTTTCCCTCCCTCTACTCATCTGCTTCCTCTCCATTTCTTCCTTTTTCATCAGATCCAGTCCTCCTCCTTTTCCCTTCAGAATAGAGCAGATATCCCAGGGTTATCAATAAAACCCTGCATAACAAGTGACAAAAAGACTAGGCAGGAACCCCCATATCAAAGCTGGATGAAACAATCTAGTAGGAGTTAAAGGATTTCAAAAGCAGGCAAAGATGTCACAGACACACCACCCACTTCTACTGTGAGGAGTTGCACTAAAACGCCAAGCTATACAAGGGTAACACATATGTAGAGGAACTTGTGTGGACCCATGTAGGTAGTAAATGCTGTTTCAGTCTCTGTGAGCCCCTGTGAGCTCTGCTTAATAGATTATCTAGGCTATGTTCTCTTCTGTTCTTCTATTTAAGAAAGTTTTTTTGAAAATCCTTTCTGGGATTTGAACTGAGATTTTCCTCCTTCTATTTCTATTATTCTTAGGTTTGATCTTTTAATAGTGTTGCAGAGTTCCTGGATCATATGTTTCAGGAAATCTTTCAATTTAACATTTTCTTTCATCAATATAGCCATATTTTCTATCATAACTTTAAAACCTGTAATTCTCTAGTCTATGTCTTGTATTACTTTGGTGAAGCTTGCCTTTGTATTTCCTGTTTAAATACCTAGATTTTCATTTCTAGAATTTCTTCAGTTTGCATTTTTTAATTGCTTCTATTTCCATTATCAGTTCTTGAAGAGATCATTTATTACCATCAACTGTTTGCTTGTCTTTGATTTTCTTTAAGGGATTTGTTAATTTTTTCCAATATTAGATTTATCCTTTCTCTGCTTTCTTTAAACACATTCATTCACTTCCTCTTTACGAACTCCTATCAACTTTCTAAAGTTTGTCTTAATTGTCCTTCACCTGTGATGGAATATCCAGGGCTTGCTGTAGTAGGATAGCTGGAATCTGGTAGTGAAATATTGTACCAGCTGATATTGATTATTTTCTTATGGTGGTGTCCAGGTATCTGGATTTGAGGTGATTGTGGCTGTTGGTGCTGATTTCTCAGTTTGTCTTTTTTGGATGGGTGTTTTAGTTCTTAGTTTCTATTTGCTCTTTGTTCTTCTCTTCTTTGTGGTCTATGATTGAACAGGGATTCTCATCCAAAGTTGGGGCCTTGAAATCTTGCAGTGTTACCTTTGTTCCAGCAGAGAGTATCTGCCCAAGTTTGGGGATGACCAAAGGGAGGAGAAGAGGAAGTTTGGGGATAGGGTTGGGGGAGCATTGTGAAAGTTGGGGAGGTCTATTTGCAGGTGGCCTACATAGACATCTGGCAGATTGTGTGTCCTTTGTTAGAGAAAGGATTCAACCCAATTTTGAGGCAACAACACAGAGATGAAGAGAGAAGTGGGATTGAGGATATTGTTAGGGGATTATTGAAAGACTGCAGGACGTCCAAAAGATAGCAGGTTACATGGCTTTCTGGTGGCTGGCATTGCCTCTGGTCCAGCAGGGCATCTCTACCTCAGGTTGTCTACCTGCTCTACTGGCTGGTGTGGCTTGCCTTTGAGCAGAGGATATCCATCCAATTTTGGGTGGGGACATGGATTTGGGAGTGGCAGCTATATGGTTGGTGGAGGATTGTGTCTGTGGGTATGTGGGGATGGTGGAAGTTTCATGGGTTGGTGGCCTGGCTACCTAACCTCCTGGCTGGTGTGACATGCACATGAACCAGGGATGTCTTCTTGTTTTGCGTCTAGGAACACAGTCACATTCCTTATTTTATGAATGGGAATATATACTGTGCCATTATTTGTTGGAAATCCTTGTCTCTTGATTTGTACGAGATGTGACAGGCAAGAGATTGTCTTGAGTGTCAAAAGAAACTGGACATGTGAGCTGTTTGGGGCTGTTACAGACTATGAGGATCATTGTACTAAGATTAAATGCATTTCCCTTTTTATTTTTCTCTTGGTATATATTCTTCTCTCATACAATACATGCTAACTTGCAGCTTCCTTCTCCTTTCTCCACTCCTTCTAGTCACCACCCTGAAATCCTCATTCCTCCAAATCCACTGCTACCCTGTTTTCCTTCAGAAAATAGTAGGCCTCCCAGGGATATCAACCAAACACCTCATAAAGAGGTGCAATAAGGCTAGGAACAAACCCTCATATCAAGGCTGGGGAAGGTAACCCAATAGGAGGAAAGGGGTCCCAAGAGCAAGCAAAAGAGCCAGACACCAGTAATCCTACAATTATAAGTCCCACAAACACACCAAGCTAAACAACCATAGAATGTATGAAGATGATCTGGCACAGAACCATACAGGCTTCATGATTGCCACTTCAATTTCTCTGAACCCCTATGCACCCTGCTTTATTGATTCTATGGGCCAAGATCTCCTTGTTTCACAACCCTTCTGTATCCTACAATATTCATTCCCTCCTTCCACAGGATTCTTAGAGCTCATCCTCATGTTTGGGTAGGGATCTCTGCATGGGCTCCCATCATCTACTGAAAGAAGCCTCTCTGATGACAATTAGGCTAGGCACAAATCTTTGATTATAACAGAATATAGTTATACATCACCTCATTGTATTTTTCTTGGTCAGTTGTACTGGGTCCTTTCCTAGTTTTCTGGACCATCCTATTGCAGTTCTTAACCATCTAGGCTTTGTAAGGCATGAGCCTCCTTTCATAGCTTGGGCATCAATTTAGACTAATCATTCATTGGTTAGACACTCTAAGCCACCATTGCTCCAGCATATCTTTCAGGCAGGACAAGTGTTAGCTGAGTGTTTTGTGTCTAGCTTGGTGTCCCAATCCTACCAATGGGAGTGTTGTGTGGTTACAGAAGATGGTTGGTTCAGCCTCTGTATTCTTTTTGTTTGTTTGTTTGTTTTTTCTCTGTGTAGCTGTTGGAGCCTGTCCTAGAACTCGCTTTTTAGAGAAAGCTGGCCTCAAACTCACAGAGATCTGCCTGCCTCTGCATTCTGAGTACTGGGATTAAAGGTATGTGCTATCATTACCTAGCCAGCCTCTGAATTCTTGATAACTAGGACTCCTCACTAGGATCACCCTATTAGGTTCCATGAAGTTTGCAATGCACTTTGTGCATGTCTCCTGCTAAAATCTCCCCTAATCCAGTTATCTTTCCCTGTCTTCTCCTCTGTCCCTTCCTTACTCACCTGACCAATCCTGTTCCCATCTCCAACTGCCTCCAGTGCACCCACAAAATCTATTCTATATACTTCTCCCAGTTAGATTCGTGCATATACCCTAGAGGTACTCTTCTTACTTAGCCTATATGCATCTGTAGATTGTACTGTGATTAACTATGTTTATTGTGAGTGTAGTTTACTTAACAGATAATTTTCATGAATGAGTGAGTACAACATGTTCATCTATGTGCTTCTGGGTTTTCTCACAAAAGATAATAAAGAACTCTAGAAACTATACAACAAACCAAATAATGCAATTATAATGGGTTATACCTCTAAATAGAATTCCCAGTAGAAGAATCTAAAGTGCCTGAGAAACACTTGAAAAAATGTTCAACATCCTTAGCCATCAGGCAAAGGCATATTGAAACTACTTTGAGTTTTCATCTTACACTTGTAAGAATGGTTAAGATCAATAACACAAGGGACCGCTAATGTTGGAAAGGATATGGAGCAAGGGAATTCATTGCTGTCACAGGTTCAAATTTATACAGGCACTGTGGAAATCAATATGATATCCTCAGATAATTGGGAGTCAATCTACCTCAAGATGCAGTTATACCTCATTTGTGCATATACCCAATGTTACTCTTCCATCTTACCACAAGGACAATTGCTCATCTAGGTTCAATCTGACTTGGACCTGATTACACACTTGTCTATTTTACTTCTTCTTTGTAGTTAGTTCATACAATTTCTCTCATGTGTACGCTGTACTGTTGTTTTGTTTACTTGTCTGTGTATGTTTGTTAATTGGCATTTTTCTTGCAAGGAGATTCCCCTTTAAAAGGGTACAGAATTGAGAGAGGTGAACACCCTCTTCAGTATTCTTCTAAAGTGACTTGGTGATTACATTATAACAACTATGTAATGGAGTAAGATAGTGAGCACCAGAATTGTATGAATATACTGTCAAAGAATTATACATTTTCAATGTTGTCAGTATCATACTTTCTGTTGTTCACATGTATGGATTGTTTTAGAATGCAGTGACTTATGATGATGTGCATGTCAACTTCACTTGGGAAGAGTGGACGTTGCTGGATCCTTCCCAGAAGAATTCTACAAAGAGGTGATGATTGAGACCTACAGGAACATCACTATTATAGGTAAGACAGTGTACTTTCCTTCACATTTTAAAAAAGGCTGGCAAGTCTTTCTTGGTTTTGGATGTTCCTGTGTAATTTGATTGAGAAAGAAGAGTGACGTAAAGAAATCAGGCATGTTTCTAAGATTCACTGAAGATAGTAACATAAATTTACAATGTTTTCAATAATATAAATTTTCTGGTACTCTATTTTAGGATACAGTTGGGAAAATCATAATACTGAAGAACATTTTCAAAATTCTAGAAGACATGCAAGGTAATTTTATTGTGCAAGTTGATAAAAATAAGCCTGTGAAGAAATTATATTGTGTCCTGGAAATTTTAAACAAAAGCAACAGTGTAAATAAGTACCACTTAAAGTGCATTGATGATTATTAAATTCTCACAAAAACATAAATCTCAATTTCAGGTTGGTGAATTGCATTTGCAGGGCATTCTTTTAAGAACAATGTCAAAGAAACAATTCCCCAAAACATATCACCATTAAAATCATAACACCATGAGAGTTATGCTGTAGAACTGTCAGTCTTTTTATTTCATAACATTCATATTACAAAAGTTACACACAGTGAAGAGGTGATGTGTATATTGTCAAAGCTTTCTATTAAGCAAATTGTCCATAGTAAAGCTAGTGTAACTCATATACTTGTTGTGACTGTGCTGTTTAGTGAGTGGGGCAGTTAGAGTCAAAAGTCAAGGGATGTTGTCAAGGAGAAACCTTAATCCCTAGTCCACAAGTCTATGAGGACAGAAAGTCAAACAGAATTCAATGGGGAAATCTATTATCTGCTATTCTTCCTTTACTAGCTATATCACATGTCCTTATGGAAACAAGCCATGAGAGCATAGGAATAAGGAAGACATAAGATACCGCATTCTTATAAAATCAGAAGATATGAAACAGTCTCCACATTGAGTATACTTGTTGAATTTGATTAAAGTATTCATGTAATTGATTTTCTATCTTCATTGTTAATAAATTAACAAAATCACACTACAGAGAAGCCCTATGAGTACTAGGACTGCTTAAATAAAACATGGGTGTAAAAACAATGATGAAATCTTAAGAACTGATTCCTCTTTACAATTAGACCAAATTTAAATTTAATTCATATAGATATAAAGAGTCAACAGTGTAATGATTATGGTAAAGATTTTACATGTGCTTGCAGGCATGAAAGAAGTCAAACTGGAGAGAAGAAACCTTTCATATATACTGAATGTGGTAAAACCGTTATATATGAGAGTCATCTTCAAAGGCATGAAAGTGCACCTATGGGAAAGAAATGATTTCAATGTAATCAGTGTGTTAAAGCCTTTGCACATCACAATAATCTTCAAAGGCATAAAAGAACACATACTGGAGAGAAACCCTATGAATGTAATCAATGTGGTAAAGCTTTTGAACAACATGATGATCTTCAAAATCATAAAAGAACACATACATGAAAGAAACCCTATGAATGTAATCAGTGTGGTAAAGCCTTTGCACATCACCAAACTCTTCAAATGCATAAAAGAAGACATACTGGAGATAAACTATGAATGTAATCAATGTGTTAAGGCCTATGCTCATCACAGTACTCTTCAAATACATAAAAGAAGACATCCTTGAGAGAAACCCTATGAATGTAATCAATGTGGTAAAGTCTATGCTCATCACATTACTCTTCAAATACATACAAGAAGAAATGCTGGAGCAAAAGCCTATGACCATAATTAACGTGGTAAAGCTTTTTGTCATCACAGTCATCTTCAAATGCATGAAAGATCACATACTAGAGAGAATCCCCATGAATTTAATCAGTGTGGCAAGGACTTTCTTCACACATAGTACTCTTCAAATGCATGAAACAACACCTACTAGAGAGAATCCCTATGAATATAATCTGTGTGATAAAGCCTTTGTATGTATCAGTAGTCTTTGAAATCATTAGAAAAAGTCATACTGCAGAGACACCCTAAAAATATAGTCAGTGTCATACAGTTTTGCTCTTTATACACGAATAAACATTTTTCTGTGCAGTCAATCTCTTAAAGTCTTTGCATATTACAATAGTCTTTGAGTACCTTCAAAATGTACTGAGGGCTTATTATTATAAAGTATTTGGCAAGATCCTTATCCAAAACACTTGCATTCAGTTACACAATGGTGTTCTTTCTGTAAAGAACTATTTGACAGTGTCAGCAAACTTTTCATGTATCATGCTGTCCATTTTCACAATGTTTGCACCCGTAAAACCATGGAATAAATGAATTTATTACTTTATCAAGTACTCTGTGTAGGGTAAAAGGTCAGCCAAAGAAACACACCTGGAAATTAAAACCAGAGACAGTAAAAAAATTCAATTTGGTACTGAAACCAGATCCAAAGAAATATACTCTACCTCTGACCAACTGTGCACAAAGCTATCCAATCCATGAGCAGAAAGACCAACCAATCCCTGAGCACAAAACCAACCAATCACTGCACATGAAAGCCTCCCAATCTCTGAGCTTGAGTCTGAAATCCAACCAATACCTATCCTCCAACTCTTTTCCCTGGAAATCTCCACCACTATGAAGCCCCATATAAGTCATGTGTCTCTTTAGCTGGCAGCTTGCCCTGTTTCACCCTGACACAGGCAGCCATTATTCTGGATTCCTCTCTCCTATATAAATCTCTTGAGTTAGATTTGGTTGAAGATCTTTTGCCAGAGCAGAGCAGAATCTCTGCTGGGAAATTCCCTAGTGGAGTTGAGAGGAGAAGCAAATGACCTCTCTGCTGGGAAATTCGCTAGTGGAGTGGAACAGAGAAATAATGGACATTTCTGCTGTAAAATTCTCTTCAGGGCATGGAGCTGAGTGGCAAAGGACATCTCTGCTGAAAATCTCTCTTAGCTGAGTGTAGCACAGTTAAGCTGTAATGGCCCTTTTTTGGAGAGGAGCAGGTTTGCCACATCCTTCAGGTAAACCATCCCACACTGGGATAAACGTTCAGGACTAGTCTGACTTTCTAACAGTCAGTATTCCTATCTCCTCACAGCTTTAGGTATCTAGTTTCCTTTCACTGCTTTTCTTTTTTTTTTTGAGAACTGTAGATATCCTGGAAACCTTTCCTGCACAGCTTCAGATAGAGCCTAACAACCAACAGCCAGGATATCTTTCCCCTCTCAATTGTGTATATCCAGGATAAATTCCACTCCCAACTATAGGCGTAACCTAACTTTTGATACCCAGTGAAATTTTCCTTCCAGAGCTAAAGACTTCCACTGTGAATTTAAATAATAATGTAGTATTTTTAGATTTTATACTCCTATTTAATTACATGAAATAACTGATTCAGGTGTAAAACTTTACACATTTGTATTAGTTCCTTTTCTCTTCTTGTGATGTAATGTCTATGTTAACTTAATGAGTTTTATTTGGCCCCAGGATCAACATGTAAGTGGCATGGCATCAAGTGTCAGACATGGCAGCTAAATTGAGAGCTCACATACTTAGCTGGCAGTATGAAGCAGTGAGTGGGAACTGAAAATGATGTGTGGATGTAATTGATCCAAGCGTACCCCCAGTGACATATTTCCTCAGCAGAACAGCATTTCCTAAACCTTCACAAATTATACTGCCAACTGAAAAAGATTTCTCTGACTTCAAGCACACATGCTTGCTTTCTGTTACATGAACCAATGCACAATGAAGAAAATCTCTGTAAACCTTTAAATGTCTCAATACCTGTGTTATAGGAATGCATGTTTACAAATGAAAAATTTTTATTAGTGAAAAATTGTTTTTTAAAGAGTTTTTTCAGTTTTAATAATGTGATATCAGTACATGTTTTGAGGGTATGTGAATTTGCATGGTAGTTTCTGAAAATGTTAGGCTCTTGAATCTTCTTGTAGCAAGGACTAAAAGAAGTTGTCAAAATCAAGTCTTATTCCTGGGAATGAACTTTCCTTAACTGCTCAACCATGTCTCTAGCCATGAAAATATTTTAAAGCCTATTTATATCATGTTAAAATCAGGAAATATGGACAAACTCATGCACAAGAAAAATTTTATTCATGTAAACAATTTGGCACAGATTTTAGATCACAGTTGTCTTTAGCTTAAAGAAAAAGATGTTACTTCATTTTCTTTTCATCATAGCCTTGATTTGTTGCTGTGTTTCATCAAGACTTATGGGGCAGATCAATGCATTTTTGTTTCTGTTTTGAAACATTTGAGGAAGATACCAAAGTGTGCTATATGTGTGGCCAATTCATTTTAGTTAAATTTACTTTTGTTGTCTTTATATTCATTCCTTCTGTGGCTTTTGTTCATCTTCCACTGTGTTTTTACTTAGTGATATTTATTTTTCTAATGTAATACATAAAATGGAAAATCCATCATCTTACTAGTCTATTGTATATTTAAATGTCAGGCAGTGTATGATCATACTTTCCAATTAAGATGTTCTGTGAAAAGTGTAGTGGGTTGTGGTGTTTGATTTTGATTTCATGTTTTCACAAGTTCCCTTGAGATGGTGTTGTTTATATTAAGCCTGGCATAGATTTCAGTAATGATTGAAGGATACATTTGAACTCATGATCTTCATGTGTCTACCTCCAGTGTACAAGTCCAAGAGTAGATAATCTACTCCCAATGTGTGCTGTTTTGTCAACACAACATTGTTAATTTTAAAATGCTTAACAGAAAAGATTATAAGAAACATTAAATACTTTATGTGTGTATTCAAAGAGATATTTTCATGTGTCTGGTAGAAATGTAATTAAGTAGGATAATCAGCAATCAGTTGGTTTTCTTATATCATAGCTTCATTATATATATATATATATATATATGTATGTATAAATACATATATATATATGTATATGTATATATAATTTGAAGTTCTGTTCATCTTCCTTTCCCCATCATTCATTTGGCACATCATATTGAAGTATTGCCCTGTAAGGGAATTTTCCAGAGATACCAGATAATGTAATGGCACTAAGATTTTTTTTGAGAAAATTTCTATTCATTTTACATACCAACCACAGATTTCCCTGTCCTCCCTTGTCCCACCTCCCAGCCTTCAACCCAACCCATCCCCATTCCTACCTCCTCCAAGGCAAGGTCTCCTATGGGGAGTCAGCAGAGCCTGGTACATTCAGTTGAAGCAGGTCCAAGTCCCTCATCCCTGCACCAAGGCTTCTCAAAGTGTGTCACCATAAGAACTAGGCTCCAAAAAGCTGGCTAATGCACTAGGGACAGGTCCTGATCCCACTGCCTGGGTTCCCCCTAAACAATTCAAACTAAACAACTGTCTCACCTTTCAAGAGGGCCTAGTCCAGTACCATGGGGTCTCCTCAGCTATTGGTCCACAGTTCATGCATTTCTACTACTTTGGCTAGTTGTCTCTGTACTTTTTTCCATCATGGTCATAGAATTCCTTGTCTCTCTCATCAATTGGACACCTGGAAATTGGCCTGGCACCTGGCTGTGGATCTGTTCATCTGCTTCCATGAGTCACTCGATGAAGGTTCTTTGATGATTGTTAGAGTATTTAACCATCCAATCACTGAGTAGGCCAGCTCAGGCACCCTCTTGACTATTGCCAATTCTCTAAGCTGAGATCATCCTTGTGGGTTCCTGAGAACTTTGCTAGCACCCTGTTTCTCCATATTCCCATGATGTCTTCATTTATCATAGTATCTCTTTCCTTGCTTTCCCATTCTGTCTCTGTTTCAGCTTGGCCATCCCATTCCTCTGTGTTCTCATTCCCCATTTCTTGCCCTCCATTACCCCCATTAATACCAGTTTGCTCATGTAGATCTCATCTATTTCTTCTTTGCAGGACTATCTATGTGTCTCTCTTAGGGTCCTTCTTCTTAGCTAGCTTCTCTGGAGCTGTGGGGTTGTAGTCTGGTTATCCTTTGCTTTACATCATGACTGGAGACATGAGATCCTCCCTCTTTACTAAACTAGGTCTCAGAATCCCTTTTGTTGCTGACAAATCTTCTTTATTCATAAGGGCAAGCTGTAAGGTATAAAAATCAGCTTATTATATAATTCAAATCTCTGAGAATCTAATTTTAACCTTTTGAGCCAACAGTCTTACCTCTTCTCTCCAAAGAATAAATGATTACCCTGAGAAAGGTAGGTATGTCTCTTTTCTCATCACTGGACTATAACCTGCTATAACTTCAGCTACTCTTGAACCTTGTGGTTTTATGTGGCTTTCACCAAAAACCCCAATTTTGTTCATATTTTAAACTTGGATAATGCTAACAGTAGATATGATATCCTATACCTACTACATATAAGAATCACTCTGTGATGTTTTCTGAATCTTTTGAAGATTGGCTTCATTTCTACAGTATATAGAATGTTATATTCTTTGCCAATTCATGGTCTCTCTGAGTTCAAACCAATCTTAGATTATAAGTAGGCCTTATGCTCCTCATTATTGCACCTGTGATCATACAATATCTTAAATAGGTAGTATCTCTATGTATGGAAGAGCATGGATGGAAGACTATTTAAATTTTGACCCTGAAAGACCCATATGGGATTTTTAGCATGTTGGTGTATAATGCCATCAAAGTTAAAAAGAATCAATCATTTCAAGGTGCATCTTCGCTGGTAAGCCACAAAGGCAAGGAAAAGTGGACAAAGGAAGCTATTCTTATTTCACTGGTTTGAAACAACATTCCATTATAGCATAGACATCTCCTAATAATGTTCACCCTGAGAAAAGACACTGCCTTCTGCTCATTGATACCACAAATCCACCAGCAAAACCAGATGTCAGCAAGCAAAGCAAGTTACAGTTTTTCCACCATCTCCTATTCATAATTGTATGAGGTTCACTTGTAGTAATTTTTTCTGATATGAGGTTAGTCTGTGAACTAAATCTTCAGCTCTTGTAAATAAGGACAGTTCATAGAAGAAAAATGAAAGAAAGGAAGAAAAGAAGGAAGGAAGAATGAAAGAATAAAGGAAGGAAGGAGGAAATAAAGTAAAAAGAAAGAAAAGTATATAAAGGAAAATAAATTGAATATGAGTATAGTGAGTAATAATAAAAAATAAAGGATGAAAAGTGGATGAGGGAAAGTAGGTAGGAAAGAAGAATCAAGGAAGGAGAAAGGAAAAGCAGCTAGAACAGACAGCTGGGAAGATAATATTTATGATATTAGAAATGTGTGTGCTTATAAATGATTTAGATTTTATAAAAAAAAATTACTGATAGAAGAAGCCCTGAATGTGTAAACAAAGGAATATATGTGGTATTTGTAGCTAGAGTTTTCCTGCCTGACCCACAGTCAGGACAAATCTCTGACACCCACCAGTCCCACAGCCACTCAGACCCAACCAAATAAACACAGAGACTTATATTGGTTACAAACTGTATGGCCGTGGCAGGCTTCTTGCTAACTGTTCTTACAGCTTAAATTAATCCATTTCCATTAATCTGTACCTTGCCACATGGCTCGTGGCTTACCGGCATCTTCACATGCTGTTTCTCATCATGGTGGCTGGCAGTGTCTCTCTGACTCAGCCTTCCACTTCCCAGTTTTTTCTCCTCCTTTTCCTGCCTATACTTCCTGCCTGGCCACTGACCAATCAATGATTTATTTATTGACCAATCAGCAACACATTTGACATACAGACCATCCCACAGCAGGTATTGTTCACACATGGAAAGAGGATTTTAATATAGTATAATGCAATCTAAAAAAAGAACTATATCAGGTACCATATTGTCCTATTCCATTGGAAAGACAATTTCTCCCATGCCCAACATCCCTGAGTTTCTGCTAGATTGTTATGTAGGATTGCCGCCTCCTGGGTTTTTTATCATGCAAATTGGCACAGCAATTGTTGGATTATTTAGCTCCTGTTTGGGTATTCATATTGTTAAAACTTTATCAAATGGATAGAACATAAAACATAAATGGGATGTTTGTGAGTCCACAAATCAAGGGGAAATAACATAATCATATTATAATCCCAATGGCCAAACAAAAACAAACACTAGGAGAAATACCAGTATTCTTTCAACTTCATGGGAAGAGAGAAGAACAACCTGGATATGTTGGGTTCTCTGGAAAGGTGGAATGGTTTAGTTTAAAGAACCAAAGAACAGCTAGGGACACTGACTGTGGCTCTGTAGAATTTGTATCTCCATTTTCTATCAAGTATGAAGAAAGAAAGCCCAGGCAACTTCCCCTCATACCTAAGCTCCATTTGTAGACTCCTCGTGTGATAATTTTTGTTTTCCTGCTAAATACAACAACTATTGTAACTGTAAGACTATTTTTCTTTTTCTGTTTGGTCAAGAATTCAAGAGCCCTCCATGCTTTGGGAATGTACAGTGTCCACCAGATCCACAGATCTTAAATCACCTTGGATGACTGTGGGAGCCCGTTCTCGGGTTCCTCGTGGCTTTACCCATCAGGTCCACATAGAGGATGATTAGACCACGGGCCTAAGTGCAGGTGTCTGGGATGGTCTGCACTTGGCTGTGCTGGGGGAGGAGGTCTTTTGCTCCCTCCCTTGGCGTCTCTATAAAAACCCTGGGGCAGAGACAGTCAGGGCCCTTTGGAATAGGTTCCAGGCCCTCTCGAGGCTATCCTTTATTTTCTGTTTATCTCCACAATATTCTCTGCAATAAATCCTTCTATCTAATATTTCCTGCTGCTTGCACTCAAGAAAACTCTGGGGAACTGTGGGGGTGGTGGGTAAACGCCCCACAGAATGGCGCCCGAACAGAGACTAAAGAAAAAAGAAAAAAAGGGACTAAAGAAAAAAAAAGGGGGGACTAAAAAAAAAGGGACCGAAGACAAATGAACAGGGACTAAAGACAAAGTAATAGGGACTAAAGATAAAGGAAAATAGTTTTATTACAGAGTTTTTATCGAAAGTGCTGAGTTCAGCCCTGCCAGTGGATAAGGCATGCCGGTGTTATGGAAAATATATAATATATATTGAGAGGCAGGGGTTTTATCCTCGAGAGAAAAGGAAGCAGACTGGAAGGATGTCCGATGCTGCAGCGAAATTCTCTTCTGTCAAAATTTTCTATCTTCTATTCCTTTCTCAATTTCTATCTGTGAAAAATAAGTATAAGGTATAGGGTAGTAATATAGTGTAGGAAAAACTTAGAAGTGTAAGATCGTGTAGGAAAAAATAAGTAAGGCAACTAGACAGAAACACTCTCCAATTTTCTAACTTTGGGGGCTATGAACGCAAACTGGGGGAAAAAAATCTTTGGGCTTTACGGTAGTAAAAAAGCTCTTTGAGTTTATGGGGAAGAAAAAGGTTCCTATGGAAGCTTTTGACCTGGGAACAGCTGAAATGCTCAGTCCAAGCGGCAGGAGAAAGTAACTTCTGCCTGAGGCAATACTGGGGGTGTAAGAAGTCAGAGTTTAAAGTTGGGAAGTTTTGGGAAAAGTTGGTCTTTCTCCTGGGGAAAAAAATCTTTCTCTTAAACTATAAAGCTTTTCTTGGAAAATTTTGGGGAAAAAATCTCTCTAAAAAGCTTTAGTCTTTCTCAAAAGCTCTCAAACTTAACAACTAAAACCTTGCAGAACTCACTCTCTCAGAAGGACAAAAATTAGAATCACCTGAAGATATTAGTATGGAGACCACCTGTGATTAGCTCTAAGGGAAAACAAACCTCTTAAGACAGCAAAACCTAAGTTCTGTCTTTCAAGCTTTAAAAATCCTCCCTGCAATGCAGGAGGCAGGGACAAGTTCCTAAAAACCTCTCTTCTAAGCTGTTTCTTCAAGCTGGTAAAAGACAGTGGGTCAGAGTACCCTGAGGGAAAGGCTTGGGAGAGTGTGGGTAAAGAGCTACAGAGAGCCCAAAAGGGCAGGAAACTTTACCTAAGAAAAGCAAAAAAGCCAAGCTTTTCAGTTACAGAGGAGCTAAGGCATCAAGGGTTTTGTTTCTGAGTGAGCGTCTTTGAAAAGGTGCTCCTAATCGTCCTAATGCAAAGATCCCCTGAAGCAATGCAAACTGTTAGCACTGTATCCTCACTTCTGAGCAAAAACCCAGAGGCAACTGGCCAGTGTCTCTGAGTTGGACTGCATTTCGGGGATACTAGGGTTCCTTCAGTTGCAAACTTCCTGGAGCACAGAGCTGAGGCAGGAAGGTGCAGGACCCAGGGGAAAACTGCTAATGGACAAACAAAGCTAAAGCTGATGGGAACAGCATCGTTGTCCGATTTCCTACAAGTCCGGGGGTGATAGGAAAGCTTTTCTCAGTATTTTGTGCAGCTGTAGACCTATCAGAGAAAAGACCTTTCTGGGAAAGCAGTGTCAAGCCAAACTGCTTCTGTAGTTGGTCGGCCAAGTCAGAAGGCTGTCTGGGGAAAGAGCCCAGCCAGGGAAGAACAGGGAACTATCCAGGAGTAAAGTTGTTTTACTATCAGAGAAAGCATCTTTAGAGAAAAGCTTTGTTTGAACTGACTCCTGGTGAGATGAGTGTAGCACTAAGGGGTGATTGCCTCTGGCATAAGCTCTGTCCTTGACAGACAAATGCAACCCACTGGGGGACTGGGCCAGGTGAAGGCCTGATGAGGCAAAACACCTGTTGTATTGCTAGCTTAGAGATGGCAATCCTCCCTTGTTAGAAAAGCAGAAACTTGATTTTCAATCTGTATACAAACCACACAGACCCTGAAAATAGAGATGGACTAAAGCCCCTACCTTCAGTAGAAGGAAAAGCCACCACTGTAGTGTCAAACTGTTTCTGGGGCAGAGAGGATAAACTGAGACTGAAGTGGGAGCTGTCAGGGAGAAAGATTCTCTGAAGAAATGGAGAAGGGACAGATTCCTCCCCCAGAAAATGCAAGATCTAAGGAAAGCTGTTAGAATTTGAGGCAGATTTTTTTTTGGGGGGGAGCCCCTATCTCCAAAGGCCGCTAGCAGAGGAACAGAGCAGCCTGAAATATATCTAAAGCCTTGCATCTGGGGGGAAAGGAACAAGCCAAATGAGAATAAGATCAGTGGGAGAAAATCTCTTTGAAGGAGCTATGGAAAAGTTCTGTTGTATATGCTTTTGTTTTTTACTGACTGGCTAAAGCAAACACAAGCTCCGAGGGAAGTTGGTAAACGGAATGCCCGCCTCAATGCCCATTAAGGAGGCAGGCACAGTTCTGATTTGGGGGCCAGTGTCCGATAAAGCAGGGACATCTGTTGCAACCAGCTGAGGAGAGAACAGAAATCTCCCAATGTCCCATAATTGAAAACTTAAAATGCTTTGTTCAAATCTCCCATTGCAAAAGCAAAAAACTTTGTTCAAACCTCCCAGGCAAGAATTTGTAAGCAAGTCTGGTAAAAGAGAACCAGTTGACTCTCAGACCCCAAAAGAACTATGGGAAATGTCTGATATAAGGGAAATGATATAAAGGACTGATTTAAGGGACTGATAATATTATGGACTGATATAAGGGAAATGCATTCTGGGGAAGGAAGTTTTTCTGCTAAAGATGGCGACATTGCCCTGAAACACTTTTGTCAGCTCGAAAATACGTTCATGGTAAACTTAAAATACAGCCTTTAAAAGAATAAGGAGGAAAATCGTCTAAGAGTTTAAGTGTCAGTTCCAATGAAAAATTGAAAGGATATGGAACTAGGTGCTTCGAGGTTTGGGGCTCCATTGGTAAAATCCCTTATTTACCCTAATAGCTGTGCAAAGTTTTTACAGTAGTTGGAAGACAAAAAACTATCTTTAAGAGCAAACAAGCCACTTTAAAATCCTTAAGAAAGCAAGAGAGAGCAGTTTATACACTGAATGTTGTCTTAGATATGAAGAAACTTATGTTGAAATTAAAAATGTTCTTTGCCTTTTGAACAAACTGCCTGCAATGAGTAATTCCTTTGCAAATATAATAAGGAGACAAGGAAATAGGCATTCAAAAAGAAATGACTGCTTTATAGATGGGAACAAACTTCAGAAAATCTAGCTGTCTTACAAAAGAGTTGCTTCACCTGAAAGTTCCTTATAAGAAATCAATGCTAAATATTACAGCTGCTAATAACATCAGGAGTTAAAGCTAATGAAGTGAAAATACTAAATACAGTTCGGAGCTGTGCCACTTGTGGCTTTACTAGCTCCTTTAGAAAAATACTTTATATCACCTAATAGCTGTGCAGTATTTGGCGAAGAGTTGTACAGCAGCTAAATACGGTAATTTCACCCTCAGCATGAAGTGAAATTTTCGGTAGAGCAAACCAAGAGTACTGCTGTAATAAAAACATTTGTCTGAATTGAAGCACTTAGGGGAACTACTATGAATTTGGGTGAAGGGACAGCCTCTAGTTAAAAACCGTCTACCACTGACAGTGCATCTCTGCCAGTCCAGAACGGCTGAGAGAACTGGCAACTTTGGAGTGTGGCTTCGTCCGAAGATGTTACAGTCCCCTAGCAAAAACTATCACAATTCTATAACAACACTCACTAAATTCCCAGTGCTTTATAACAAAGCTGACTATAAACTCTAAACTTTAGAAACGATGTACATACTTCCTGTCTAGTTAAGAGAATCTTTCTAATAGAGATAGTGATAATAATTAAGAGTAAGAAGTAGAAAAGGATGAAAATAAGATATGTGAGTTTGAAGAAATTCTCTTGTTAGATCTCTGTTAAGAAATCTTTAGGTGTTTGCTAAGTTAAATATATGCTAATGGTAGCCCTATGTAAGTTTGTAAAATAGATCTATAGAGTTCCTTTAAGAATATAAGCTTGCAGCCGGGCGGTGGTGGCGCACGCCTTTAATCCCAGCACTCGGGAGGCAGAGCCAGGCGGATCTCTGTGAGTTCGAGGTCAGCCTGGGCTACCAAGTGAGTTCCAGGAAAGGCGCAAAGCTACACAGAGAAACCCTGTCTCGAAAAACCAAAAAAAAAAAAAAAAAAAAAAAAAAAAAAAAAAAGAATATAAGCTTGCAAGAAATATCTAAGGTAGTCTTAAGACATGTAGTAATAAGCTTATAAGAAGTAAAGATGCTAGTTGTAAATGTAAGTTTAAATAAGAAATAAGATGGAATGAATATAAGTATATAAGTAATAAGAAATATATTTGCTAAAGTAGTTCTATAGTTTCCTTAAGAAGTATAAGTAGATGTTAATGTTATGAGTTTGTAAAAACATGTAAATGTTGAATGTGAGTCTAAATGCTTTGCAAGGCAAAAAATGTTATATGTGAGTTTAAAAAGTGTAAATGTTAAGTGTGAGTCTATGCTTAATGTATATGATGAAAAAACCTGAGATACAGAAGTTACTATCCTAGGAGACTGCAAAGCAGGCAGTCTGAGCGGATTTCAAAAGCTCCAGAAGCCGCTAAGAAGCTAAGAATGGCGGATGCCAGAACCAGCACAAGGCACCCGCAGCTGAGATCCGTGGAAAATCGATGCAACACAGAAAAACCTGAGCTAACATCAAAAACAGTGCGGTTTAGAATACTACTGTACCTAAAAAGGTCTCTGGCTTGAGAATAAGTTCAGAGATGCTTGTTTGAACAAAAATTGTTAACTGCAAAAAGTTTTGGTTGAAAAACGTCTCTTCATATTTTGAAGTGAAAGCATAATACCAAAATTTATTTGTTTGAACTTTTTGAACTTAAAATGAGATAAAACTACAAAAAGATTATGGTTATGGATTTCTTCATATTTGGAAGGCTAGTACTAGAATTTATCATTTGAATTCTAGGACTTAATGAACTGAACAATAGATTTCATTGCAATGGGACAATTTTGAGTTTACTTATAGTAATGACCTAGGAACTGTTTTCTGGAATTGGGTTAAAAATGGAACTGTTTAAATGAAGAAATTTATTTCTACCTAGAATCAAGATGCAGTTTTGTGTATGCATATATGCTTTATTAATTGGTGATTCATGAATTGTTTTGTGGAACTGTTTATGTAAAAATGAAGTTACTTACGGAACAGGTTTTGTGATACAAATGGAACTGCTTAAACAGAAAAGTTTGGGTTTTATAACTAGGCTTGAGATTCTGCTTAAATTATAAAAGGGAGAGTTAATATTCCTTAGTCTAATTTCAAAAGTTGTTTGAGTAGATTAATGTCATGTTTTTGTTAGTAAGAAATGCAAATGGGGTATACTAAGAGACTACTTTTAAAGTGTAAAGAGTTTTATTCTTTTGGATGTTTTGTTAAGTTTTCAAAGTGTTAATGGTTAGATTGAAAATATTGCTTTTCAATATGGGTTTGTAGGAGTTGTATAAGTTTGGGTTCCTCTAACTAGGTTTGAGATTTTTGTTTAAAAAATTATAAAGAAAAGGAGGAGTTATGAGGTTGAATTATGTTTGCAAAATTATGTTTAACCTATTGATATTGATGCACCCTGGTTTTGTGGAGTTAAGGAAATATTTGTTTGTGAATACATTGAAGTTTTTCCTATGTTCTGTTAGCAAGAAAATTCAAATGATTGCGTTAAAGTTGTAAGACGGAGAAAATTGTTAACTATATATAGCACCATATATGCTAATTCAAATGGTTCTGTTAAGAGTTTGCTTTGAGTTGTAAGACTGAGAGAATTGTGACTGTGTATAGCAATATTTATGTTAACCTGTTAATGGTAATGATGAAGCTAAGGGATTCTTTAAGTTTGTAGTCGCCTTAAGAGTTTTTGGCTTAGAAAGGGCTTGAGGCAGCTAAGAGTGCTGTGGTCACCTTGGACCTAATTCAAAAGAGAAATGCCATCTTTATCATCCTCTACTCCCATACTGGGAGGTGTAACAGCTATGGAGATTGCTGTAAGCCATTAATAGTTATTTTTTTTATATATTAAGAAAGGGGGACCTGTGGGAGCCCGTTCTCGGGTTCCTCGTGGCTTTACCCAGCAGGTCCGCATAGAGGATGATTAGACCATGGGCCTAAGTGCAGGTGTCTGGGATGGTCTGCACTTGGCTGTGCTGGGGGAGGAGGTCTTTTGCTCCATCCCTTGGCATCTCTACAAAAACCCTGGGGCAGAGCCAGTCAGGGCCCTTTGGAATAGGTTCCAGGCCCTCTCGAGGCTATCCTTTATTTTCTGTTTATCTCTGCGATATTCTCCGAAATAAATCCTTCTATCTAATATTTCCTGCTGCTCGCACTCAAGAAAACTCTGGGGAACTGTGGGGGTGGTGGGTAAATGCCCCACAGATGACCTGGAGAATTACCTCCATTACTTGCAATCTCTCACAAGAAACCAAAGAAAAAACTGAGAATATCACTAAGATAATTCAGTTTCAGCATAGAATTTCCATAGAATTAACATAGGTTTACTCACTTGATTCTAAGACCAGAGTCACTCTTCTAGTATCAAAGGCACCTCCACAATTTACAGTAACTATAAATATTGAAAAATTAATGTAACCACATTGTTAGCAGTAAGAAGGTTCAAAAGCATCAGAGTATATAATATTATCACCATTGACTTAGTGCCAGAGACTGAGACTTCTCAATAAGTAACAATAGCATCCTAGCTTGAACAGTGTGGCAGGAACCTCACCAGTCTTTAGACCCCAAGTTCAAAAGTGACACACAATGCCCTCAATTTTCATAGATGGTACTGTCCCCATTCACCTCGGGTTTTAGTGTGCATCAGATAGGTTAAGTTGGGCACCTATCTCAAAGAAAAGCAACTCCCACTTCAACCTCAATCTAGTATAAGAAATGGCTTAAAACCTTGCAGAAAGAAGGTAATAACAGAATAACTGTTACCCTGGAAGATAACTCTGAGGCTTTTATTTCCTATTCCATAGTTTACTTCTTAGTTAATGGGACATCCACCCAGAAAAGGCTCTGAACATCTTTTGCTCAGGCAGTATTTAGTGGGATTAGGTACCCTTTATTAAGTAATAGTGCCAGATGCAAGGGTAATGTCCAAGGCTCTTCCATGGCCTGATTGGAATCACCTCCCACTTTGTGCACAATAAAGGTTATATGGTACACATATTTTGGATAATAAAGTGTCCTAAGAAAACACTGCATCTCAGCTGCTCCCTGCTTTTTGGTCCCATGACATGGGCAGAGAGAATCCCACTTGGGTTGCCAGGCAACAATATTGATCTCACAGTCTGTCACAATAGCCCCATGGCATATCAACCCCACCCAATCATGACCTCACTTTATATCCTCATTTTTCTACTCCTGAAAACACAAATCTCTCTGTGAGTTTAAGTATTTTTCCTTCTACCTTTAATATAGTAAACCAATCATTATTGAAGGCATCATTTTTTTATCCCAGTAGATTGTTGAACATTAAGACATGGTCCATATAATCTCATATCAGGAGAATGGAAACAACCCCACTCTTGTGACCATCATATACTCAGGCCCTTGTTACTTTACCCCTTTTAAATGTTAATATTTTCCACCTGAGGCTGTATGACTATTATGAATAAATTAATTTTTTAAAAATCACTGAGAATTCCAATAATTTGTCATATGAGGTTACTGGTGATTAAAAGAGAAACTTTTAGGGTAAGTTTTACTACTACATCAGTCATTCAAATACTATCAATAGTTTTTGTAATTTATAATGTCATTGTGCCACAAATAAATTATGCAGTACTATCAAAAGGCTTTGTAGAATATGGACACAACTAGAATTTTACAATCTTGGATAAAGCAGCTTAAATTATCTAACACCCTTCGGTTTTGCCTATCATAGC
Source organism: Peromyscus californicus insignis (assembly GCF_007827085.1). NCBI lineage: Eukaryota > Metazoa > Chordata > Mammalia > Rodentia > Cricetidae > Peromyscus > Peromyscus californicus. The sequence goes on from NW_026294543.1 coordinate 459,743, forward strand.
CTACAATCATGTCATTTTCTCTTTGGGTGAAATTGAGTAGTGCTATCTTGAAAACTCTATTTATTAAAAAATTGTTGTATTGAATAATAGAAAAGAAAACTTACATTCAGAAGGTATTCATCTTGGGTGCATTTAAGGTAGCTAAAGACAAAGATTGCAATGAATCCTATAAATGTATTTTATAAAAACAGACAAAAATAATAAGTTAGATGAAAGCATTCCCAAAACCAAAGCAAGAAGAAGAGAACTGGGAAGATTGAGTATAAATGTATGTGAGAGAGTCCAAATACATCATTAGACTAAAAATATTTAAGTAAAAACTATCTTTAAAAATTGAAACATATAGTAAAGGACATATAAGAAAATGACAGTAATAATTTTACAACTTGAGATAATTCTGACTTTTAAGTGTCTCACATTCCAATTAGAAGAAATAGCCTGACAGAATAGACCACATAAATGAAAGAGAGCTGTTATTGGAGGTTATTGCTCTTTTGACGGCCATCCATCCAGCTCCCAAGTAAATCATACACAGAGGCTTATTCTTACTTATGAGTTCCCAGTCCTTAGTTTGGCTTAATTTCCAACCAGCTTTTCTTAAATTAACCCTTTTATCTTTTGCCTCTGGCTTTTCTTATTCTCTAAATTCTGTAAATTTTACTCTTACTTTGTGCTTGCTGTGTAGCTGGATGCCTGGCTCCTGGAGCCCTCCTCCTTCTCTGACTCTTTGATTTTAGAGCTTTCCACCCAGTTTTCTCCTTCTACATATACTCTCAGCCTGCCAGTCCCACCTATCATTTCTCCTTTCTTGCTATTGGCCTGTTCTTTATCAAATAATCAGGTGTTTTACACAGGCACAGTAACATAGCTTCACAGAGTTAAAAAATTCAACATAAACAAAAACAGTACACCTTAAAGTAATATTCTACTACATAGAGCTATTTGGTACCTGCAACCAATGAACTTCAGTGCCAAAGTATTAGGCAGATAATCACATGTGGAAACAAACAAGTATAACCATACTGATAGTCCACAATGTACACTTTAAAGTTAAATTAGTGAATGAAAAAATGAAGGTCACTACATATTGATAAAGTGAGAAATTCAACAAGAGTCCATAAACCTATGTTCTTGTGACACTGATGTTCCCAATTTTATAAAGCACACACTACTAAATATGAGCTAACAGATGGAACTCAACAATATTTTGGGTGAATTTAATACATGATTATATCAGTTATCAAAACAAAAGCAAACCTGTGAACATCCCATTACAAATAAATGGACTGATTTAACATTTACAGAACTTTCCATGGAACAGTAGCAGAATGCATTTTTAACAGCAGCCTATGCAATTACTTTTCAAAATGGTTTTATGCAAAGCAAAGTGGGTTTATGCAAAACAAATCTTCTCAAAAACACGGTAATTGAAATAACTTTTATTTTTATAAGATTGCAGTATAAAAAATACAAAATAGAACAAAAATAAACTATAGAAAATATACAAACACATGGAGACTAGAAAATAAAACACCGAACAATCAGTGAGATGCTAAAGAAATTGGGAGTGGATTCCATAGTTCTTTTGTATCAAAATTTACAAGATTAATGTATATAGATATATAGATATATATACATTTTAACCTTTGTTAAGATATGAATGGTCATATAGAGTATTAATTAATTCTAGAAAAAAGGCTTCAATTAGCTGCATATATATGTCTTTGTGTTCAAGTCTCTTATCAGTTTTCTGCAGGAAATCACGGCCAGGCCTAACATCAACTGAAGTCTCCAGGAAGAAGTTGGGGCCCCACAACAACAACAATTCCACGTGGACAATAATAATATCACTAAGCTGACAAACATCATCTACAGATCAGCTTTGAACTACAAGGTGCTCAGAGCAATTTTGAGATGACTAGCTGAGATGATCCAGTCTCAAAGACTACTTGAATAAGGACTTGAGATAAACCCTGAACTTTGGCATTATACACAGACTGGATAATGAAGGACATAGTTACCTTTCCTAGAATTTGACAATTAACCTAAAATTTTTCTTTCAGGATAAAGATAACTTTGCCCATACCAGCAGGAAGCAATTTTAAGAATAGGATGCCCACATTCCCAAAGAGGTGGTGTGGGGCGGGTGGTTTTTTGGTCTTTTTAATGGGTTTTGGGTCGGGGATAATTTTCATTGTTTAGGGGAGTTGGTTACAAGTTGTTGTCAACGGTTAGGAAAAAGACTAAGCAAAGGAGATTAGATTTAAGGTTCTTGTTTAAAAAAAAAAGAGAAAGAAAGAAGAAGAAAAAGACAATTACTAGTTTTAAATACTTTACATTGGATTGGATTGTTTTATATTGTATACAAATTATATATATTGAAATTGATATTGTTAGAAAATGCTATATGTATATCTCTAATTGTACTTATACCGTTCATTTAACAATGCAATTTTCTGATCCTTGAATGTTATTATTACCAACTATTAGGATATAAAGAAATGAAAGTTAGTAGTTAGACATTACAATAGAACTTGTAGTCATATTAGATATATTTTAAAAATTGAGCAGATATATTTTAGACAGGTCATCTTCAAACCCTTCAGAGATCTACAGAAAATGGCATTTAAAATGTTTTAATAACTTAGAAAATTTTTCTTTTTTGTTATGATTATGAGACATGTCGGCTCCTGGCAGTACCAATCTACTTCAGAGAAAATATGGGCATTGAAGAAACTGCATATGGAGTTAACTTTCATTGTGGCAAAAGTTAGCCACTGGACAACAAAGTATTCTCGAATCAACTGCTGACAAAATGGACAGACAGGACATGAAACAAAGGACTCTTGATTCTTGCCAAAAAAAAGTGTGGTTATGGCTTTATCAAAAGGCATCTTCAGAGGCCAGGACAATATGGCACCATCCCTGAAGTGACCTTAGCAACTCGGAAAAGGTACAGTGCCCTTTTCTTCGAAGGCAGTTGAACAGGCAGTGGGCTGATGGTTTCTGATGTGCAATGGAACAGCAGCTGAAACAGTTATTCTTGAAGAGTAACTAAGCTCATGCCTCTCAATAGTAGACTGGTATTTGACAGAGGGATGTGGAGAAGAATGGGATGATGAGATGAAGCCATATATACACAGCCAAGAAGAATGGACAGCTGAATTAAAAAACCATCAACAATTTCCAGAATTTAAAATCCTGAATCATGACATGACACTAGTGGAATTCAGGTGTTTCTGGTATATGGACTGCTCTCACCCAATGTGAGGTTGAACTGATGACCTTGTGTACATCCTACTTCACAAATGAGTCTGTCAGATATGCTAAGCCTATAGGCTGAAGATGATGCCCCAACACTGTGGAGAAACCTCAGGTGACTGTCCAGGCAGCTGGCTGTTTCTGTCAACTCACAAATTTTTTGGAAATTGCTTGCATGCACTCTGTTTTTATTTTTGTTAGCTAATATTATTTCCTTCTTGGGTCTCTGAGGGAGTTGAAGGTTAGTTAGTTATAGTTGAAGATTAATTAGGATAGAAAGTGAATTAGATACATTTTGGACTTAACAAAAAAGGATAGATAATGAAATTATTTTCTCTGAATTTGTCAAATACAAATGGACTAGACATTGTTTAGACATTTATTACTTGTATATATTGTACATAGTCATTGTACTTTTGTGTATAGTTTTTCTTTTGTTAGTTATAACCTTTTTCTTTTTTTCCTTTTTATTAAAATAGAAAAGGGGAAATGTGGTGGTATTTTACTTGTACTGAAATGTGATTTTAATTGTATGTTAATAAATAAAGTTGTCTGGGGGTCAGAGCTATTAGAGCCATAGCAAGTGCGTGGCGGCTGTGACACATGCCTTTAAGGACATGGAGGGCGGTACATTCAGGCAGTGATGAGGCAGTCACATGTTTGGGTTTACAACCAATGAGAAGGCAGAACAGCTAGAGTATATAAAGTCATATACACAGGAAGAGGCCCCTTTTTTCAGAGAGCTCTCTTGGCTGAAGAGGATCCCTGAATCAGGAAGGGTGAGGCTCTTAGCTCTGACCTCTTGGCTTTCTTCTCTGAATTGGCTCTGTGTTTCTTATCTGATAAGACGGTTGGTTACATCTACAACAAAGCACTACTTGCTAAAGAAGCTTGCAAAGAGGCAGAAGGGCTGGAACCAGAGCTTCAGACTCTGCAGTACAGCAACAAGGAAAGCCAGAAATAGCCATTGCACAATGTTGTGGTCCCCTGAACAACATGCACTTAACAGTGGAACTGACTCCTCAGCCAGACCATTTAATTTCTCTGAGGCCTTAGTGTTCTCAATCTTTAAGCTCTGCATGTGTGACATGACCTGCTTATGTTCCATCTTGAGCTTTTCATAGAAAGGGTTTGGCTGGTGGTAGGTTCTGGACCTAGTGGCAAAGAATTCCATAAACATAGGCCTCAAGTATCACAGAAATTCTGGGTATATTCTAGAATACTGGACATCAGGGGTGCCACATCCTGTTTCCTAAGTACTGGGAACTTCTGGCATTTATTAAACTTGCTATTTTAGGGACAAGGGGCTGGCTAAAGAAACCCATCCAGACCCTGGAGGCCAGAACTAGGGAAAAAAGACTCAGATCAGGGCAGAAACAAACACAGTTTGGCTCAGTCAGATCAGAGCCATCTGTGCCCCTGGCCATGGACTTGTGAAACCAACCAATCACAGAGTAGGACAGTAGAACCCTGGGACCGAAGTCAACCCCTGGTTGACTCCACCCCCAAAACTTCTTGTGTAATCTGCCTGCCTGGTTAGTTAGAAGAAAAAGCTGGTTTCTCCACCCTGGTAGAGGCAGCTACTCTCCTGGACTCTTCCTTCCCAAATAAATCTCTTTTTCAAAAGAGTTTTGCCTGTGAACTCTTCATTCACTGGCATAGAGAAGATCCTTATTGAGACATCCCTCCATGAACAATTCAAGAGAGCTGAAAGAGCAGAACAAGGAGGAGCTGGACAGAAGACCTTTGCTGAGACATCACTCAGTGGACAGAGCAATAAAAAGCTAAAAAGTAACACTATTTTCCAGAGCCGGAGGACATAGCTACATTTCTGCAGGCATTTTCCCTTTTACAGAGTGAAGCAAAAGAACCAACATCTTAGGCCAGAGAAGCAGAGCTCTGCTAGGAAGCCACCTTAAGAGTGGCCTGAGCAAAACTCAGCTGTAGCAGCTCTCCAGGAGAAGAGCAGGATTGTTGTATCCTGCAGGGAGATCATCCCCCATCAGTTCCAGGCCTGAATTTCCCAAGAAGTCAGAAAATTGTCCCTTCCAGGGTCGAGCTGCTTCTTTGCAGTTCTAGCCGTCAGAGATGTGCACAACGGCTCCAGATCTCTGGGACACCTTCAGGGCAGAGCTGTTGTGAGGAGCTTGAGGTGTCCAGGATAACTCACCCTCCAGGGCTCAACTGTCTCCTTGAAGATCCAGCCATCAGAGCTGTGCTAAACAACTCCAGGTGTCCAGGACACCTTCAGGGCACAGCTGCTGTTCTGATCAGTTCAAGGTGAGTGGGATATCTTGCCCTCCAGGGCTAAACTGTCTTCTTGCAGTTCCAGCCATCAGAGCTGTCCTAAGCAACTCAAGGTGTTGCCTGACTCCCCAGGTAGTCAGAACACCTTTCCCCAGAGTTGTTGCAACAATTTACTTACATTGTTTGTGTCAAAACCCAGGACCAAACCCACAGAGTTGCATAAAATTTACTTACAGCTATTCTAACCCTAGGTCAGCAGAGGCAGGCTGTTTAGATGATGGGAGGTGGAGGTACAAGACCTCTCTCAGGAGGTTTGCTGAAATAGCTAAGAATTTACTTAGTCTCTACTTCACAGGTGTGTACCCTCTAGAATCTGTGAAGATTTTTCTCCTCTATTCAAAAATAAATTCTCTATAATCGTTCCTGTGACAATGGAGATGAAAATAACATCATGAACAGTTTTGAGGATGGGACTAAACATCATGATAGATTTATGAACTCCCCAAAGGTATATCTATGTGTCATTAAAATATGACACTGGCAGAACTATAATGCTCAAAGTGGTGCTCCCAATTTTCACCAAGGTATCACCTGGGAACTGTGAGATAGGGAACTGCTCATGCCCAACCACAGATCCCTGACTGCAGGAACTATTGGGATATACATGCACAAACACATCAATAAATACATAACACATATACAATTGTGTGAGACACGAAGAGACAGACAAAGAGATACTTAGAGAGACTGAGTGAGAGTGGGAGAACTCTATCAATTGGATGCTGAACAAATGCATGCAGGCGTGTCCACTCAGAGAGGAACAAAAGGAGCAGGGATCAGTCTCAGTCCCTGTGTCCACACATTTAGAAGTGTGACAAGGCCTCTCGAACTGCTGCTTGGAGAATCAAACACACAAGGCCTTTCCAAGCAAGTAACAAAACAATCAATTCAAACTCACAGCAACTTACATTTTACACTAGTCAGCACTTGATAGAATCTCTTCAAATGCATTCTGGGAACTCACTTACTACTACCTCAATGCATGAGTAGTATGACTCATGCCACAGGCTCTGATTTTGTTTCTTTTTAGAGAAAGCAGAAGAGTCTTTGTCCTCATGTCATTCCTGTCCACATTTGAGGTTCTGCCTTTAGGAGGAGTTCAGAGACATGATTTTGGCATACCCTGAAGGCATACCCTGAACATGCAGCCTACCAGAAACACAAACCTTGTATAAAATGATTTGATGACCGAGTGGACCTAAGGTTGAAACCACAGGGTTTAAATGAATGAATACTCATTCTTCATGGTCTCTTCTTTGATAAAGACCATGCAATCTCACTGCTCATTTCTTACAATGGTCATTTGCTGTAGCTGACAGGTCAGTCTCTGCACCTTCTGCTCACCTGCATATTGGCGAGGAAGGTTTGGTGGGATGATGGCTCCCTGGTGTTCCTTGTGGGTAAATGAACTCAAATTAGCTTGCAGTATGACAAGGCAAAGAGGATGGACAGACCACGCTGAGTTCTAATCAAATGTTTGAGAAAGCTTGTTTACCAATGACTAGTTGACATCCCAAATTATTTTGTCCCATGCTTCTGATGCCCCATCTGGGGAACACAACTGACTCCTCTATTTGAAGTGAAGTGGTTATCTCAGCTCTCTGGTTCTCTCTGCCCTCATAGCACATGCTCCAAGTAACCAAGTAGATAGCCTCTTCAGGCTTATTCACAGCTTCAGACTCAGAATTTATCTTGGCTGCAGAGTCTGCAAGCCTGTTGGTTTACAAGTCAGCAGAAAATTGGCATAGTTCATAATCACCCCAGTAATTTAGAGTTTCCCCAAATATCTTGAGAGGTCACTAACCATATAACTATTGATGGAGAAGACACATAAGGGCAGAACATGGTCACCAGACTCAACAAGTCAACTCACTGTCAACTCAGGACACACAGAGCAGCTGGGAAGTACCTAAAGTTAGCCAGTGTGGTTGAAGTACAGTGATGTCCTGCCTTGAAATGGGCACACCTCATTAATCCCTCCCTCTTTAATATTGGTCTCATGTTCACTCACAATGCCTATCCTCCAAAAGGAATGAAAGCCAAGAGTTCCCAGCATAAAGCTTTGGCCTTACCAGTTCCTGACCTCTGAGCCAGAACACTTAATATTCTGGAATGCTTAAATTTCAAGAGCCATGACAAACAGGGAAGTTCTGTTGGTTCCCAGAGACTCCAGCTTTCTGTTCCCAAATACTGGAAGATTCAGCTCAAGCCCAGTTCCTCCAGGAAGCTTCCATTTTCCTGCACAGAACTCATTATACCATTCTCTTGACCATTTCTTCCTTGATGTTTTACACTAAGGCTGAAGGTCATTTTTCTTCTGTCACTCTCTGGTCTCTCTACCCTCTTCATTCTCTTTTTGAATTAGACTCCAGTATGCCATCATGTTCATCAGTAAATGGTGAAGACATTGAATAAACTTCCCAAGGGCAGTTGGTGTTGCCACAACATAGGTGACATCACAGAGGATGCCATGACTCTCCAGGATACAATAGAATGTCCAGGGAAGAGTTGCAGATGTCATGGGAACTGTAGTGTCTCCCTGCTAATGGGCTTTCATCACAATACACTAGAAGTCAAGCTGACCTTTGCAGGAGCCTCTGCTGGGATGCAAGGGAAGCCCTTCAGCACCCCCTTCATCCAAAGTCAGAGATCTCTCCCCGATTAATTGGACATCCTTTAGTTCTTACCGTGTGGAACAGAATGTTTATCTCCTACTGAAATTTTATGTACACAAGGTAATAATATCATAGAAATTTATATATGCTATAGTTCATAATAAGTACCTGCATCTCCTTATCTCCTTAGCCACAAGACATTGTAGACTTAATGCTGACTGAGAAGGACACTTGTTAAACAATTTCCTGGTAAAGAGTCTGCAGGAAACATCTGGGCAGAGCTATGCTAGAGGAGAGGCAGACACAGCCTAGCAACATGTACCCATAGGAGTGTGATATGGTCATGGAGCTCAGTGTGACTAAAATCTGTGTCATAAGCATGTGTAGTGGGTGTTGTACTCTCTGTTGAGTAGCTCAAATTGTTCCACTATTACTGGGTAGTAAAGGTGGCCAGACAGCTGGAGTATTCCACACCGAACATTAGTTTCCTATAGAGCAAAGGATATTCAGGAAAATCCTTTGCAAGCCCCTTCATGTTTAGAAACATAGACACTATGGTTCCACTGGACACTCTAGATCAATGGTTCTTAATTTTTCCAATTCTCTGACCCTTTAGATATCCCTAACAGTAGTTCCTCATGTTGTGGTGAATCTTAAACATAATTGTTTCATTATTTCTTAATTTTAATTTTGCCAGTGTTATGAAACATAATTCAAATATTTGATTGCAGGATATCTGAAATGCAACCCCCAATGGAGTGGTTACCCACAGATTGACTACCACAGCTCTGAATGCAGGCAGAAATCTCCTCAAATTCTGGCAGTGATGCTGGGGCAGTGTGATTCTTAGTTTTTATTATCAGACTGAATCAAACTAGTCACCTGGGAAGAGGGACCCTCAATGAGGAATTATATAGATCAGATTTACTTTGAACATATCTCTGTGGGATTTTATTTATTGTTAATTGAGATAAGACTCCCTAAAATGAGCAGAATCATTTCATTGTCTGCAACCTGTACTGTGTAAGTATGAAGAAGCTAGAGAGTAAGCATAAGCAAACAGGCAGCATTGGTCATTTGTTTATCTCTGCTCTTGGCTGTGGATGTGATATGATTAGCTGAGTTCCTACCTTGATTTCCCAAAAATGGAACTATTACCTGGAATTATGGGCTATGATCAATTTTTCCCATTCTAAGTTGCTATGCCTAATAACTCAGTGCAATAAAGATGTTAAGAAACCACTCTATGACAGAGGGGTTTTCACAAGTCAGTGAGATATGTATTTCAAGAAATGCTCAACAGCACCATATCTATCTCAGAAGAAGAGATCCTACTTCCTCCTGAACCCAAACGGTGTTTCCCTGTCACAGTTTTACAAAGACATAGAGACACCCATAGACTCACAAACCACTTCACCCTGTCAATAAATGTCCCCTGATATTGTCTTGCCATATCTACTACCATGCTAAATTCTTCCAATGTGTTATATACAATGAGCTTCACTTCAATGAATGTATTTTTCTTTGAATTTCCTGACCATTAAACTTTTCAGATATGGGGAATTGGGTCTGAATTCACTGTCTTGTCTATGAATATCAATCTTATGCTATGTCCCTCCTTGGAGGTCAGAAGAGGCTCCTTAAAGCTGAGAGCAAAGTAGCCCCTTAAATTCCAGGTATGCGGGGGTATAAGTAATGACTGGAAATGTGTCCACTAGTTACCTTAGATTGGAGATTAACTCCAGGGCTGATGTACATAGATCCCTGTGAAAACTTCTCGGTATCCTTCTAACTTCTGTGCCTCTTCATCAAGGTTTCTGTAAACAGATCTTTGACAATTTTCCTCCTTCAAAAGTAAGTAGACCTTATCAGATGTGAAAAGTCACTTTGATTTTTGTCCTTCTCCTCCTAGGACATGTAACAGGCCCTTTTGAACTACATCAAAGGCTATCCAAGAGAATAAGGTCTGAAATAACCACAGGTAAAGCTTTAGAATGTAGGTCTGAGGAACAGTGCAAAACAAGGGCAGGACAGCAGGCACACCTAGGAAATTCTCGGTTATGTCTTTGGCAGTTTAGCCTCTATGCATGTCAGTTTCTTCAACCTAGAGAAAGATGGGTTGGGATGCTCCATGGAGATGGGTGTTGTCACAAGGCATGACTTATGAAATCACTTGTTTCATAAGTGGGACTTTTTTTTGGTTTGTTTGTTTGTTTGTTTGCATGGTTTTTTTTGGTGGTGATGATGAGCTAGCTTTTATATGAGCTAAGCTACACATCTCTTTCTGGGAACAGAGAAATCAGATCCTAAACTTATAAAAAGTGCTGAAAATGATTCTTTAGAGTTGAGAATCACTTCCCTTGGTTGAAAAACAATTAACACTTCATGACTGTTACCAAATATTGTGCGTGGCTCCTTTCCTTTGCTGTTTGGAAAGACTCAGCAGCTAGCTACTCTTTATTGATTAGCCACTTTCTGATGTTAAAAGCAAAGAAGATGGAGAGGGAAGGTAGAAATCAACATGTTTGATCCTAAACATAGAGTTGTGTTTGCCTGTTCCAATCTCAGAATTCTAATCCTTATCTGGCTAATCTAACAACATAGAAATGCCACCTGTGCCCAGTGGTGTATTTTAATAGAAACACATGAACCATTTTCCTGGCTTACTAGAACTCAAGTAGTATATATTGAGTTCAGCTATTAATATTTTTTTCTCTGACTTGCTATTCTTATTTGGAAGGTTTGCTTGGTTGAGTGGAAGTGAACCATCCCAATTAAAATGGGGGAAAATTTTTTTAAAATAAACTACTGTAACAGAATATGTTCGGGAGTTGTAAAAGTTTTTCCATTGAAAAAAATCAGAATTTAGGAGGATCCTGTTACATGCTGGGGGCAGATATCAGAGTCAGCAAAGTTTGCAAAACAGATTTTTTTCTTTTAGCCCTTTGATGGGAGAAGCACTTCATTTTTTAAAATTTTATAATTAATTTAATTTTACATATCAGCCATATATTCCCCTGCCTCCTTCCTACAGTTTCCCTCCTTCTCCCCCCAATACACACCCATTCCCATCTCCTCAAGGGCAAGCACTCCCCTGGGGATTCAGCTCAGCCTGGTAGATTCAGTCGAGGCAGGTCCAGTCCCCTCCTCCCTACACCAAGGCTGAGTAAAGTGTCCCAGCATAGGCCCTAGGTTCCAAAAAAAAACAGCTCATGCACTAAGGACAGGTCCCTGTCCCACTGCCTGGGGTCCTCCTAAACAGTTCAAGCTAATCAACTGTCTCACTTATCCAGAGGGCCTGATCCAATTCCATGGATTCTCCTCAGCTATTGGTTCACAGTTCATGTGTTTCCACTAGTTTGGCTATTTGTCCTTGTGCTTTTTCCAATCTTGGTTTCAATATCTCTCCTCAGATAATCCCTCCTTTTTCTCGCTGATTGGACTCCCAGAGTTCCACCTGGGGCTAGGCCGTGGATCTCAAGTTATGATGGAAGATGTATATTTTTGATATTAGACCTTTATCAGATGAGAATTTTTGTTTTCTTTAATTTCTTGTGTTCAATATGTATATTTTGAGTATTAGACATTTATAACATAAAAATTTTCGTTTTATTTAATTTCTTGTGTTCAATAAACACATTTTTCATATTACACCTTTATAGATGAGAATTTTTGGTTTGTTTTTCTGATTTCTTGTGTTCTATATGTATATTTTTGATATTAGACCTTTACCAGTGAGGTTTTTTGTTTTATCTAATTTTTCGTGTTCATATGTATATTTTTGATATTAGAACTTTATCAGATGAGAATTTTTGTTTAATTCATCTATTTATATTCAATATGTATATTTTGGATATTAGATCCTAATCAGAAGAGAATTTTTGTTTTATTTTTTTTCTTGGGTTCAACGTGTATATTTGGGTTATTAGACCTTTATCAGATGAGAAATTTTGTTTTATTTATCTGATTTGTGTTCAATATGAATATTTTTGCTATTGAACTTTATTAGATGAGAATTTTGTTTTTTTTTTATCTCATTCCTGTTTTCAGTGTGTATATTTTGGATATTAATCTGTTAACACAATCAAATTTTTGTTTTATTTAATTTCTTGTGTTCCATAAGTACATTTTTGATACTAGACTTTTATCACATGAGAAATTTGTTTTGTTTTTCTTATTTCTTGAGTTAAAAGTCTATATTTTGGATATTACAACTTTATCTGATGAGACTTTTTGTTTTCTTTAATTTCTTGTGTTCAGTAAGTATATTTTTGAATTTGGTCTTTTTCCATGGGAATTTTGTATTGGTTTTCTGATTTCTAGTGTTCAAGATGTATATTTGGATCACAGTCCTTTATCATATGAGAATTTTGGTTTTATTTATTTAATTATGTTCAAATTTTATAATTTGGATATTAGAAATTTATCAGGTGAGTATTTTTGTTTCATCTAATTTCATATGTTCAATAAGAATGTATTTGATATTTGATCTTTATCATTTACATGATTTCTTGTGTTTATGTGTATATTTGGGATATTCACTCTTTATCAGATGAGAATTTTTGTTTATTTATCTGATTTCTTGTGTTTAATATGTATATTTTGGATATTAGACTTTTATATGATGAAATTTTTTTAAATTTCTTGTGTTGAATAAGTATATTTTTGTTATTAGATCTTTATCACATGAGAATATTTCTTTTGTTTTTCAGATTTCTAGTGTTCAATATGCATATGTTGGATATTAGACAATTACCTGCTAAGAATTTTTGATTTATTTATTTGATTTCTTGTGTTCAATATGTATATTTGGATCACAGTCCTTTATCATATGAGAATTTTGGTTTTATTTATTTAATTATGTTCAAATTTTATAATTTGGATATTAGAAATTTATCAGGTGAGTATTTTTGTTTCATCTAATTTCATATGTTCAATAAGAATGTATTTGATATTTGATCTTTATCACATGAGAATTTTTTGTTTTTTTGATTACTTGTGTTCAGTTTGGATATTTTTGGATATTAGGTTTTTATCAGATAAGAATTGTATTATTATTTAACTGATTTCTAGTGTTCAATATGTACATTTTGTATATAGACCTTTTTCAGGTGAGAATTTTTGTTTTATTTAATTTGTTGTGTTCAATTATAATGTTTTTGATATTTGATGATTATCACATGAACATTTTTTTCTTTTCCTGATTTCTTTTGTTCCATATGTATATTTTGGATATTAAACATTTATCAAGTCAGAATTTTTGTTTTATTTAATTTCTTGAGTTCAATAAGTGTATTTTGAATAAGACCCTTATCAGATGACAATTTATGATTTATATGTGTGATATCTTGGGTTCAATTTGTATTTTTGGTATACTAGCCCTTTATCTGATCATAATTTCTGTTTTATTTGTCTGATAATTTCTGTTTTATTTATCTGATTTCTTGTGCCCAGTATGTATATTTTGGATATTATACTTTTATCAGGTGAAATGTTTTGTTTTATTTATCTGATTTCCTGTGTTCAATGTGTATATGAGGGATATTAGACTGTTGCTAAAGTTTTCCTGCCTGGCCCACAGTCAGGACAAATCTCTCTCACCCACCAGTCCCAAGCCGCTCAAACCCAATCAAGTAAACACAGAGACTTATATTGGTTACAAACTGTATGGCTGTGGCAGGCTTCTTGCTAACTGTTCTTACAGCTTAAATTAATCCATTTCTATTAATCTATACCTTGCCACGTGGCTTGTGGCTTACCGATACTTTACATCTTCCTTATCCTGATGGCGGCTGGCAGTGTATCCCTGACTCAGCCTTCCACTTCCCAGCTCTATTCTCCTCTTTGTCCCGCCTATACTTACTGCCTGGCCACGGGCCAATCAGTGATTTATTTATTGACCAATCAGCAACACATTTGACATACAGACCATCACACAGCATTAGACTTTTATCAGATGAGAATTTTTATTTAATTTCTCTGATTTCTTGTGTTCAATATGTATATTTTGTTATTAGACATTATCCGATGGAATTTTCCTTTTATTTATCTGGTATCTTGTGTTGAATATCAATATTTCAGATATTAGACCTTTATCAGTGAAGAATTTTTGTTTTATTTATCTGATTTCTTGTGTTGTATGTCTATTTTGGATATTAGTCCTTTATTAGATGAGAATTTTCCTTTTATTTTATTTCTTGTGTTCAATATATTATATTTTTGATATTAGACATTTATCAGATGACAATTTTTATTTTATTTATTTTCTGGTGCTCAATATGTATATTTTGGATATTGGACCTTTATCAGATGAGAATTTTTTATTAATCAGATTTGTTGAGTTAAATATGTATATTTTGAATATCAGAACTTTATCTGATGACAATATATTTTTTATTTATCAGGAATCCTGTGTTCAATGTGTATATTTTGGATACTAGACTTTTATCAGGTGAGAATTTTTGTTTTATTTAGTTTCTTGTGTTCCATATATATATATTTTGGATATTAAACTTTTTCACATGAATACTTTTGTTTTATTTATCTAATTATGTTCAATGTGTATATTTTGGATATTACACTTCTATCAAATGAGAATATTTGTTTTGTTTATATGATATCTTGGGTTCAATACGTTTATTTTGGATAATAGCCCTTTATCAGGTGAGAATTTTAGTTTTATTTATCTGATTTCTCATGTTCAATATTTATATTTTCAATTTCAGAACTTGAAAGGGTGGGAATTTTTGTTTAATCTAATTTCTTCTGTTCCATATATATTTTTAGATATTAGACTTTCATCAGATGAGAAGTTTTGTTTTATTTATCTAATTATATTCAATATGTATATTTTAGATATTAGACCTTTATCAGATGAGAATTTTCATTTTATTTATATGATATCTTGGGTTCAATGTATATATTTGGAATATTTAATGTTTATCAGATTAGAATTTTTGTTTTATTTATATAATTTTTGTGTTCATTATGTTTATTTTTGGTGTTAGACCTTTATCTGATAATTTTTATTTTATTCATCTGATTTCTTGTGTTCAATAAGTATATTTTTGATATTTGACCTTTATCACTTGAGAATTTTTATTTTGTTTTTTTTGTTTTATTTTGTTAGATATGTTTACTTTTGGTATTAGACCTTTATCAAATGAGGTATATGTTGTATTTTTGACATTTCAAATGGTACATTTTGTTGTATTTATCTGATTTCTTGTTTTCAATATATATATTTTAGATATTAGACCTTTATCAGATGGAATTTTCCTTTTATTTACTTAGTATATTGTGTTCAATATCTATATTTTGTATATGAGACCATTTTCAGATGTGAATTTTTGTTGTATTTATCTTAATTTATTTGTTCTATATGTCTATTTTGGATATTAGTCCCTTATTAAATGAGAATTTTTGTTTTATTTAATTTTGTTTGTTCAATATGTATATATTTGTATTAGACATTTATCAGATGATAATTTTTGTTTTATTTACCTAATTATGTTACATATGTATATTTTTGATATTAGACCTTTCACAGATAAGATTTTTTTATTTTATCTGATTTCTTGTGTTTAATAGGTATATTTTTTATATTAGACATTTATCAGAACAGAATTTTTGTTTTATTTTATTTTTTGTGTTCAATAAGTGTATTTTTCACATTAGACCTTTATCACGTGAGAATTTTGCTTTGTTTTTCTGATTTATTGTGTTCTATATGTATGTTTTGAATATTAGACATCAGGTGAGAATTTTTGTTTTATTTATCTCATTATGTTCCATGTAAATATTTTTGATATCAGATTTTTATCAGATTAGGATATTCCTTTATTTAATTTTTGGTGTACAGTATGTATATTTTGTATATTAGACTTTTATCAGGAGAATTTTTGTTTAATTTAATTTCTTGTGTTCAGTATGTATATTTTTCATATTAGCCCTATAACAGATAAAATTTTTGTTTATTTATCTAATTATGTTCAAAATGTATATTTTGGATATTAGACCATACCAGATGAGAATTTTTGTTTTATTTTTATGATTTCTTGTGTTCAAAATGCATATTTTGGATATTAGACCTTTACGAGATGAGAAGTTTTATTTTATATATTTGATTTCTTGTGTTCAGTATGCATACTTTGGATATTAGTTCTTTATCAGGTGAAAAATTTTGGTTCATTTAATTTCGTGTGCTCAGTATGTATATTTGATATTAGACCTTTATCAGATGAGAATTTTCATTTTATTTATCTGATTTCTTGTGTTTAATATGTATATTTTGGATAATAGACCTATATCCGATGAGATTTTCCCTTTTATTTATTTGATTTCTGGTGTTCAACATGTATATTTTGGTTATTAGATTTTTATCAAATGAGAATTTTTGGTTTATATATCTAATTATTTTCCATATGCATATTTTTGATATTAGAACTTTTTTGGATGTGAATTTTTCTTTTAATTATTTACTTGTGTTCAGTATGTGTATTTTGGATATTAGACCTTAATCAGGTGAGAATTTTTGTTTTATCTTCCTAATGATATGCAATATCTATATTTTGGATATTAGACCTTTATCAGATGGGAGTATTTATTTAAATATATGATATCCTTGTTCAATGCATATATTTTAAATAGTAGATCTTTATCAAATTAGCGTTTTGTTTTCTTTATGTAATTTCTTTTGTTCAATATGTTTATTTTTGGTATAAAATCTTTATCAGATGAGAATTTTTGTTTTATTTATCTGATTGTTTGTGTTCAATAAGTATATTTTTGATATTTGACCTTTATCACGTTAGAATTATCGTTTATTATTCTGATGTCTTTTGTTCAATATGTGTATTTTAGATATTAGTAATTTGTCAGATGAGAGTTTTTGTATTAGTTAACTAATTATGTTCAATCTGTATATTTTGGATATTAGACCTTTAAAAGATGAGAATTTTTGTTTTATTTTATTTCTTGTATTCCATAGGTATATTTTTTATATTAGACCTTTATCAGAGCACAATTTTTATTTTATTTTATTTCTTGTGTTCAAAAAGTATATTTCTCACATTAGACCTTTATCATGTGATAATTTTGTTTGGTTTTACTGATTTCTTGTGTTTTATATGTATATTTTGAATATTAGACCTTTATCAGGTGAGAATTTTTGTTTTATTTATCTGATTTCTTGTGTTCAATATGTATATTTTTGTTATTAGACCTTTATCAGGTGAGAATTTTTGTTTTATATAATTTCTTGTGTTCAGTATGTATATTTTGGATATTAGATGTATGTCAGATAAGAATTTTTGCTTTATTTATTTTATTTCTTGTGATCAATGTGTATATTTTGTGTATTAGACTTTTATCAGGTGAGAATTTTTGTTTTATTTATCTAATTATGTTCAATATGTGTATTTTGATTATTAGATCTTGATTAGATGAGAATATTTGTTTATTTATCTGATTTCTCCTTTCAATATGTATATTTTGGATATTAGACCTTTATCAGATGAGCATTTTTGTTTTATTTATCTAATTATGTTCAATATATATATTTTGGATATTAGACTTTATCAGGTATAATTTTCTATGTTCTTTAACTTCTTGGGTTCAATAAGTACATATTTGATATTAGACCTTTATCAGATGACAATTCTTGTTTTATTTTTCTAATTATATTCAATAGGTATATTTTGGATAGTAGACCATAATCTGATTAGAATTTTTGTTTTATTTTGTTTATTTTATTTTATTTTTGTTTCTGGTTTCTTGGGTACATGTATATTTTGGACATTAGACCTATATCAGATGGGAATTCTTTTTTTGACTCTTGGGCAGTTTATTTTTTCATTAAAAGTTTTCTTTTCTTTTTTTATTTAATTAAATTAAAATTCAAATATCAGCCATGGATTCCCCCATCATCTCTCCTCCCATCCCCCAGACTCTTCCCTCAAACCACCCCTTCATTCCCACCTCCTCTAAGGCAAGGTGTCCCCTGGGGAGTCAACCCAGCATGGTAGACTCAACCTAGGAAGATCCAGTCCCCTCCTCCCTACACCCAGGCTAAACAAAGTGTCCTAGCAAAGGCCCCAGGCTCCAGAAAGCCAGCCCATGAACCAAGGACAGGTCCTGACTACACTGCCTGGGGGCATCCGAAATAGATCAAGCTCATCAACTGTCTCACTTATCCATAGGGCCTGGTTCAGATCCATGAGGGCTCCTCAGCCATTGGTTCATAGTTCATGTGTTTCTACTGGTTTGGCTATTTGTCCCTGTGTTTTTCCAATCATGGTCTCAATATCTTGTGGAAAAGGTAGTCCTGAGAAGTTAGAGAATGGAACTTTGGGAAATGAAGCTCTGATGACATAGTGAAGGGAACTGTGGGAAATGTAGATTTTATGTCATGGAGAAAGGCACAGAGGGAAATGTAGTTCTGAAGAAATGAAGAAAAGCACTGTGGGAAATGAAGTTCTGATGATATAGAGAAAGCACTGTGGGAAATGTAGTTCCGATGATACAGAGAATAGAACTGTGGTAGATGTAGTTCTGAAGACACAGAGAAAAGCACTGTGGGAATTAAGTTTTGATGAGGTAGGGAAAGGAACTTGGGAAATGTAGTTCTGATTACATAGAGAAAGACACCCTGGGAAATGTAGACATGACAATGTAGAGAATGGAACTGTGAGGAATGTAGTTATGATGACATAGAGAATTGAACTGTGGGAAATGAAGTGCTGATGAAAGAGAGAAAGGACATGTGGGAAGTGTAGTTCTGATTACACTGGAAATGGCACTGTGGGAAATGCAGTCCTGAGAAGATAGAGAATGGAACTGTTGGAAATGTAGTTCTAATGGCATATAGAATGGAACTGTCAAAAATTGTAGTTCTGGGCCAGGTGGTGGTGGCTCATGCCTTTAATCCCAGCACTCGGGAAGCAGAGCCAGGCGGATCTCTGTGATTTCGAGGCCAGCCTGGGCTACCAAGTGAGTCCCAGGAAAGGCGCAAAGCTACACAGAGAAACCCTGTCTCGAAAAACCAAAAAAAAAAAAATTGTAGTTCTGATAATGTAGAAAAGGCACTGAGGGAAATGTATTTCTATGACACAGAGAAAGGTACTGTGGGTAATGTAGTTCTGAGGAGGTAGAGAAATGTACTGTGGGAAATGTAGTTCTAATGACACAGAGAATGGAACTCTGGGAAATTTAGTTCTGATGAAAGAGAAAAAGGCACTGTGCAAACTGTAGTTCTGATGACATAAGGAATGGACCTGTGGGAAATGTAGGTCTGAAGACATAGAGAATGGAACTGTGGGAAATGTAGTTCTGATGTTGTAGAGAAGGGCACTGAGGGACGTGTAGTTTTGATGAGAAAGACAAAGACACTGTGAGAAATGCAGTTTTGATGACATAGGGAAAAGAACTTTGCAAATTGTAGTTCTGAGGAAACAGAATTGCACTATGGGAAATGTATTTCTGAGAAGGTAGAGAATGGAACTGTGGGAAATGGAATTTTGATAACATAGTAAATGGAACTGTGGAAAATGTAGTCTTGATATTATAGAACATAGACTGTGGTAAATATAGTTCTGATGATGTAGAGAAAGGCACTGAGTGAAATATAGTTCTGATGACAAAAAGAAAAGAACTGTGGGAAATGTACTCATGTGAAGTTAAAGATTGGAACTTTGGGAAATGTAGTTCTGAGTAGGTAGAGAATGGAGCTGTGGGAAAGTTAGTTTTGATGTCATAGGGAATGGAATTGTGGGGTTTGTAGTTCTGATGACTTAGACTATGGTACTCTGGGAAATGTAGTTCTGATGAAAGAGAGAAAGGTACTGTGGAAAATGAAATTCTAAACATGTAGAGCAAGGCTCTGTGGGAAATGTAGTTCTGATGACATAGTGAATGGAGCTGTTGGAAATGTAGTTCTGATGACATAGAGTATGGAACTGTGGGAAATATCATTCTGACAATGTAGCAAAAGGTCATTTGGGAAATGTAGTTCTGATGACATAGAGAAAGGCACTTTCAGAAATTTATTTCTGAGGACATAGAGAAAGGCACAGTGGGAAATGTAGTTCTGAGAAGTTAGAGAGTGGACTTTGGAAAATGTAGTTCTAGTGACATAGTGAATGCAACTGTGGGAAATGCAGTCTTGACAAAGTAGAGAATGGAAATGTGGGAAATGTAGTTCTGATCACATATATACTGAAACTGAAAAAATGTAGTTCTGATGACATAGAACATGGAACTGTGGGAAAATGTAGTTCTGGTGACTTAGAGAAAGGCACTGTGGGAAATGTAGTCCTGATATCATAGTGAATGGTCCTGTGGGAAATGTAGTCCTGACATTGTAGATAATGGAACTGTGGGAAATGTAGTTCTGATGACATAGCAAATGGAAATGTGAAAAACTGTATTTCTGATGATGTACCGAATGGTGATGAGGGAAATCTACTTCTGATGAGACAGAAAAAGGCACTGTGGGAAATGTAGTTCTGATACTGCACAGAAAGGGATTGTAGAAAGTGTCGTCCTGAGAAGTTAGTGATTTGAATTTGGAAAATGTAGTTCAAATGAAATAATGAATGGAACTGTGGGATGTAGTTCTCATGACACAAAGAATGGCACTGAGGTAAACGTAGTTCTGAAGACACATAGAAAAGCATTGTTGGAAATGGAGTTTTGATGAGGTATGGAAAGGAACTTTGGGAAATGTATTTCTGATGACACAGAGAAAGGCACTGGGGGAAATGTAGCCCTGAGAAGTTAGAGAATGAAACTTTGATAAAAGTAGTTCTGATGACTTGGAGAATGGAACTGTGGGAAATGTAGTCTTGAGAATGTAGAGAATGGAACTGTTGGAATTATAGTTCTGATGTCATAGAGAATGGAACTGTGGGAAATGTAGTTCTGATGACAGAGAGAAAGGCACTGTGGGAAATGTAGTCCTGAGGAGGTAGGGGATGGAACTTTGGGAAATGTAATTGTGATGACACAGTGAATGGATTTGTGGGAAATGTAGTTCTGAAGACCTAGAGATAGACACTCAAGGAAATGTAGTCATGACAATATAGTGAATGGAAATCTTTGAAATGTAGTTCTGATGACATAGAGAATGGAACTGTGGTAAATGTAGTTCTGATGTTGTAGAGCAAGGCACTGGGGAAATGTTGTTCTGAAGACATAGAGAAAGGCACTGTGGAAAATGTAGTTCTGAAGACACAGTGAAAGGTACAGTGGGAAATTTGTATCTGATGACACACAGAAAGGCATTGTGGGAAATGTAGTTCTGATATATACAAAGGTACTTTGGCAAACATAGTTCTGATGTCACAGAGAATGTCACTGTGGGAAATTTTGTTCTGATATGCAGAGAAAGACACTGAGGGAAATTCCATTATGATGCTGTAGAGAAAGGCTCTGTGGGTAATGTAGTCCTGATGACACAGAGAAAGGCACTGTGAGAAATGTAGTCCCAAGAAGGTAGAGAATGGAACTTGGATAAATGTAGTTCTGATGACCTAGAAAATGGTACTGTGGGAAATGTAGTCCTGATAATGTAGAAAATGGAAATGAGGGAAATGTAGGTCTGATGACATAGTGAATTGAACTGAGGGAAATGTAGTTCTGATGACCTAGAAAAAGACATTCTGGGAAATGTAGTCATGACAATATAGTTTATGGAACTCTTTGTATTGTCTTTAGAACTACATCTACCATACAGCAATGCTCTGTGTCATCAGAACTACATTTCACACAGTGACTTTCTCTATATCATCAGACCGACATTTCCCACTGTGCCTTTCTACGTTCCCTATGTCATCAAAACAACATTTCCCACAGTTCCATTCTCTCCCTTCTCAGAACTACATTTCCCAAAATGACTTTTTCTGTTACATCAGAACTACATTTCCCACAATTTCATTTATTATGTCATCAAAACTACGTTTCCCACACTTCCATTTTCTTTCTTCTCAGGACTACATTTTTCACAGTGCCTTTCTCTGCATCATCATTACTACAATTCCCAAAATTCCTTTCCCTACATCACCAAAACTGCATTTCCCACCACCCCTTTCTCTGTGACTTCAGGACTACTTTTACCACACTGCCTTTGTCTCTGTAATCGGGGCTTCATTTCCCGCAGTGCCTCTCTCTATGTAACGAGAACTACATTTCCCACAGTGCCATTCTCTACACAGAGAATGTATTTCTGATGACAAAGAGAAACGAACTGTTGGAAATGTAGTTCTGATGACACAGAGAAAGGCACAGTGGGAAATGTAGTTCTGATAATGTAGAGAAAGGTATTAGAGGAAATATAGTTCTGATGTCACAGAGAATGGCACTGTGGGAAATTTATTTCTGATGACACACTGAAAAGCAGTGTGGTAAATGTAGTTCTAATGACATAGAGAATGGATTTCTGGTAAATGTAGTTCTGAAGACAGAGGAAAGCATGGTGGAAAATGTAGTTGTGAAATGTAGAGAATGGAACTGTTTGAAATATAGTTCTGTGATATAGTGAACGGAACTGTTGGAAATGAAGTTCTGATGACATCGTGAATGGAATTTGGGAAACATATTTCTGACGGCATAGAGAATAGAACTTTGGGAAATGTAGTTCTGATGATGTAGAAGGAGGCATTATGAGAAATGTAGTCTGGAGGAGGTAGAAAATGGACCTGTGGGAGATGAAGTATTGATGACAGAGTGAAGGGCACTGTGGGAAATGAAGTTGTTATGACAAAAAGTAATACACTCGGGGAAATGTAGTTCTGATGATGGAGAGCAAAGCTCTTTGGAAATGTAGTTCTGTTGATATAGTGAATGGAACTCTGGGAAATTTAGTTCTTTTCACATAGAAAATGGAATGGTGGGTAATATAGTCTAGACAATGTAGAGAATGGAACTGTGGGAAGTGTAGTTCAAATGATATGTAGAATGGAACTGTGAAAAAAATGTAGTTCTGATGACCTAGAGAAAGATCATGGGGAACATATTTCTGATGACAAAGAGAAACCAACTGTTGGAAGTATAGTTCTGATGACACAGAGAAAGACACAGTGGGAAATGTTGTTCTGATGATGTAGAGAAAGGTATTAGAGGAAATATAGTTCTGATGTCACAGAGAAAGGCACTGTGGGAAATGTAGTTCTGATGACAGAGCTATAGGATCTCTGATAAATGTAGTTCTGAAGAAAAGGAGGAAAGCACGGTGGGAAATTAAGCTCTTAAAGGTAGGGAAAGGAACTTTGGTAAATGTAGTTCTGATGACATAGGGAATTGAACTATGGAAAATGTAGTTCTGATGAAAGAGAAAAAGGAACTGTGAGAAATGTAGTTCTGATTACACAGGGAAAGGCACTATGGGAAATGTATTTCTGATGATGGAACATTGGGAAGTGTAGATTTGTTGATATAGTGAATAGAACTCTGGGAAATGTAGTTCTGATGGCCTAGGGAAAGACACCCTGGGAAATGTAGTCATAACAATGTAGAATGGAACTGTGGGAAATGTAGTTCTGATAACATAGAGTAAGGCAATTTGGAAAATGTACTTCTAATGAAGCAGAGAAAGGAACTGTGGAAAATGTAATTCTGATGATGTGGAGAAAGGTACTATGGGAAATGTAGTTCTGATGTCACAGAGAAGTGCATTGTGGGAAATTGATTTCTGATAAAATAAAGGTGATGTGGGAAATGTAGTTATAATGATATAGAGAATGGATCTGTGAGAAATGTAGTCCTGAGAATGTAGAGAATGGAACTTTGGGAAAGGTAGTTCTGATGACTTAGTGAATTGAACTGTGGGAAATGTAGTTCTGATGACACAGAGAAAGGCACTATGGGAAATGTTCTGATAACACACAGAGAGGCACTTCGGGAAATGTAGTTCTGATAACACAGAGAAAGGCAGTGTGAGAAATGTAGTTCAGATAATGTAGAGAAAGGCACTGAGGAAATGTCATTATGATGAGGTAGAGAAAGGCTCTTTGGGAAATCGAGTCCTGAAGACACAGAGAAAGGCACTGTGGGAAATGTGCTCCTCAGAAGGTAGGGAATGGAACTTTGGGAAATTCAACTCTGATGACATAGGTAAGGGAACTTTGGGAAAGGTAGTTCCGATGACATGGAGAAAGACACTCTGGGAATGTAGTCATAATATTGTAGGGAATGGAACTGCTTGAAATGAACTTCTGGTGACATAGAGAATGGAACTGTAGGAAACTTAATTCTGATCATGTAGAGAATGGAACTGTGGGAAAATGTAGTTCTGATGATGAAAATAAAGGTACAGTGGGAAATGTATTTCTGTTGACAGAGTGAATGGAATTGTGGGAAATGTAGCTGTGATGACTTAGAGAAAGACACTCTGGGAAATGTAGTCCTGCATTGTAGAGAATTGAACTGTGGGAAATGTAGTTCTGATGAAAGAGAGAAAGGAACTGCTGGAAATGTAGTTCTGATGATGTACAGCAAGGCACTGTGGGAAATGAAGTTCTAATGATGTAGTGAATGGAACAGTTGGAAATGTATCCTTGACAATGTAGAGAATGGGACTGTGGGAAATGTAGTTCTGATGACATGTAGAATGGAACTGTGAAAAAAATGTATTTCTGATGACGTAGAGAAAGGCACTGAGGGAAATGTCATTTTGATGATGTAGAGAAAGGCTGTTTGGAAAATGTAGTTCTCATGACACAAAGTAAGGCATTGTGGAAAATTTATTTCCAAAGACACAAATAAAGGCACTGTAGGAAATACAGTTCTTTCTATGTAGAGAACAACTGTGGGAAATTTAGTTCAGATGACGCACTGAAAGGCGTGGTGGAAAATGTAGTCCTGAGAAGGTAGAGAATGGAACTGTGGGAAATGTAGTTTGGTGACTTAGGGAAAGAGAGTCTGGGAAATTTTGACCTGACTTTGTTGAGAATGGAACTCTGGGAAATGTTGTTTTGATGACATAGAGAATTTAACTATGGGAATTATAGTTCTTATGAAATAGAGAAAGGAACTTGGGGAAATGTAGTTCTGATGATGTAGAGCAAGGCTTCTTGGGAAATGTAGTTTTGATGACACAGGGAAAGGCACAGAGGGAAATATAGTTCTGAAGACATGAAAAGCAGCACTGTGGGAATTGTAGTTCAGATGATATAGAGAAAGAACTGTGTGAAATACAGTTCTGATTATATAGAGAAAGGCACTGTGGAAAAAGTAGATCTGATGGTTTAGAGGAAGGCACTGTGGGTAATATAGTTTTGATGATACAGGGAAAGGCACGGGGGGATATGCAGTTCTGATGACATCAAGAGAAGATATGTGGGAAATGTAGTTCTGATGACATAGAGAACAGCACTGTGGTAAATGAATTTCAGATGATGTTTAGAAAGGCACAGTTAAGTATGTAGTTCTGATGACATAGAGAACGGAACTCTTGGAAATGTAGTTGTGATGAAAGAGAGAAAGGTACTGTGGAAAATGATATTCTAAACATGTAGAGCAAGGCTCTGTGGGTATTGTAGTTCTGATGACATAGTGACTGTAACTGTGGGAAATGTAGTTCTGATGACATAGAGAATGGAACTATGGAAAATGTAGTTCTGATATGTAGAGAAAGGTAATTTTGGAAATGTAGTTCTGATGACTTAGAGAGAGACACCCTGGGAAATATAGCCCTGACATTCATGAGAATGGAACTGTGGAAACATAGCTCTGATGACATAGATAATGGAACTCTGGGAAATGTAGTTGTGAAGAAGAGAGAAAAGAACTCATTCTGAAAACACAGAGAAAGGCACTGTGGGAAAATTGTATCTCTTGAAACACGGAAAGGCACTCTGGTAAATGTAGTTCTAATGACACAGAGAAAGTCACTGTGGGAAAAGTGATTTGGATGATGTAGAGAAAGTTACTTTGGCAAATATAGTTCTGATGTTACTGAGAAAGGCAATGTGGGAAATGTTGTTCTGATAATGTGGAGAAAGTCACTGAGGGAAATTTTCTTTTTGATGATGTAGAGGAAGGCTCGTGGCTAATGTAGTCCTAATGACACAGAGAAGGGCACTATGGTAAATGTAGTCTTGACATTGTTGAGAATCAAACTGTGGGAAATGTAGTCCTGATGACATAGTTAAGGAAACTTTGGTAAATGTAGTACTGAAGACCTAGAGAATGGAAATGTAGTCCTGATAATGTCTAGAATGGAACTGTGGGAAATGTAGTTCTGATGACACATATAATAGAACTGTGATAAAATGTAGTTCTCATGATGTACAGAAAGGCACTGGGGGAAATGTGGTTCTTATGACAGTGAATGGAACTGTGGGAAATGTAGTTTTGATGATGTAGAGAAAGGCACATAGGAAATGTCATTATGATGAGGTAGAGGAAGGCTATTTGGATAATGTAGTTCTAGTGAGACAGAGTAAGGCACTGTGGGAAATGTAGTCCTGAGGAGGCAGAGAATGGAACTTTGGAAAATGTATTTCTGATGACATAGTGAATGGAGGTGTGGGAAATGTAATTCTGATGACCTAGAGAAAGATACTCTGGGAAATGCTGTCATAACAATGTAGTGAATGGTACTGTGGGAAATGTAGTTCTGATGACACAGAGAAAGAAACTTTGGGAAATGTATTTCTGATGATGTAGAGAATGGAACTATGTGCATTGTAGTTCTGAGTAGGTAGAGAATTGAACTGTGGGAAATGAAGTTTTGATGAGATAGTGTGTAGATGTAACCAACGGTCTTATTAAATAAGAAACACAGAGCCAATTCAGAGAAGAAAGCCAAGAGGTCAGAGCTAAGAGCCTCACCCTTCCTGATTCAGGGATCCTCTCCAGCCAAGAGAGCTCTCCGAAAAGGGACCTACTTCCTGTGTGTGTATCTCTTTATAGTCTTTCTGTTCTGCCTTGTCATTGGTTGTAAACCCAAACATGTGACTGCCTCATCACTGCCTGTATGTACCGCCCTCCAGGTCCTTAAAGGCGTGCGCCACCGCCGCCACGCACTTGCTATGGCTCCAATAGCTCTGACCCACAGACAACTTTATTTATTAACATACAATTAAAATCACATTTCAGTACAAGTAAAATACCACCACATTTCCCCTTTTCTATTTTAATAAAAAGGAAAAAAAAGAAAAAGATTATAACTAACAAAAGAAAAACTATATACAAAAGTACAATGACTATATACAATATATACAAGTAATAAATGTCTAAACAATGTCTAGTCCATTTGTATTTGACAAATTCAGAGAAAACAATTTCATTATCTATCTTATTTTGTTAAGTCCAAAATGTATCTAATTCACTTCCTATCCTAATTAATCTTCAACTATAACTAACTAACCTTCAACTATAACTACCTAATCTTCAACTCCCTCAGAGACCCAAGAAGGAAATAATATTAGCTAACAAAAATAAAAACAGAAAGTGCATGCAAGCAACTTCCAAAAAATTTGTGAGTTGACAGAAACAGCCAGCTGCCTGGAAAGTCACCTGAGGTTTCTCCACAGTGTTGGGGCATCATCTTCAGCCTATAGGCTTAGCGTATCTGACAGACTCATCTGTGAAGTAGGATGTACACAAGGTCATAAGTTCAACCTCACATTGGGTGAGAGCAGTCCATGTACCGGAAACACCTGAATTCCACTAATGTCATGTCATGTTTCAGGATTTTAAATTCTGGAAATAGTTGTTGGTTTTTTAATTCAGCTGTCCATTCTTCTTGGCTGTGTATATATGGCTTCATCTCAGCATCTCGTTCTTCTCCACATCCCTCTGTCAAATGCCAGTTTACTATTGCGAGGTGTGAGCTTAGTTACTCTTCAAGAATAACTGTTTCAGCTGCTGTTCCATTGCACATCAGAAGCCATCGGCCCACTGCATATTCAGCTGCCTTCGAAGAAAAGGGCACTGTTCCTTTCCTGGATTGTGAAGATCACTTCAGGGATGGTGCCATATTGTCCTGGCCTCTGAAGATGCCTTTTGATAAAGCCATAACCACACTTGTTTTGGCAAGAATCAGTAGTTTTTTGTTTCATGTCCTGTCTGTCCATTTTGTCAGTAGTTGATTCGAGGATACTTTGTTGTCCAGTGGCTAACTTTTGCCACAATGAAAGTTAACTCCATATGCAGTTTCTTCAATGCCCATATTTTCTCTGAAGTAGATTGGTACTTTCTATCCATAATTTTTCAATGTCCTCCTTAGTTAAAGGTACGACAATTTCTGCTGGGTCTATTCCTGCTAATTGACGAAGTCTCAATTTTCCTTTCCAAATCAAGTCAGAGATTTTTTCCACATAAGTTTTTAATTTTTTATTTGGTTTATTTGGTAAAAATATCCATTCTAATATAATATCTTCCCTCTGCATTAATATTCCTGTAGGAGAATGCCTAGAAGGTAAAATAACCAAAATGCAATCCAGCTTTGGATCAATATGATCCACGTGCCCTTCATGTACTTTCTTTTCTACCAAGACCAATTCTTTCTCAGCTTCAGGTGATAATTCTCTTGGACTATTTAAGTCCTTGTCACCTTCTAAGGTTTTGAACAAATTATGCAATTCATCATTTTTTACCCCGACAATAGTTCTTAGATGAGAAATATCTTCAAATAATCTTTGAAAGTCATTAAGTCTGTAGTAGATCTCTCCTTATTTGCACCTTTTGGGGTCTAATTTTTTGTAGCTCTATTTTATATCCTAAATAATTAATAGAATCTCCTCTTTGTATCTTTTCAGGAGCAATTTGTAATCCCCAGCAAGGCAAAATTTTCTTTACTTCTTCAAACATTCTTTCTAAAGTATCTGCATTTGAGTCAGCTAGTAAAATATCATCCATATAATGATAAATTATAGATTTAGGAAATTTTTTACATATCACTTCCAATGGCTGTTGTACAAAATATTGGCACAGAGTTGGGCTATTCAACATTTCCTGTGGGAGGACCCTCCATTGAAATCTTTTAACCAGTTGAGAATTATTGTAAGTAGGCACTGTGAAAGCAAATCTTTCTCTGTCTTTTTCTTGTAAGGGTATTGAAAAGAAACAGTCTTTTAAATCAATAACTATGAGAGGCCATCCTTTTGGTAACAGAGTAGGCAAAGGAATTCCAGATTGTAGAGAGCCCATTGGCTGAATTACTTTGTTAATTACTCTAAGGTCTGTTACCATTCTCCATTTACCAGATTTCTTCTTAATAACAAATACAGGAGAATTCCAAGGGCTGGTTGATTCTTCAATATGCTGAGCATTTAACTGTTCTTCTACCAGCTCTTCTAAAGCCTGGAGTTTCTCTGCTGTTAAAGGCCATTGCTGGACCCATACAGGCTTGTCTGTTAACCATTTTAAAGGTAAAGCTGTTGTTGTTTTTGGAAGATCATTAGTTGTTGTGCCCTGTTCTTGTATAATATGGATGGCTGGTGACCACTCAGAATAATGCCTTCTCAT
This sequence comes from Peromyscus californicus insignis, assembly GCF_007827085.1. NCBI lineage: Eukaryota > Metazoa > Chordata > Mammalia > Rodentia > Cricetidae > Peromyscus > Peromyscus californicus. The sequence continues at coordinate 489,394 of NW_026294543.1, forward strand.
ATTTCTCTCAGAAACATGTGCTAGTTTATGATTTGTTTCTGAGATTGGAGGTATGTTAATCTGAGTATTCCATTGTTGTAACAAGTCTCGACCCCACAGGTTCATAGCTATGTTAGCCACATATGGCTTTAATTTTGCTCTCTGTCCTTCTGGACCTATACATTCGAGCCATCTTGCACTCTGTTTCACCTGAGATAATGTCTCAATTCCTAACAGTTGAATGTTTACCTCCTGAAGAGGCCAAGTTGGATGCCAAAATTCTGGTGCAATTATGGTAACGTCCACACCTGTGTCTACCAGACCAGACAGGAAACACCAATTATTTTTATCGATAATTTTGGTCTTTGTTCATTAATAGAAGTTTGCCAAAAAATTTTCTTTATGTTTTCTCCTGAATTTTCTATTCTCTCTGTTTCATCATCCTGACCAGCATGACTTATTCCAATAGGCATTTGGTTATTTAATTGCTCTGAGTAGGGGTTTCCTCTACAACTGCAGGAAAGGTTTGAACTGGATTTGCTATTGGGGCCTGCATGAGGCCCCTCTGGGAGTTTCCCGAAGACTGAGGCAAAGGATTACCCTGTCTGTCCCTTGTTGATCTACATTCGTTGGTCCAGTGTTTTCCCTTACCACACCTTCTGCATACTCCAGAAGGAAGGGGCATTCTGTTGCCATTGTTCCTTGAGGAAACATTGTTTCTAGGAATTACCTGTTTACAGTCCCTTTTCAAATGTCCTTGCTTTCCACATCCAAAACATCTAACATTCCTCAAACCTTTTGAAATTGCTTCGCCTACCCACATATCATCATGCTTATGAGCTTCAACATTAACCGTGTCTCTAATCCAATCTTCCAAAGGTGCAGATCTTGCCTTTAATGGCCTGATTATTGTTTTGCATGCTGCATTCGCATTCTCAAAGGCCAAAGTTTCAATTGTTATCTTACTAGCTTCTGAATCTGGGACCATTCTCTTTACTGCTGAAGCCAGTCTTTGTAAAAAAATCTGTGAAAGATTCTTTTGGGCCTTGTACAACCTTTGTAAATGACTCAGTTTTTTTCCTGGTTCCTCAACTCTGTCCCATGTATTCAAGGCTGCTGTTCGACATAAAATTAGGGTTTGGACATCATATAAACATTGTGCTTGTGCTGAAGCATATTGACCTTCTCCAATAAGCTGATCCTGGCAGACTTGTATTCCTTTATCCCTCCACTGTTTTTCTATGTTTTTAGCTTCATCCTTGAACCAAGTTAGCCACTGAAGCCTTTGACTGGGTTCAAGAACAGCTTGTGCCAGCTCCCGCCAATCCTGTGGTACAATCCTATTATATGTTGACCAAGAGTTTAACATTTGCTTTACATATGGGGAATGCATGCCATAAGATACTATTGCCTCCTTAAACCTTCGTAAATCTAACATTTCAATTGGAGCCCAAATATTTTGTTTAGTCATTTGATCAGGCAACTGCTGTATGGTTACTGGACAAACTAAGGGTGACTGTGTGAACACAGGCTTTCTTTCTGTAACCCTATGATCCAATCTTGAAGCAACTTCACTGTTAGTTTCTTCTGTCTGAGTTTTTACAGGTTTATCAAGTTTTTCTAAAGCTGTCATCCTGGCACTTAAATTGACTATCTTTTTAAATAGTAAAATGAGAATAAGCATAGTAATAAAATGCATAATTTGGTCAACATTAATCTTCTCATATAGCTGTTCCATTGTCAGACTGTCTAAAATTGCAAACAAAGCCCAATTTTCTTCCAATGAACACAGAAAACCCATTTTTTTTTAAATGTGGAAAAATATTTCTCTTTTAAATAGTTTCCTTTAAAATATTCGATATGTTAAGTGACTTACCAAGTCCTCGTAGAACAGTACCAATCCAAGGGAATTTGAAAAAACAGCCTCCTAGTGTCCGAGGTGTGAATCCAGAGAGAGAGAGAGAGAGAGAGAGAGAGAGAGAGCACGCAAGAACCGTAGCCACAAGTTCTGCCTAAGAACTTGAATCCAGCCACGCGTTCCCACTTGAGCCTAGTCAAGCCTTGGCTCTGGCTACCTTAAACTCCAACCACGTGCATTGGCTTTACAGGCAGGGGCCCTGTTCGGCAGGGCAGTCCTGAATTGTCTGTAGCACGGGCTTTAAGCAAGTAGCTCAAAGTTAGTCCGGCCTGAGGCCAAGCCGACCTGGGCCTGGGCTAGGGAGCCGGCCGCCCTGGCGGGAAACTGGACCTGGCGGCTGCCCTGGCGGGAAACCGGACCTGCCGCCAAGCCAAGTTAAGCGTTTTTTAATGGATTCTTGTCACGTTGGGCGCCAAATGTAGATGTAACCAAACGGTCTTATTAAATAAGAAACACAGAGCCAATTCAGAGAAGAAAGCCAAGAGGTCAGAGCTAAGAGCTTCACCCTTCCTGATTCAGGGATCCTCTCCAGCCAGGAGAGCTCTCCGAAAAGGGACCTACTTCCTGTGTGTGTATGTCTTTATAGTCTTTCTGTTCTGCCTTCTCATTGGTTGTAAACCCAAACATGTGACTGCCTCGTCACTGCCTGAATGTACCACCCTCCAGGTCCTTAAAGGCGTGTGCCACCGCCAACATGCACTTGCTATGGCTCCAATAGCTCTGACCCCCAGACAACTTTATTTATTAACATACAATTAAAATCACATTTCAGTACATGTAAAATACCACCACAATAGTGAATGGAACTGTGTTAAACACAGTTGTGTTGACTTAGAGAACGACAATCTGGGAACTATAGTCTTGATAATATAGAGGATGGAACTGTTGGAAATGTAGTTCTGATGACACAGAGAAAGGAACTGTGGGAACGGTAGTTGTGATGACTTAGGGAAAGGCATGCTGGGAAATGTAATCCTGAAAACATAGAGAATGGTCCCAGCACTCGGGAGGCAGAGCCAGGCGGATCTCTGTGAGTTTGAGGCCAGCCTGGGCTACCAAGTGAGTTCCAGGAAAAGGCGCAAAGCTACACAGAGAAACCCTGTCTTGAAAAACCAAAAAAAAAAATAGAGAATGGAACTGTGGGAAATGTAGTTCTGATAACATCAGGAATGGAACTCTGGGAAATGAAGTTCTGATGGCAAATATAAAGGCACTGTGGAAAGTGTAGTTCGATGATGTAGAGAAAGGCTTTGGCAAATGTAGGTCTGATTATGTAGAGACAGGCACTGTGGGAAATGTAGTTATGATGACACAGAGAAAGGCATTGTGGGAAATTTATTCCTGATGACACACAGAAAGGCACTCTGGGAAATGTAGTTCTGATGACATAGAGAATGGAACTGTGAGAAATGTAGTTCTGATGTTGTAGAGAAAGGCACTGAGGGAAATGTCATTCTGATAATGTACAGAAAGGCCATTTGGGAAACGTAGTTCCTATGAAACAGAGAAATGCACTGGGAGAAATTTATTTCTGATGACATAGAGAAAGGAACTGTGGGAAATGTAGTATTGAGAAGTTAGAGATTGAAACTTTGGGAAATGTAGTTCTGATGACATATAGAATGGAACTGTGAAAAAATGTAGTTGTGATGACATAGAGAAAGGCACTGAGGGAAATGTGGTTCTGATGAGACAGACAAAGGCACTCAGGGAAATGTAGTTCTCATGATGGAGAGAAAGGCATAATGGGACATTTATTTCTGATGATACAGGGAAAGGCACAGAGGGAAATATAGTTTTGATAATATAGAGAAAGCACTGTGGTAAATGTAGTCCTGATGACACAGAGAATGGTGCTGTGGTAAATGTAGTTCTGAGACACAAAGGAAAGTACGGTGAGAAGTGTGGTTTGGTGACATGGGGAAAGGAACTTTGGAAAATGTAGTTTTTGTGACCCACAGAAAGGCACTGTGGGAAATGTAGTCCTGAGAAGGTAGAGAATGGAACTTTGGAAAATGCAGTTCTGATGACATAGAGAAAAGAACTGTGAGAAATGTAATCCTGACAATGTAGATAATGGAACTGTGGGAAATATAGCTCAGATGACATAGAGAATGGAACTCTGGGAAATGTAGTTCTGATGAGATAGAGTAAGAAACTCTGGAAAATGAAGTTCTAATGAAACAAAAAAGCACTGTGTGAAATTTATTTCTAATGACACACAGAAAGGCACTGTGGGAAATGTACTTCTGATGATGTAGAGAAAGGCACTGTGTTAAATGTAGTTCTGATGACACAGAGAAAGGCACTGTGGGAAATGTAGTTCTAATGAAACAGAGAAAGGAACAGTAGGAAATATAGTTCTGATGATATAGAGAAAGGCACTGTGGGAAATGGAGTTGTGAATGCACAGAGAAAGGCACTGTGTGAAATGTAGTTGTGATGAAACAGAGAAAGGCACTGTGGGAAATATAGTACTGATGAGACAGAGAAAGACACTGTGGGAAATGTGGTTTTGATGACATAGAGTAAGGAACTCTTTGAAATGTAGTTCTAATGAAACAGAGAAAGGAGCAGTTTGAAATATAGTTCTGATCATGTGGAGAAAGAAATTGTGGGAAATGTAGTTCCGATGATGTAGAAAAAGGCACTGGGAAAACGTGTTATGATGACACAGAGAAAGGAACTGTGGGAAATGTAGTTCAGATGATGCAGAAAAAAAGCTCTGTGGGAAATGTTGTTCTTGTGACACAGAACAAGGCACGTTGTTAAATGTAGTACTTCCAATGTAGAGAATGAAACTGTTGCAAATTTAGTTTGAGGACACAGAGAAAGGCATTTTGGGAAATGTAGTTCTGAGGCCACAGATAAAGGCATGGAGAGAAACGTTGTGCTGGTGCCACAGAGTAAAGCCCTGTGGGAAATGTAGTTCTGTTGATGTCCATAATGGCACTTTAGGATATGTAATTTTAATGACACATAGAAAGGCCCTTTGGGATATGTAGTTCTGATGACATAGAGAAAGGCACTGTTGGAAATGTAGTTCTGACAACATAGAGAAAGGCATTGTGGGAAATGAAGTTCTGATGACGTGGCGAAAGGCACAGTGGGAAATGTGGTTCTGATGACACAGAGAAAGGTACTGTGGGAAATGTAGTTCTGAATATGAAGAGAAAGGCACTGTGGGATATATAGTTCTTCTGACATTTAGAAAGGAATTGTTTGAAATGCAGTTCTGATGATGTAGAGAATGGCATTGTGGGAAATATAGTTCTGATGACACACAGAGAGCCACTGTGGGAAATGTAGTTCTGATGATATAGAGAAAGGCACTCTGGGAAATGTAGTTCTGATGACCTACAGAAAAAGATTGCTGGAAATTTAGTTCTGTGATCTAGAGAAAGGCACTGTGGGAAATCTAGTTCTCATGAGACAGAGAAAGGCACTGTGGGAAATGTAGTTCTGATTATGTAGAGAAAGGCACTGTGGGAAATAGAGTTCTCTTGATGTATAATAAGGCACTGTGGGAAATGAAGTTCTGATGATGTAGCAAAAGGCACTGTGGGAAATGTATGGAGTTCAGATGACATAGAGAAAGGAACTGTGGGAAATGTAGTTCTAATGACAGAGTATGGCAATATGGGTAATGTAGTTCTGATCACTCTGAGAAAGACAGTTCACAATATGTAGTTCTGATGATATAGAAATGATTCCTTGGGAAATGTACTTCTGATGATGTAGAAAAAAAAACTGGGGAAATGTAGTTCTGACCACGTAGATTAGGGAATTTTGGGAAATGTAGTACTGATGATGGACAGAAAGACAATGTGGGAAATGTAGTTCTGATGACAGAGATAATGAAATTTGTTTAAGATGAGGTAGAGGTAGGCAATTTGGGAAATGTCATTCTGATTACTTAGGGAAAGGCTCTTTGGAAATACAGTTTTGATGATGTAGGGAAAGTCACTTGGGAAGTGTAGTTCTGATGACACAGAGAATGGCACTTTGGGAATGTTCTGATGATGTGAAAAAAGGAATTGTGGGAAATGTAGTTCTTATAACGTAGAGAAAGGCACTGTGGGAAAGGTTGTTCTGATGACATAGTGAAAGGAACTGTGGGAAATACAGTTTTGATGACATAGAGAAAGGCACTGTGGGAAATGTACTTATGATGACACAGAGAAAGGTACTGGGGTAATGTAGTTCTGGCGACATAGAGAAAGGCCGTGTAGAAATGCAGTTGTAATGACACAGAGTTTGGCACTGTGGGAAAGCTAGTTATTATGACAGAAAAAAGGCACTATGGGAAATGTAGTTTTGATGACAGAAAGAAAGCCTGGAATGAAGTTCTCATGATGTAGAGAAAGCCAATGGGGGAAATGTAGTTCTGATGACATAGAGAAAGGAACTTCAGAAAATGTAGTTTTGAGTAGATAGACAAAGGCACTGTGGGAAATGTATTCCGGATGACATAGAGAAAGGCACTGTGGGAAATGTAGTTCTGATGACACAGAGAAATACACTGTGGGAAAGGTAGTTCCCATAACTTAGAGAAATGCCCTGTGTGAAATATAGTTCTGATGATGCAGAGAAAGGCACTGTGGGAAATGTTCTGATGAGGCAGACAAAGACACAGTGGGAAATGTACTTGTGATGAAGTAGAGATAGGCACTGTGGGACATGTCCTACTGAATACACAGAAAAAGGCATTGTGGGAAATGTAGTTCTGATGAAACAGTGAGCGGCACTGTGGGTAATGTAGTTCTGATGACATAGAGAAAGGCACTGTGGGAAATGAAGTTCAGAAGTTGTAGAGAAAGGCACTCTGGGATATGTAGCTCTGATTACTTAGACAAAGGCCCTATGGGAACTGTAGTTCTGCTGATGTAGAGAAAGGTACTATGGGAAATGAAGTTCTGAGGATGTAGAGAAAGACACTGTGGAAATGCGGTTGTGTTGTCACAGAGAAGAGCATTATGGGTAATGTAGTCCTGAAAACAGAAAAAGGCACTATGGGAAATGTAATTCTGATGACATAGAGAAAGGCCTGTGGGAAATATAGTTCTGAGGAGGTAGAGAAAGGCAAGGTGTGAAATGTAGTTACCATGATGCAGAGAAAGACACCGTGGAAAATATAATACTGAAAATGTAAAGAAAGGTACTTTGGGAATTGTAGTTCTGATGACACTGAAAAAGGCACTCTGAGAAATGTTGTTCTTGTCAGGGACAAGGACAGAATCTCTAGTTAGTGGAAAAATACAGACCCCCATAAGACAGGGAACTAGATCATCTTACAGTCAGGCTGCCTATCAACAGGACATTGAGTCAGAGCCCTTGACCCTTCACCCTGTAAACATCCTATACAAACATCCTGTTAGCTTGCCCCACCTTAAGCAGATGACAGTTTCTTGCTCCCCCCACCCTGCAGGAACTATATGAACATTCCTGGAGAAAAATAAAGTTGCACCTTGATTAGAATCTAGACTTGGTGTATTTCCTTTGTATCTCCTGTCCCTATCATTCCATTCTTAGGGTGGTCGAGAACCCGTTGTAGCCCTGTAGGCCAGGCAAATGGATGTCTTTTACTAGGCACATGCATGTGCCATAGACCCATACCTTCCTTGCTCAGTTGATTCTAACCTTCTGCTTATAATGATACTCTTTTAAAAATCCTGTAACACTGATGGCAGAGGAAGCCCACTGACCCTGTCATATGTAGTGCACCTGCAGATCACTGGGTAGGTTCGCTATGTTGCTACTCAGGGCACTCAGGTTCCTTCCACCTAGACTAACCTATTATTCCTCAGATCAATTCCTAGATCTCTAGGAAGAGAAGACGCGCTGAGATGACTGCCTTGATGGGAGCCTGTTACTGCCATCACTTTAGCAGTCCTTTTGGGGGTTGGAACAGCGGGAACAGGCACAGGAATTGCCTCTCTGGTCCTGTCCAACCAACATTACTCTGAGCTTCAACTGTCCATAGACGAGGATATTGCCCAATTTTAACTGGGAATTTCTGCCCTCAAGTCATCCCTTTCCTCCCTAGCTGAGGTAGTTTTACAGAACAGGAGAGGCCTGGATCTCCTCTTTCTACAACAGGGTGGCCTTTGTACTGGGCTCAAAGAGGAATGTTGCTTCTTTATCACACCGGGGTAGTCAGGGACAGTATGGTAGGTTAGGAAAGGACTAAAAAAGAGAAAAAGAAAAGGAGAACAAGAGTTTGGGTGGTTCCAGAATTGGTTTTCCGCCTCCCCTTAGCTAACAACCCTTCTTCCCTCCCTCCTAGGACCTGTTGTAGGCCTGCTCCTGTTCCTTGCCTTTGGGCCATGGTCACTTTCCTGGCTCACTCGGTTCATCCAAAGCCAAATAACAGACCTGCCGGCCAGGCAGATCCAGGTTCATTACCACTGCATTGATATGCAGGACTACAGGGTTGAAATTTCCCTGAGGAGAGATGCCCCACACAGACCCCTTCACTCGTGGGAGGCTGCACCTGTGTGTGGGAAAAAGGCTCATTCAAGGCATGATTGGAGTGCAGCTGGGACTGCACAGGCTGGGGACCATGTATCCCCAAATCCCAAGAGCCTGGATTACTTGCCCTGTTGCATAGTAACAGCCTTGCGCTTACCCATTTCCGCTCCCTCAAAAAACTGCACGGTCCATTGATTCCCGCCCTATGAGGACGCCTGTGGTGCTTGAGTCTGGAGAGACATTCCCTCTCAGACCCTTTTTTCACAACTTTTAGAGGGATAGGGCCTCTGTAATCCTCTATGCAAAGCCTCTTTCAGAGTTCTCCTTTTAGACCATTCAAACCTGCTTTATGTTGGCCCTTAGATTTATAACTAAGAAGGGGAAGATGTCAGGGACAAGGATAGAATCTCTAGTTAGTGGAAAATACAGCTGGGTGGTGGTGGCGCATGCCTTTAATCTCAGCACTCGGGAGGCAGAGCCAGGCAGATCTCTGTGAGTTCGAGGCCAGCCTGGGCTACCAAGTGAGTTCCAGGAAAGGCACAAAGCTACACATAGAAACCCTGTCTCAAAAACAAAAACAAAAACAAAAAAAAAGAAAAATACAGACCCTCATAAGACAGGGAACTAGATCATCTTACAGTCAGGTTGCCTAGCAACAGGACATTGAGTCAGAGCCCTTGACCCTTTCACCCTGTAAACATCCTATACAAAGATCCTGTTAGCTTGCCCCACCTTATGCAGATGACAGCTTCTTGCTCCCCCCAACCTGCAGGAACTATATAAACCCTCTTGGAGAAAAATAAAGTTGCACCTTGATCAGAATCTAGACTTGGTGCATTACCTTTGTATCTCCTGTACCTATCATTCTGTCCTTAGGGTGGTTGAGAACCTGTTGAAGCCCTGCAGGCGGGACAGTTCTGATGATGTATAAAAAAGCACTGTGGGAAATGTTGTTCTGATGATGTAGACAAAGGCTCTGTGGAAATATAGTTCTGATGACACAGAGAATGGCACTGTATTAAAGCTAGATCTTATGACAGACAAATGCACTGTGGGAAATGTAGTTTTGATGACAGAGAGAAAGGCAATGTAGGAAATGTGTTTCTGATGACATGCAGAAAGACACTGTGGGAAATATCATTTTGATGACTTAGAGAAAAGAACTGCAGGAAATGTAGTTTTGATGAGGTAGAGAAAGGCACTGTGGGAAATGTAATTCTGATGGCGTAGATAAAGGCAGTTTGGGAAATGTACTTCTTATGATGTAGAGAAAGTCACTGTGCCAAATGTAGTTCTGACCACACAGAGAAAGTCACTGTGGGAAATGTAGTTCTTATGACACTGCGCTGGCTTTACATTTCTTCTAGATTCCTTCTTTTACTGTGATAACATATTCGAATCAAAATCAGCTCAGGAGGATGGTGTGTATTTAATATTAATAGTAGTAGGGTTTATTAGACTTTAACGTCAAGGTCAGAGTCCATTAATGGGGAAAGTTAAGGCTGGAAATGGAAGTGAGGTTTCCTTGGTCTCCCAGGATGCTCTCTCTTCCCAGGGGAATCAGAGTTCAATGGAGGAGGCTCCTGGCTGTCCAGGTCTCTGGTCACTCAGTCTCATCCTTCACTTGCATTCTTTTTTCTGTCTTTTAGTGCATTATTAATATATTTGTTAATATAATATTATTAATGTATTATTAATGTCAACATGTCGGGTGGTGGAGCCCAGTCCCACATGATCTGAGTATGCTGCTTTTTCTCGAAGTCCAGGCCCACCCACCTGGGCGATGGTGCCATGTTCCATTAGCGAGGTCCTTGAACGCTCCTCACAATCAGTTCAGTTCTTGGGTTGTGTCACTAAATCACAGTCAGGGCCATCCATCAGAAACATGACAATACACTGAGCTGATAAGAAAAATTAATGGATTTAGAGTTCTTTGAACGGAAATTAAATTTTTTAAATTTTTTTGAAGTTAAGTGTTATGACATTGAATAATAATTCTGTAGATAGCGCGTCTTTAAAGTGACCATGTGCATACCCCATCATTTTCAAAAAGATTTATTTATTTCATTTTATGAATGAATGCACATGTTACATGAAGCACTGGCACATTTTGGCTTCATCCACTGTTGCATAGTTTCCACGGGGATCCCTAATATGAATACTAAACAACAGGGTTCTAAAATTAAAAGAATCATTTAAAATCTTTAAAAGTTTCTCTATAGCATTCAAATAAAGAAAATACGTGCAAATTTCCTTTAGCATGCGTGTTCTTGGTATGATCTTCCATAAATATAAGGATACAGATATCAGAGAATGTGGCCACGATTTGAACATCTGTAGTTCATAGGATTCCTTCAAACCTGCAAGGTCGATTCCCCAGCTAATTTTAAGCTGCACTTCACCCTCAGATTATGAGGTAAGGAAATAGTCTGAGCACAAAACCACATGGACTATCTGGGTGCCTGAAAACATCCTTAAAAATTAGAACCAGGTATGGAAAGATGGCTCAGTGGTTAGACTCCTGTTGCCTCCAAGACACAGGACTCTCAGCTTCCTTTCAAGCACCATGACGGTCTGCAGGCTGACATGCTCCCCACCATGATTAAAAAAATGTAAATAAACCATCCTAATTGAATATATTAATATATTTAGTATATTTCCATTGTATAAATGCAAAATTTATATTCCTTAATGTTAAACTCCACGATGATTTTGTGACCACAGAAAGGTCATAGAGCAGATGAGGGAATCAGTGATATGTGCTTCATCAAGGCACGTAAGTTCTCTGCTATGCATCTTCAGTAGCCTTAAAATGTGCATATTAAAATTGTCATCTTCATTGTTTACAAATTAACAAGCTCTAACTCAATTGGCTTCTTTAGACAATCTTATAAATCATGGTAGAATTTTCCCCCATGGCAATATTCAGTTCACCATTAGGTCCAATTAACAGAGTGAATATCATAGGTTATTGCTTATAACCTATGGATTTCTAATGATGCAAATAATAACATAAATTAGCAGTTTAAGAAGTGAAGTTTGAAACTCCTTCTCCTTTATATAGCAGAGAATACAAGAGTACAGTCTCATCATTGCTTTTCAAAGTTATATAATCTGTTTCCTCATGTATTTGACAACAAGTCACATCATGCCAGACTTCCTTGAATGAAAATGTCATTGACAAAATGTAACAGTGTCAACCTAAGTCATGGATTGACTGCCAAACAGGACACTCTGACAAATAAACAAGTTTCCAAAATGAACCACACTTTATACTGCATTTAACCCACTAAGGGAAACAGATTAAATGAGTTTTAGTTTATATACTCTGTAACAACTGAAATACTGATCATTTCTCAAGAAGCTGGAAACCAAGAAATAGAAAAATGAAGATTCTTCTGTTAACTGCTGTCATCGGCTTTGTCGACACAGAAGAGGTACTTAATATTGGATAAATTTTATTTTTCCTAAATAAAAACTGCTTACGATATAGTCATAGGTAGTGTAACAATCCTTATCAGTTAGTCTAAAGCTGTAGTTGTTACATTCACAGTAATTCTATCCATCAGAGAAAATGGATTTAATGTCTTTTAGTTTTAACAGTGCTTGAGATTTGAAAAATTCAGCACAAATATATTGTTTGTGTATTTGTATGGTTATACTTGAAAGACATTAGATAGTATGCATTTTATAATTTATTAACATAGAGCTGAAAAACATGTATAGTATTATTCAAATAAATATGAGTTCAATTTCTCCTCCTCTACAAAAATGACTTATATGTTCAAATGGACTTTTTAATTAGAGTAATATAGCAGAATTCTGTTTGTAGCAAGACTTTATGTTGGATTTACTGAAATCACAATCATAAATTTAAAAACATAAAAACCTGTTATAAAAGAAATGTATTTTAATAAGGGGAGGTATAATGTGTAGGTTTCTGTGTAGGAATGACATTTTGTCTCAAAACTTACAGTACATAAAATTTATTTGTGGGACAATGCTGGTAATAAGAAAGATGATTATTTGCTTTTGTGTCACTTGCTAGTACTGTGGGAACCCTTCTTTGCTGACTGGAAAATTTCAGAAAATCCCCCATGTTTATCTTCTAAAGTAATTTAATTTTCTCCTCCTTTCAAGCTAACATTGTTGACTGGAATACTTCAATTATAAAATAATCATTAGCTTCAGTGTCCTGTCTAAATGATTTTGATTATACAGTAAGTCCTTTTATATTTCATTGGATGTATACTCATATTTCTTTGCTTTGACAACTAAACAATTATCTCTTCACATTTCTGGATATTTGGTAATAGGTAGAATTTTCTTAAATACAATTGCTAGCCATAAGTTCAATGTTTGGTTTAGGATGGTGACAGAGGAGATGGCCTAGATGGAGATTGACATTAAAAGGGGACATGTGAAAAATTTTTGTAGTAATTGTTTGATTTAAGTTTTCAGTTTAAATATATGTCATCTAATTTAACTCCCTATTTTTTTTATACTGTAGGTCACAATGAGCATGAACTGTTTTGCCCCCAGTGAATCCTCTCTCTACTCTGTGCTCATTTGTATTTTACAATCCATCTTCTTTGAAGTCACCTTTCCCCTCATGGACAGTTGAAAGCTTCCTGGGTTCTAAATATATTCAAAGTAAAACACATAAAACATAAATGTGAAACTAGTGTCAATATGATAAGGAAAGTGTGATACTGTCTTTCTGACCCCAAGTTACTTTGTGCTGTATAACTTTTAATGATTTGTCCATTTTCCTACAACGTTCATGATTTGATTCATCACCCAGCTCTATTTTGAATCTATACTGTGGTTTTCTTATGTATTCCATTTTCAATGAGCATCTAGGGTGATGTGAGTTTTAGCCCTTTTGAAATGAATATTAAATAACATGAATATAATATATCTAGTATCAAGACACAAAGTCTTTGGTTCTATTCCAAGGAGTGGTAGATAAGGGTTTTCTTCTAGGTTAAAGTCTTCTTTGAGCAACCTCCACAAACTCATTCAAAACTGTCTTCTCTGGATTACATGCCTAGTAGCAGTGGATGTATGTTCCCTTTAGACTCAGCCCTCTTAACATTTTTCACCAGTCTAATCTCTGACCATGACCTTCTAACTGTGAAAAGATTGAATATGAAAATTTTAATCAACCCCTCTCTTATGGTTATGGATATAAAGCTCTCTTCCTTGGAGGAATGTCTGTTTAATTTAATAACCCCTTATACTTTTCCTTAATTATTGGCATTCAATACAGTTTTGTAATGAGATATGAATACCATTACCTCAAAATTTCCTCCCTCCTATCCCCCCTTATCAGGCCATATTATTCAGATTTTTATGTTTTTTATTCCCATTTTTTTTTACTTTTTTTTAAATTAGAGAAACTAGTCTGTTGGATGAGTGTCCCTGAAAAAAAATGATTTCTTTCTTTAATTTCTCTGAATCTCCACTCTATTGGGGGTTTTCTTTGTAAATTGATTTTGTTTGAGGAGATGTCATTTGTCAATACTTGAAGTTTCTTCAATTATTTTGGTGTTCCATTCACAACATCTTTACCTGTGACTAGAAGATCAATTATTGTCTAAGAAATCATTTTTTTTTGTTTTGTTTTTTGAGTAAGGGTTTCTCTGTGTAGTTTTGGTGTCTGTTCTGGATCTCACTCTCTAGACCAGGCAGGCCTTGAACTCACAGAGATCCACCTGATTCTGCTTCACGAGTGCTGGAATTAAAGGTGTGTGCCACTGCAGCCCAGCTAAGAAATCCTTTTTTTTTTTGTTCCAGGACTTAAAAGTTACAAACCATGTCAGTTCAGTCTAAGTTTGGTAAGCAGTATATATGTGCACACTTTTCTTTCAACACAAATTTCTTCAATCTTTCCATAATACAATTTATGCATGGAAGCTCAACATGGTTTCATATTTTAGGATTGTAGCATTATTCATGGGAGATCAACATTGTTTTATATTTTAGAACTGTTGCATTTAGAAACAGGAAATGTCATTCTTTACACACATATCTCTGATAAGTATATCACATATGAATATCTACTAAATATTTTAACTGACATTACAAAATTTATCTGAGTTTTCAGAGTGCATATTCTTTTTCAGCTTTTAGAAAAATATCAAACCCTCTACTTAGCAGCTGATGATTTAAAACTAATAGAGGAAAATGGGCCACTAAGAATTCATGTACATCATGTTCTACAACACAATAATTATGATGAAGTTGGCATTACACTTTATATCAGGTAAGCTACATTCATTCAGATACAAGAAGCAAAATACTGAATATTAATTAGTAGTGCACAGCCACAATTTCCTTGACATTGTGTGAAAATAAGTCAATGATGTCAGATGGTTAATCATCACAGATATATCATATCATAATATCATATCAACATAGGTCATGCTGTGCTGACATGTTACCCCAGAATGCAATCAAGTGCAGTGAAATTCATTGAGATACCAGTGTGGGAAAGTGGTTCATCACATACTGGCTGAGAGACTAGGATGTGTCAGTCTCAATATTTAGTTCAGCCTTCAAAATGCTGATTTCTATATCTAGAATAAGTTTATTCAGGGCTGGGGAGATCTATTTGTGGAAGATGAAAGGGGAGCAATTGGAGCTTCCATAATGATCACGATGTATTCCTTAAGCTGTGATATATTTCTTAAAGTCAAAAATAGAAGCCAATGATAGAGCTGTTCTTGGAACCGTGGTAAGAAAATCTCTGGGTAGGAATAAATAAAGGTGGCCTGAGCTGTTTGGGGCCACTTGAGTGCATTTCACTTGGTGGTCAGAAGTTTTTCCTGTGACCACACCCCTTTCTCAACTTAGCAACTGAGCCTGAGATGAGCCTGAACCACAGCAATAATGCTACATTTGTAGATGTGAAGATGATGTCCATGTTGGGTGTAACACCATGGGTCACAATGGAAACTTCTTTCTAAATAGTCAAAGGTGATTTTGGAGAATTAGTAGATTTTATAATAGTGACAGAGTTATATGCTTAGGAAAGAATGACTGAAATATTCATATGGTATACATACATCCCAGGAACAGAGTTTCCATCTCCACCATTATGTGTACACCTGCCCTTCCAATCCCAGCTGGGGGTATGTATCAACACAGGAATCAAAAGATCTGTATTATCTATGTATTAGTGTCTAGCAAGTCTAAGTTGTAAATGAGTTGGAGTCCTACAGGGCAAAGTGTATATATATATATATATATATGTATGTATATATGTGTGTGTGTGTATAACAATTTTGGTAACTTTAGAGTTCTATTATAAGATAATATTATAATTTTTGTATTAACAAAACTGAATAAAATATTTATAACAAATACTCTCAGTGTTTCCATTCACAAATGTATAAAAGCTTGTAATTTGTTCACAGGAGGGCAATATGTGGAGCACACATGAACTTTTAGAATTATGTATTCTTCACAGTGGATAAAAAGTATTGCAAGTGATCTGTGTGTTGAAGCCAAAGGATGTATACACAATGTCGCCTGATGAAAATAGATTTTTTGTTATTTTGTGTTTAGGCAAAAGGATAGATGCCAACTCTACACACTTCTGCTTCATAAATTTATTGCTTTCATCATAATACAATCATGTGAGTATCTTATGCTTTCAGGTGACTAAATATACATGCAGTGCATTACATTAACACTCATAGTACTTAACATTGTGGTAGCTTTAAGAAATTATTTTAAAAAATAAACTGATTCTGAAGAGGTTGATATTTGCATCGTTTCAGATGACTTGAGGCCATTGCAGAGCCAAAGTTACAGTGAAGATTCTTATGTGACAGGATTCTGGATATTCCCCGATAAATTCTCTACTCTCCCAGAAAGTTGGGTTCAGAGAGAAAAAAATGGAGCCAGAGGTGTTTGAAATATTAAATCTATTCTGCTAATGATCCTTCTACATCATTTTGGCTCCTCATCTTAAATTTCCACAGACATCGCAACCCATGAATCAAGTGGGAACGTTTACACTTTTTGTCCACCTTCAGTGGATAAGTAGTTTCTAGAAGACATTTTACAAGTGTTTGAAACAGAAACTCTAAAAAATGTTTGTTTAGTGAAATTATTGTCAGTTGATTATATGGACAATCTTGGTAACTGGAGAGTTTTCTAGTATAGGATAAGATAGTTTTTGCATGAAGAAAACTAAATAAAATATTTTGCCTGATGAAACAGTAAGAAAGTCAGTGTTTGGAATTCATACCAGTCTGAAAATGTAACAAGTGGTTTATGAAAATTATAAAAACTTATTGGGTTCAATCACCTGAATTTGATGAGAATAGAAAAAATGGATCATACATATTTTGTTGGACAATTATAGAATTTCAGTACTATACTTTGTTAAATATTTGTAAAAAGTCATATATAGAAAGTTAAAATTACACATGTTGGTTATCACACATTTTAGGGAAATATAAAAAAATACATAAACTTGTATTTTAGGATTATTTATTTATTCAAATCATGCGCTAACATTTGGGTTTTTCAATTTTTATTTATCACATAAAATGTACATTAAAGTAGAATTTTGTGACACACACATATATACATATATACTTATTTCACAAACCTTAATAATTATTTTTATTACCAAATTTCTAAATAAATTAAAAGTTAGAATGCATATCTTGAATTTTATTTAATTTTCATAGTATATTCATAATCACAAGACAGTAATGACTGTCAGTGACAATTCAGAAACTACAATGAATTTTTAATTTTTATTCATTTATTTATTCAGTTTTTTGATGGTAGAATTCCTACTTTATGCATACACAAACACAAATAACCAAATCAAAGTAAAGAACAGAATATATATTCATGCTATTTAATCCAAATGAAATATTTCTTCTCAGTCTCAGGTGTTTTCTCATTTGATTTATATCCTGTTTCAAACACCACAGTCATCATGCACATGAACTTTGTTGAAAAGAATGGAAAATATGGAAATTTGTGTGCAGCATTCTGTAAGTGTAATATCTAATTTCAGGTGGTTATGAACATGTTTATCTTGCCTTTTTACAAGAAAATATTTAACACCTGTTTTTAAGAATCAGCATTACTTGGCAGGAAGTCTCTCTTCAGTTATGTACAGGACCACAATTTTGGGTACATAGAATCCCTAACTAAGTTTATGTATCATATTTCAGTCAGAAATGTCTATGAAGTGTGTGGAAAGCATCACATATACAAGACATCAGTTTTCACAACCAAAGTTTTATGTGTCACACCATGCCTGGGGAGAATTAAAAAAATATCTTCACTAAACCGAAGACTTTATTTTGACATCAAATTTATTGGAAAATTAACAATGCTTATGATAATGAATATAAACTATCAGATATAAGTCCATTTATTGTGAAGTACCTTGGTGTACCCAGAATGCTGACTTAGTCCCCATATATGATTATACAAATTAAAATATGATTATTTGAAGAATCATTAGAAAAATTACATCTACTAGATATCAAATTAGAGATAGGCATTGGTGCTTTGCAAGAAGAGTCTAGAAGGAAATGATTAATGAAAACTCTGATATGTTGATCATTCTGAAGTGGAATGTTGCACAGTAATCAAAATACCATCAGCACAAATCAGAGTTGATAGATTAAAAAAAAAGAAGTGTGTGTGTGTGTGTGTGTGTGTGTGTGTGTGTGTGTGTGTGTGTGTTTGTTGATTGAGTAGAAAATAATGGGTAGTAGGTCTGAGAGGATGCAGCAGCAATGTGTATTTGATTCAAATCTACAGAAGAAAATACTCAAGAAATGACATTTAATAATCAATAAACTTATATAGACAACAATATTTGAGGAATCCTTACATCAAAATGTCATATTTCTAATGGTCATTTTTTACACTTCTGTTGAATGGAGCAAAGGAAACCAGTCTCAGTAAAGAATTATGGGACTTCTATGTGGCAGTGAGTGAAATAAAAGGAATCCCAATTAAAAAATATACAAGACATCATCAAAAATGGTAAATAACTGTGCTTTGTTACTAGAAAAATTTGATCAGAAATAACAGAAAAATCACAAAATTTCCTGATTTCCATTTCCAGTTTTAAAAACTGAAATTAAAATTATTGAGTAAATGAATTACATTTTCACTTGGTATATCCTATCCTTCACAGACACCTGTCTTCAATGAAGATCCTGATTTGGTGAGTTGAAATCGAATAAAACTCTTTTTCTATTGAAATTAGAATAGTTTACAAAGAAACAAATCAATAATTTAATTAAAAATGACACCTGGAGATACATGATCACAATACATTTTTTTGTAAATTTTTAAAGTAACAGAAAATGAAGAAACAACTTTCAATTTTTGGTATACTATAGTGACTGAAATTATTTTAAAAATATCCCCATGTGTTTTACAGTCTGTAGAGTTGTATAGTATTTTTTTATTTATTATGTATGGGATTCAAACAGAAAGTGAAATAATCATTTCTTTTCCAGGTAATGTGAATAAATATACTGAAGCAATGAATCATTAAATATGATGAATATATCTGCCTAAGTGTTGAATATGCTATACTGACTAGACTTAACAATTCACAATCTAAAGGGGATTTGAATCTGTCAAACTTCCATATATATTTTTCTGCACTAAATTTTATTGTTTACATGAAAAATATAACTCTGGAACTTGATAAAATGAGGTTCCTGATCTCTAAAATACTTAGAATCTTTCAAATATTAAATCCACCCACTTATCTTTAGTCTAGTCCCTATGATCAAATTTCTGCTTAAGAATTCTGTTATTCTGCACCTCCTCTCACAAACATGCATTTCTATCTCTTCTATAAAAGTTACTGTATTCATTCACATTTAATATATTTTCATTGATGTTTCAAATTACACAGGTTGCAAGATTCAGACTACTTGCTACATATTTGTCTGTGGCATCTACTTCACAAATTTGAATGTGGACCCATCTTTCTCTCCCAATTGTGCATTCACCTTTCTTGTGATGTTCAAATTCTTCACACTGTTCTTTTCTAAAGTTTCTTCCCTGGCCCTGTTTAGTAGAATTTTCTTTTTCTGTGAATCAATGAATAAATTTCATCTACTGACATAAACTGTTAAAAATTTATTGTGTTATTTAGATCTTCAATATGGGACTAATTACTTGTATGAATGTGTGTATAGAGTGTGTGTGTGTGTATATCAAGGTGTTTGTGTGCAGTACAAGCATAAAATCTGGGTTAGAGTTCCTCCTATCTACCTTCATCTGGGTGCTAGGCATCAAAATCAGATTGTCAAGCTCAAGAATCCAAAGCTTTGCTGGGTGGTGGTGGTGCATGCCTTTAATCCCAGCACTCGTGAGGCAGAGCCAGGCAAATCTCTCTGAATTCGAGGCCAGCCTGGTTGACAGAGTGAGTTCCAAGACAGGCACCAAAACATCACAGAAAAACCCTGTATTGAAAAACAAACAAACAAACAAACAAACAAACAAAAAATCCAAACCTTTACACACTGGACAATCTTATTGGTCTTATGTGTCATTTTAATTCAAACAAATTTTTGAACTAACTCAGCCATGCACAATATTGGCTGCACTTCAAAATTGTGTGTGTGTGTGTGTGTGTGTGTGTTGAGTGTGAAGTTCATATCAAATGAACTTCCAAACTTAAAATTGCTCATTTTTAAAAACTTCAAATAAAAATATAAATCAGTTGAAGGCTTAGTGCCTGGCACTAATAGAATAAAGCTATCTGATTTGATCCAACAAAGCAGGATCTGTGTTCCATGAACACATGATGAAATATTTTGTAACCATGACAACTAAATGGAAGAAGTAAAATATTCAAAACAGGAGTCATGCACCTAGGGTCTAATATTTCCTAAGTAATGAGCTCTAGCCCAGGATTACAGAACCTGACATGTAGATATTCCTGCAGGTCCGGCCTCAAATCCAATTTGAAAACTATAGATTTCTATGATAAAATCCAAATATTACAAAACTAAGTGCATCTTGTCAGGGATGAGTGTAGTAGCATTCAGGATCAAGTGCTAAGTAAGACCACTGATTTCCTTTCTACTCTTAAGTGATGTTTTACAGCTTATATTACAGTGAAAAAATTCAAGAAGTGGATCTTAAATATATGACAAGTCTATGGGTTGTAGAGAAAAACAGGACTATGTATTTTCAGATGACAGTCAAATGCTGAACAGAGACAGGAATTTTCAGGAAGATTATAACTATTATAAAGAAGGCCTTTGCTCTACATTGGAAGTCTAGCAAGGTGTCCTAAGGGTAAGAATCCATCCTTCTATGCCATCAGTTAATGGAGGGATTAGGCAAAGTGATTCCCAGTCCCAGGAAGGAACTTCATACAAACCCTGCTGCAACTCTGATCCAACATGGTAGGCACCATCAGAACTTAGAAGCCAAATTGGGAGGAATCATTGATGGTGAATTGGTTCTAGAAACCAGAATGATACAAAATTTAAGTTCATACATTGTTAGTCTGGGTTTTCAGGTCAGCACTGTTGTAGCCATGTGTGTTTGGTATGGTAAGAGCTCCAGTGAGGACACTGTATAAGTGCATTGCATGATACTATGATGATGCAGCCTGCATTGCATTTGGAGACCATAAGATGTTGAGATACTTAAGCTATGAGATATCTTCCATGGAGAGCTGCATATATGGAGAGGAAGTAACCAAAGAGAGAGATGTATGGGAAGTTGTGGGTTGAGAGCCATCTAAGCCCTTTGAAAATGAAGCTCCATGTGTCTGACACAGAACTACTAGATTTGATGGTTGCCCTGCTGAGTTTCTGTCTTCTCTTTATCCAAATATTTCCTCATTATGTCTCAGTTCCTCTCTTTTGGAATGGGAATGGGTTTTCTCTGCCATTTATTTGTTGGAAAGATTTAAATTATTTTCTAAATTTATAAGATGACACAGTCAAGAATTGTCTTGAGTGTCAAAAGAGACTTTGGACATTTGAACAATGTAGAGGTGTTGCAGACTCTGAGGATTATTGAGGTGGCTAAATGATCATGGATAATCCTGAGCCTATAGTGATGTGGGTCAGAATCTAGTCGACTGTATGAAATAATCCCAGATAGGATGAGGTATTTGAACATATGTCTCTCCTTGGCAGCTTTCTTCGGGGTGCTTTTAGAACCTTAAGTAGGAAGAAACTCTCTGGATGAAATATCTCATTGGGGGGGTATGATATGTATCTCTATAACCTCAACTCATTTTCTTTTCTAGGTTTCTATTATGTTGTGGTTGAAATGAATCAACCATATTCCTACTTGTACTGTCATGACTTCACCACCATTATAGATGGTATTACTAAATCACATAAGATAAAAATAAACAAAGTAGTATTCGATACTAAGCCATTTTCTAGCATGGATTTTTTAAATTTTGCTGTTTTTATATTTGTTTCTGATGATACACTTTGTCTGAGTCACCCTGACTGTCCTAAACATAGTTCTATACACCAGCCTGGCCTTAAACTCTGAGATTCACCTGACTCTTTCTTCTAAATGCTTACATTAAAAAGTTGGCCAACATTCCAGGGTTTTTTTTATAGATATTATTGGGTGATTGGCCTAGAGTATACAATTTTGTACATGTCAAACTTATGCTGTTTTTCTGAGCTTTATCCTTTTGGCAGAAGATATCATTCTCTTTCCCAGGATGGCAATATTCATGACAGTAATAGTACCTGGGTCTTCTAAGTCTTTAAATTACATGTGTGTGACATTCCTTTTGCTCATTTTGTTTGTTTTGATTTTTTTTAATAATTATGATTCTTTTGCGTGTATACATGGATATGCACCACACATATGGGTGGCCGTAGCAGCAGTCAAAAGAGAGTCTTAAAATCCATGAGCTTGAAATAATGAACAGTTGTGTGATTTCCCCATTTAAGTCCTGGCAATTGAACCCATCTATATGAAGGAACAGCAAAAGCTCTTTACTTCTGAGTCATCTGTCCTGCCCTGTGTTGATTATTTATAATCAATGGTGATATTGCTAATGTTATCATCTGTCTATTTATAACTGTTTCAATAAACAGTTCTTTTTAGTAAGATTTTTTAAACTACAGTTTAAACTAGAGCAATTCAGGTTTCTGGAAGATGAATACAGAACTTGAGTGAATGCCTAACTCTTTGTAGCAACTTCATTAAAAAAAAGTCTCTGAGTTTATCCTATCTTTTTTTGTACATTTGATTGATGTTTGCAGTGCAGACAGGTTCTTAATATCTACTTCTTGCTGTCCTGGAACTGATTGCATAGACTAGACTAACTTTCAGCTCAGAAGCACATATACCTGCCTCTGCTTTCTGAGTTCTGGGATTAAAGGCATGAGCCAATAAACTAAGCTTACTCATCTTTTTTTGTAGTTAGTTATTATTCATACAGTTTCTCTGATGTGTACTCAGTACTGCTGATGTGTTTGCTTGTCTCTCTATGTCTGTTAATAGGCATTTCTCTTGCAAGGCAATATCCCATTCAAAGCATTCAGAAACAATAGAAGCAAACCTCCTATTCTGTTTCATTCTAAAATAAATTGATGATTATATTGTAATGTCTGGGTTGTAGAATAAGTGTGAGAAGCACCAGAATTATATGACTATATTGTCAAAGAAGCATGCATTTACAATGTTGTCAGTATCATGTTTTTGTTTTATACATATGTATGGCATACTTATGTATGGCATAGTTTAGGATGCCATGACCTATGATGATGTGCATGTCAATTTTACTCAAGAGGACTGGGCATGGCTGGATCCTTCCCAGAAGAATGTCTATAAAGATGTGATGCTAGAGACATATATGAACCTCACTGCTATAGGTAAATTTTCCTTCACATTTTAAATTAAGACAACAACTGTTTCTTGGTTATTGATGCTCTGTGGTAATTCTGATTGAGAATGAGGAAGAATGAGGTGACTAAATCAGACATGGTTCTAAGGATCACTGAAGATAGTAACTTAAATTTTGCACAAATTTCTGTAATATTTCATACATTTTCTCATCCTATATTTTAGGATATAATTGGGAAGATCTTGAAGTTGAAGAACATTGTCAAAGTTCTGAATGACATGAAAGGTAATTTTCATGTGAAAGCTGATACAAATGTGCCCCCGGATATATTTTAATGTATCCTTAAGTTGTTATTTTTTTATTTTTTTTATTTTATGTATACACTATTCTGTCTGCATATATGCCTACACACCAGAAGAGGGCATCAGTTCTCATTACAGATGGTTGTGAGCCACCATGTGGTTGCTGGGAATTGAACTCAGCACCTCTGGAAGAACAGTCAGTGTTCTTAACCTCTGAGCCATCTCTCCCGCCCATCTTTAAGTTTTAAAGTAATGCAGCAGTGTAAATAATCACAGCTTAAAAAGCATTCATGATGTTAATAATCCATATACCTGAAAGGCAGGTAAGTGAATTGTGTTGGCAGGTCATTCTTTTTAGAAGAAAGACAAACAATCAATACCTTAACAGAAATCAGCATTTGAATCATAGATCTATCAGAACTGTGTTGTAGAATTGCCAATTCCTTTAGATTCATATCACTCATACTACCAAAGGTATATACATTGAATATATGATAAGTCTATGTCCAAAACATTCTAATAAGCAAGTAGTCCATAGTAAAGCTAGTGTTAATCTCTAGTTGTTCTGACTCTGCTAAGTTTAATGAAATGGGTTGTTAGATTCAAGAGTTAAGGGAGGATTATAGTGGAGAATCCTTAAAACCTATAGGACATGTCCATGAGGAACAAAATGTCAAACTGTGTGGAGGCATTGTAGAAACTTTGTATTTGTTATTCTTCATTTACTAGGAATATCATATGTCACTCTGGATACAAGCCATATGAACATAGGGATATGGAAAGAAGAAATGTATCTTTGTCCATCTCAGAACAATTATAAGTTGTGTAGTAGTTCCATGTTGAGTAGACATGCTAAATGTGACTCAAGTTTACATGTAATTGGTTTCCCAGCTTAAAAGAGAATACATCAGCAAACAAACTGAAGAGAAGCCCTATGAGTAGTGGGAAGATATAATACTTCTGTCTTCCCTGGTTCACTTTGCAAATATAGTAGGATTCACAGTATAGGAAAATATGTTGATGAAATAAGTGGGGTGAAAGTCTGAATTCTTCTGGTTCTTTTCATATATATAAAAAAATCTCCTTGAGAAAGAATATGCCATAAATGTGAATCCTGTAATAAAGGTTCTTACCATAACAGGCATCTCCAAATGTGGAAAGTAATCCTTATTAAAGGGGAACAACATGAGTCTAAGCTAAGTGATAAAACCTTAAGATTTGATTCCTTTTTATGTGTACAACAAACTGAAAAATTAATTCTTAGAGAAATAAAGATGTAACAGTGTAATAATTGTGGTAAAGTTTTACATTTTTAAATTATTCCTGTAGGTATGAAAGAAGTCAAAAGGGAGAGAAACAATATGAATGCAATCAATGTGGTAAAGCCTTTACACAACATGGTAATCTTAAAAGGTATCAGAAAACACATATTGGAAAGAAACTCTATGAATGTAATCAGTGTGGTAAAGCCTTTGTACTTCACAGTAATCTTGAAATGCATACAAGAACACATACTGGAGAGAAACCCTATGAATGTAATCAGTGTGATAAAGCTTTTGTACTTCATAGTAGTCTTGAAATGCATAGAAGAACACATACTGGAGAGAAATCCTATGAATGTAATCAGTGTGGTAAAGCCTTTGTACATTACAATCATCTTCAAAGGCACATAGTAATACATACTGGAGAGAAACCATATGAATGTAATCAGTGTGGTAAAGCCTTTGCTCAAAACAGTGTTCTTCAAATGCATAAAAGTACACATACTGGAGAGAAACCCTATGAATGTAATCAGTGTGGTAAAGCCTTTGCTCGCCAGTGTTCTTCAATCGCATAAAAGAACACATAGTGGAAAGAAACCATATGAATGTGATCAATGTACTAAAGCCTTTAGACATCATAGTAATCTTCAAAGGCATACAAGAACACATACTGGAGAGAAACCATATGAATGTGATCAATGTACTAAAGCCTTTGGACATCATAGTAATCTTCAAAGGCATACAAGAACACATACTGGAGAGAAACCCTATGAATGTAATCAGTGTGGTAAAGCCTTTGTACTTCACAGTAATCTTGAAATGCATAGAAGAACACATACTGGAGAGAAACCTATGAATGTAATCAGTGTGGTAAAGCCTTTGTTCATTACAGTCATCTTGGAAGGCACACAAGAACACATACTGGAGAGAAACCATATGAATGTAATCAGTGTGGTAAAGACTTTGCTCAAAACAGTGTTCTTCTTATGCATAAAAGTACACACACTGGAGAGAAACCCTATGAATGTAATCAGTGTGGTAAATCCTTTGTACAGCATGGTCATCTTCAAAGGCATGCAAGAACACATACTGGAGAGTAAACCTAGAAAAGTATAACTATTAGTGTGTAATTGGTGTATAAAAGCCTGTGAATATAACTTTACATCTTGAGCATCTATAAAAAACTCATACCAAAGAAATGTGACTATAAGGGATTTGATAAGATCTTTAGCAAACACACTTATATTCAATTACACGTGATTATTATGGAGAGAAATATCTCACAGGTGTCAAAATTCTCTTCAAGAATTGTGATGTCCCTCTGTATTTGGTTTATACCTGAAAATTCACATGATCAAAAGGACTATGGATTTAAGCAATATGGTAACTCATTTAGATTTCATACTTCAATTACATGAGATAATGAATCCAGGTGTAAAACTTCATGAATGTATACTAATTCATTTCTGTTGCTGTGATGTAACATCATGTTAATGTGAACCTATGAAAGTATTTAATTGGCCCTTGGTTCCAAAGCAATACAAGATCTGTATGAAAGTGCCATGGAAACAAGGGTCAGACATAGCAGCTAAAATAGGAAACTAAAAATTCACATTCTTAATCTGCAACGTAAAGCTTAAAGTATAAATGGGAAATGTTATACTCTCAGACTTACGCCTAGCAGGGCAGCATTTCCTAAATTTTCCCAAATAATACCACAGACTGAGAATGATTGATTTTTCTGAAGTCAAGCCTACATGCTTGCTTTCAGTTAAATGAATCAATACATGATTGGGAGTAACTCTGTAAGCCTTCAGATGCCTCAATACCTTTATGACTAGAATTACAAGAGAAAAAACATTCTTAAGTAAAAATTAGTTTGAAGATTTCTTTTAATTTTAATCATGTGATGTCTGTCTGTACTTGTGCTTGTGCATTCTGCTTGTCCAGAAGGTTAGATCCCTGGAACTTCTTGCAGTGGGAATTACTGTAAGTTGTCAAAACCCTGATTTTGGTCCTGGGGATGAGCTTGTATTAAGAGACTGGCCATGTCTCTAGCCCTGTAAATATTTTAGAGCTTTCTTTTATGTCATGTTGATATCAGGAAATAGGAAAAAACTCATACAAGAGAAAAACTGCATTCGTGTAAACATTTGGTAAAACTGTTAGACACCACAGTTGTCTTCATTTTTGATACAAAAAACTTAGAACATCCTGTTTTCATTTCCTTGAATTAAGTAAATTAATCAACATGTTCACTAAAGACTGATGTGAAGATCACATTATAGCTTCTATTTTGCAACATTTGAGGTATATATTAAAGTAGCTATATGTAATGCCAACCATTTAGCGAAGTTTATTTTGTGGTCCTTATATTCCTTCTGTGGCTTTGTTTCATGTTCTATGGTGCTTTCACTTAGTGAGAGGTATTTATCTGCTGCAATGTATAGAATAATGGCCATCAGGTAAGTGATCTGTTTATATTTAAATATCAGGCAGTATGTGACCCTAATTTTCAAGTAAGGGTGTCTGTAAAAGGGTGGTGGGTATTTGTTCCTTTTTTTATTTTTCATATTTTTCATGAATTACCTTGAAATGCTGTTTGTTATCCAGCCTGGCTTGGACATCAGTAATTAGTCAAGGATATGTTGGAACTCATAATACTCATGTTTTGGTCTCCTAAGTGCAATTCTATGTGTAGATGATGCATGCCCAACATTTTCTGTTTTGTAAAAGCATTTTAACAATGGTAATGTTAAAACAATTAATAGAGAATATAAAAAAATACCTCATATGTGTATGCTAAGAAACATTGTATTTCCTTGTCATTAAATTTTTCTTTGCATTTTTCTCAGGTATTAATTATGTTTTCTATTTAGTGCACTTTCTTCTTTAGCTCAGGGTTTCCTCACACAATGTAACTGAAAATTGCTTTGATCTTTTAATCCTGACTGTGCTGTTGAGGGCTGTGAAGATAGTTCTGCCTTTCCTTCAAGCCTGGGTCTTAACTGGTCAGTTAGAAAGAAAAATAGACCAATGAATGAGTGTCCTCCAAACTCTGGCATTTCTGGAAACTTACAATTGAAGAGGGACCACAAACTATACTATGGGGAGTGTAGGGTGTTCAGAACATGTCTGTTGAGCTGTCATTTCTGTTGGGATTTGGATGTATTACAAAATGGAGTATTATAGTCAATTACAGCATAAAATTTTAAGCAAATCGATGGTACTAGAAAAAGTCATCCTGAGTGAGGTAACCCTGATCAAAAGAGACAAACATAGTGTGTCCTCACTCATAAGTGGATATCAGAGTTAAAATGAAGGATAACCTGGCTACAATTGACAATCCCAGAGAAGCTAGGTAACAAGAACAACCCTAATGGGGTATGAATGGATAGCCCTTGCAAGGGAACAAAGATGAGATCTCCTGCTTAAACTAGGAGTGTGGTGGGGAGGGAATGGGGGATAAAAACATAAGGGAACAGGATTGTTGAGTTGGGGGGCACAGGGAGGGAGAGCAAGGAAAGAGGTATCTTGATAGAAGGAGTCATTATGTGGTTAGGGAGAAACCTGGTACTAGGGAAATAACCAGGACTCCAGAAGATTGACCCAAGATAAGACTGGCCTTCCCCTGTAATCAGATTGATGACTACCTATAGCAGACTATGTGGGGTGTAGCCTCTTGATAGCCCTCTCCTAGGGTCCATGAAGGATGTACCACCAGCTGAATATCAAATCTTTGATAATAATAAATGAATCTAATTACATTAATCTCTTTGGTCCATACATTTTGTTTTTCTGAGTCAAGATTCTATCTATGCTGCTTCAATTCTATTCTTCTATTTAACGCCTCTGTGTCCCTTCTCTTAAGGAGTTCTCTCTCTACATGGCTTAGTTCTGTTCTCACACTCAGTTTCACCCTGTCCCTTCTCTTCCTGTCATCTCATAGCCTTAACTAAGCTCTTCTGCTATCAATCTCATCTTCATCCTCAGTTTCTCCATCCATGCTCATGCCTTCCTTTCCTACTCTTCTGACCTGACTCAATCCCTACCAACTAAAAAACTGACTTGTTCTTCCTTTGGCTACCCGACTCTGGTCTGAGCTAGTAATTCTGCCTCAATCCTCCCTCACCTGGTATGCAAAAAAACCCTTTTTGTTATAAATCAATTGTTCTGGAATGCCATTTGGCCTGTGAGGGGTAGGATGGTCTGTCCTTCATTTGCACAAGAAACAAAGCAATGTATCTACACATCCTAGGAGACAGGCATTGTTTCTGTAAGGGTGTTACCTAGTTCAGATCAGCAGTAGGTCTGAGAAGCTTATACTGTTTGACTTATGGCCTAGGAGTATGAGCACACAAGAAATTGATAGCAGGAAGCAGCTGATATATTAAAAGCTGAATAACATCAAATATTCTTTGATATTTGATTTCTCCTATAGAAGGATTTTTGGATCCTTCTAGATATAGCTTTATCATATATAGCTGAGTCTCTATTTCAGATTCTTGTGGCCTGCAGCAACTACCCTAATTGTCATCATAGAACCTTCATGCAGTAACTGATGAAGCCGATACAGAGATCTATATCTAAGCACTGGGTCAAGCTCCTGGAGTCCAGTCAAAGAGGGGGATGGATTAGATGAGCAAGTGGGTAAAGGTCATGATGGGGAAAAGAACAGACACAGCTGACCCTAGCTAATGAGAGCTCACAGACTCAGAATGACAATTCAGGAGCCTACATTGGACCAAACTAGGCCCTCTGAATGTGGGTGATAATGTGTGACTTGGTCAGTTTGTAGGGCCCCTGGCAGTGGGACTAGGATTTATCCTTAGTAAATGAACGGGATTTTTGGAGTCCGTTCCATATAGGGGGATGCCTTGCTCAGCTGTAAAGCAGAGGGGAGGTGCTTGGTGATACGCCAGACTTTGTTGAGTGAATGGCAGGTGTGGTGGGGGAAAGTGGAAGATGAGCAGGCAGAGGGGAGAGAGGGGAAGTTTGGTTGGTATGTAAAATGAAAAAGATAAAATAACATAAAGAAAATTAATCTGGAACTTCTGTTCATTGAGACATGATAACTGCTGGCTGTGGCTGCTGACAACTTGCCACAAAGGCTGACTACAGAAAACCATCTCACTTAGTAGTGAAAAAATATCCCATTTAGAAATTATTTGAATGGACATGTCAGCATTGTTGTGATAATTTAATGACTAACAAGCAGGGCTATGTAGAGGGTCTGAGTTGTTGGTCCACAAGCCTGAGGACCTGTTTGAACCCCCAGCACATACATAAAAATGAATCTTGGAAAGGCATGGGATCCTCATACCCAGGCAAGGGATAAGGGACAATAAAATATCCTGAGAGCTGGTAGTTCAGTGATACCCCATCACAAAAGGAAGACACTTGCACTTGGCCAGACAAGGGACAGTGTGAGTAGCATGGCTTCAGGTTATCCCAGCAATGTACTGGCTTCTTGCCCCCCTTGTTGCATTCTTGAGAAGCTAGCTGGGAGGGTTCTCCCTGCTCTTCAGAACTGGGAGAAGGGAATCTGCCAAACAAGGTGAACATCACCAGCAAGCCCTCAGATGGGGTGGGGCCTTAAAATTCCCCACCTCTTTGACATGCTTGTACTCAGTCCCTCAAGAACTTGGGAGTATGGGCTTGCTTGAAATGGCAGGCAGGGCAGCTTAGAGAGGAACTTCTTGTAGGTTGGCAGGTGTCCATGTTTCCAGAATCCTGGACCTACAATGCAAGTTGGCCAAGGTCCATGTGATTTCTCATAGAGGCCCTCAGTAGAAACAGGAGCCCAGGACGCATATGGGGGTTGTACTGGGGTCCTCAGGTCTCAAAGGCAGGATGCAACCTGGGGTATACTGACACCCATGGGAGCAAGGCAAGAAAACCTGAATCTTGCTATTCTATGGTCATGTGGGAGTCTCCTGGAAGAAGTGCCTTATGTTCCCTGCAAAACTCCCAGCCTGTTTTTCCTCCTTTGCAAAGTAACTGGATTGGCTTGTGTTAGTCCTTTTGAAGAGCCCACCCCACTTATTAAATTTCATGTCTCTGGTATATACCCTTTGGTGTTATGGAACTCTAACATTTCTGTCTCCTGCCCTGCCATCCTGGGTGTGAAACTAGTCTTATCCATGCATGCAGGATAAGTATTCCACCATGGAGCCACATCCCTATTCAGGAATCAAGTATGCTTCTTGCACAAAGCACAAATCTCTAGTTTTGACCTCTTTATTGGGCAAAACTATCTCTCAAGTCTAGCCGGTGACAAGATAGGTAAGGTGGGGATGCAGAACTACTGGTTTGACTCCCTTCCTGACAAAAGACCATGAACTTGTGACTTCCCTTCCTTCAGCTCTCTGGAGAGACATGTGCTGGATGGGTCCAACATCTCAGCAAGAAAGAACTTTTGGGCCAAGTGCTTGGATGCTTAGATCTCTGTGTACATCACAAAGACAGCTACTGCCCCTTTACATGGAATGAATGAAATTTCCAACAGGCAGGCCCTCACAGTGATAGGTGGCTTGGGTTATCACACAGGCAGAATTGGGGACATGAAGAATTAGGCTTGGGATGAGGAGAGTCCATTATGTTTTCTCAGAATAGGTGCCTGGCCCCCAGACAAACCTGGAAAGCCATATTAGTGATAAATCCATGAGGACAAGTTTAGCAGGAATCTTATAAGGTCTTAATAATAAAATCAAACCTGAGGCCAGTTATTGGGGTGAATGCTGGAAGATCATAGAAGCAGAACAAGCCACAGCTACCTCACCTTGCCAATTCCTCAGCTGATCCTGTTTCCTCAGACTGGATGCCTCTGAGTCCTCATCCAGAGTGAATCTCAGCTGAAATGCTGCTCAAAAGCCTGAAATCTTAATCAGCCAAATGCTTCTAGTTCCTGGTCTTCACACCTTATATACCTTTCTGCTATCTGCCATCACTCCCTGAGATTAAAGGCTCACTTCTTGGGATTAAAGGTGTGTGTCACCATGCCTGGCTGTGTCTAATGTGGCCTTGAACTCACAGAGATCCAGGGGATTTCTGACTCTGGAATACTAGGATTAAAGGTTTGTGCTACCACTGCCTATCCTCTATGTTTAATATTGTGATTGTTCTGTCTCTGACCCCAGATAAGTTTATTAGGGTGCATAATATTTTGGGGAACACAGTACCACCACAGACAAGAGTAGAGACCCCATCACTCTGGTCTTGGGGACATTTGCTGTGGTCTCTGCCTTTGTTTGTCTCAGCTGTCTTTTCAGTCAGTCTCCTGGAGAAGATCCTTGTTCTTAATTCCCAAAATGGATTCAGGCAGGGGCTGGCTTCAGACAGGAATTCCTAGGCTTTCCAGAACCAGGAAGCTTGGCTGGGAGACTAGGCTCATGTTCGATCTCTTAGTGCATGCAAGCTACTGGCATCCCCAGCATACCAAGAGTGCAAAATGACAAGTCCTTGAACTCCTACCCTCTACAATAGCCTTTGCTTATGACATCTGGTGTGTGGTGTTCCTTCACTCCATGGTCTACCTTTTCCATCCTCTGATATTGTAGTGTCTCTGGCTTGTATCATCACAAGGGTGGTGACCAAAGGTGATGAAAGATTGTGTCATGTCAAGTGGGCCACATGGAATGGACCCAAGGTGAGACTTGATGCTTTGTGTTGTATTGAGCCCCTTGCCCATTGTAACATTCCAAGGATTTTCTCCAGGTCTTTGTTTATTTCAGGGAATTAATCTTTCCTCCCCACCATCCTGTTTTAATTTCCCAGCAGCCTTTCTATCTCATTGAGTTGAATCTTAAGGTGGGAAAGAGCCAATCTTAAGCACTGTCTGAAAAGTTAGCCCTAGACACCCCACAAAGAACAGTTTGTAGTGAAGCATTGCTAGACCTCTGGCTTTAGAAGGAGGAGGTGCTGAAGTTTCCCTGTAAGTGCTGAGAGGCTCCTGGGAAGGTCAACTTGAAGTGTGGTAGTTAGCAGATAGGCAAAAGCTGTGACATCAGCAGTCCCATACTTGAGTATTCTTTGGTATCCTGGAGAGCCCTGTCGTCTCCTGTGATGTCACCAGTGTTGCTGTGATACCAGCAGGTATGGGGCATTTATTCAGTGCCTTTATGGTTAACCTATAGACATGGTGGCAAGATGAAGCAAGCTACTAGGAAAAGAGAATGGAGAGCGTAGAGAGACCAGACAGAAGCAGAAGGAAGTTGGCCTTTGGTACCATTGTAACACAGCAAGAGACAAATCTTCCAGGGATGCCATATTGAGTCTTGGCAGGGGATGGAGTGCTTCCTGCAGGAGGTAGGCTTGAACTGGGCCTTCAAGGAGTAGGGCATGGGAGGTGGCAGTCTCTGGGAAGCAATGAGACTATCCTGATTCTTTGAGTTCCTACAGAGCATATATAGAGTCAAGGATTTCTGATGATTAGTTTGGCAGAGATCCAGGAATTGTCTAGGCTGCATATTCTATAAGTCTTTGAAGTGTTTGAAGATTACCTACCTAATTGAAATATACCTTTATATACCTAAAAACTTAATTAACATAACTATAAGTTTGATTATCCTAGGCTACTATTAATCTGTGATTAATTGTGTATTACAATTTTAAATGAGTTGTATAAACATAATACCTTAAACAAGAGTAGAGATATATACAGTATAACAAAATTAACTTTAAATTTGTATCAAACTAAAATCTACAGCAATGTAAAATGTTTTAAACAAGTCGTTGCTCTTTAAATGTAGATTCAATAATCTACCCTTTCATCCTATCATATCTATATGCCCTTTTCTTTTTTAGAAAGAGATTGCATTTATAATCAATATCCTTTAAATAAAAATAATCATTTATAAATAATATAGTAGGAATTTGGACATAGCCTCTCATACTACTCCCTGCTGGTTTGGGGCACTGATAATCTAGTGGGTATCCTGAGAAAATTAAGAATTACAGTTAAATTTTGGCTGTAGTCTATGAGAATGTATTGTCTCAACCAGATTTTTGAAGCTGATTTTGGATGTTGGGACATCTGGTTACCTCTCAGGGGGTCTTCCTTGTTCAAACCATAATAGCTTGGAAGCAATCCAGAGGTTCTCATCTTCTGTGGAAACAAAAGCAGAACCTCTTTTCCAAAGTAATGTATCCTTAGACACAAATTTTGAAGTCTTTATATATTATATATATATATATATATATATATATATATATATATATATATATATATATATATATATATACACATACACACATATCTTATTTACTGGCTTACTTCATCAGCCTTTAAATCAAATGTCCGTTTGCAGTTAGAAATCCCAGACTATAGAATCCAGACTCTGTGTATGATTTCTGTCTTTACATGGCTTATCTTTATACTATCTTTACTGTCTCTTTAAAGACTTTATTTTTTAAAACTATGTATTTTTATATAACTTCATATATTCCTTTTCCTCCCCCAAGCCTACGTACATTTTTACACACATTGTAAAAATTTTAGAGTTTTATGCCATCTAAATCTGTCTTATTGTGAATCTATAATCCTTCTCTGACCAAGAGAGATTTTAAACTGTTAAACTGAATGGCTTGGATGAAAAGCAACAGCCTTGGCTGCTGACACCACCCACCTCAGCTTTCTAACATAGTGGAGATAATTTACTGCCAGCTCTGTGAGCCATGCTCTCTGCTGACTCTGGAAGTCAGTAGGTTGATGTCTCTATCAAGGAACATATAGCCCAGAAACATTTTTGTCTATACTAGCAAATGCTAAGTCTACCACACAGGATGCTGTGTAGCATGAAGATGTGACAGTGTACCATGGCAGGAATCCACCATGCTGTGCTCTAGCCCACATGCTGTAAACTCAACGTACTGTAGGTCAAGCCTGTATGCCACACCTTGCCTGAGAGAGAGAACTAGGAAGCTGTTTTTAGATCCATTTTAGAATCTGTTTTTTTTTTTTTTTGGAAATTCTTGCTACAATATCTGGGTGCCAAATGTAGTCAGAAGATTTCTGCAGTCTTGCCTAGCCCCCCAACAGTCCCATCAAATCTCTCCCACCAATGGTCCCAGAGCTGCTTGGACTCAAGTAAACACAGAGAGGTTTATTTTTATTTACAAACTGTGAGGTCTATGGCAGTCCACTTGCTAGCTAGCTCTTATATCTTAAATTAATCCATTTCTATTAATCTATGTTTTCCTATGTGTCCCATGACTTACCAGTCTGTTGGCATGTTTTTCCTTGTGCAGCAGGCTGGTGTCTCTTCAGATTCTGTCTCTTTCCTTTCTCTCTCCTTGGATTTTCTGCCTGAATCTAAGCTGCCTTGACATAGGCCAAAGCAGCTTATATATTAACCAATGAGAACAACATATATTCACAGCATACAGAATGACATCCCCAAGATAGCTACATTTTACTTGGACTTAATATCTGCTTAAAAAGAATGAAATCACTCTTGCTTCTGGAAGCCTATCTATCTATTTAATGCCAAATAAAGTCATGGTTATTAGAGGAGTACCTACAAATACAAATTTTCTGAATCTTAATTAGAAACGCTAATAATCAATAAACATTTGGGCTTATACTTACTTGTCAGTGTAGTCTACAAAACTCATCAAATAAATTTCTATTTCCAGTAGACAAAGTCCTCTATAGAAAACCACAGCCAATTAAATATAGAGGTGGATCTTAGGCACAATGGATGTACAAAATAATGACTGCACCTAAGTCTTACAGAATATTGTGGAAGTGGTATCAAAAAGATTTAAGAGCCAGAGGCTAAGTGACTTTGCTCAGAAATTGTGTCTCCTGCAATGTCAGAAGTTACAGTCATTTATTCTCAGCAACATAGCTTTCTAAAAATGATCTGACTAAGCACAGCAATGACTGCAATGCCAAGAAGGGCAAGGAAAAGCCCATGAGTCCTCAACTTTTCACAAAATACTATAGGCAACTAAGGATTGCTCAGAATGGAAAAAATAGTCTTCCCAAAGGAAGAGCACAGCAATTGGTTAACTAATGCATAAATTAAAAGTACAGAAAAAAGAATTTCCATGCACAGTTGTGAAACAGGTTTTCTGGTTCATGCCAGATATCTTCATTTGGTTAACATGACCAATTGTTTGGTTGGCATCTAGAACATTTGTGAACTGTGTTCAGAAGCTCTACTTTTGGGAGGTTATAAGCACAGGAAGGCCCTAACCAGTTGATGATACCTTTGTGATCTAATCAGAGTTGTAGCAAGTGTCTTTGTTCATACAGTTTCCATGTGATGAATAGCATTTTGTTCACATAATCTCAACATTAGTGACTGAAATAAGAGAAACGTAAGAAAAATCAGCCTTTCATCCATCTACTGATATTTCCTCTTCAATTTTCTAAGAGCAATGGAGTTCAGGAGACCAAGTGAATTTATCTTGCTTGGCTGAACACTACCTTACATTATAGGAATATGTCAGCAGGCATGAGACCACACATCTTCATTAGACCCATAAACACACAAAAGCAAAAACATTAATCTAAGGTTGACTTTAAAACATATTTTTAGTTCAATATACTTGAATTTATATGTAAAACCACATACTGAAGAGTGGGAGATTAGAAGCATAGATATGGGAAATACTATCTGTAGTATTATAATATTGATTAAGGGCCTATAAATGATTCATTCATACATATAATATGCCAAATTATTTTTTATCTAATTCAATGCCCTTGTAATATTACAACATCCATTTAGAATAGTATTATAACTGAGGCTTTCCCCAAGGTGCTGTGGTCCAAGAGAGGAGGTAAGGAAGAGGTTAGGATAGGATGAGTCAGGGATGATTGTCCAGAGAATCTTGCAGCCTGACTAACTAGCAGCCAGAGTGTTTACTTATTTGTACAGAATTCATTAATCAGGGATAGATTCACAATTTTCCAAAACATAGATAATATGAATTTTATTTTTGGGCATGTGTTTAACCTTTTTCTCTTGTACATCTGGGGTTATAAGTTTTGTCATCATTGATGAATTGTGACAGAATACAGTTATCTTTTATAATCATTTTCCTCAAGTTTAGTCACCATTGATAAACAGTTATCTTTTACAATAAATTTTATAATTCAACGCCATAATCCAACTTTTAAAGAAACTAAAGGCATATGATAGCCTGTTTTCAAGTTCGTAACTTTTATGGCTTCAAGGACTCTAGACCAAAATGAAATTTCCTTGCCAGCCTTGGCAGTTTGCCATGTCCCAAGCAATATATTGTTAACATACATGTGCAGAAAAAATCCTCAGGCAAAAGTTGTTGCAGTTATTATTCAATTTCTGGCATAACACAATGTTTATATTTTATATCTTTATAGAATTTATTTATTTGTCTAATTTTGGAATTCTTGTGTTCCTTGGTCAAAGCAGCACAATGGCTCTTCATATGCTAACTTTTTTTCAAAAAGAGTGGTTCTTATATCTCATTCTTTTATCATCTTTTCACATCATTCTTTGCCTATCAATATATATTTCTGTGTGAGGCAGAGGTAATTTTTGTTAATTTTACTTTAATGCTGTATGTGCCATGTAATTGCCAGAGTATATAGTCAGAAGGGGCTGGCAATCTAATCTGAGGCCAACTCTTCTAGCCCACTGGATCTTCTTGATCTTTGTAAGTTTACTTTGGTTCTATTATCTTGTTCCTGAGTAAGTACAGGGACAGATATTTTAAGAATAACTCATGTCCTCATTAAGAGAACTCTTCTATATGTGTGTCACAACCTCAAAGTCTAAGGAAGACAGTGAAATATATAAAGCTATCTCTCTAAAAGTCGAAGGGGTAGTATGCTCAGGCCTTTACTGGAGAAGCTTAGAAGCAGAAATCCTGGGTAAAGGCATAAATCATTCATAAGAACATTTCTAGCAATCCAATATCCCCATAGTGTACAAATATTAAAAGTCCCAAAGTCTGAAATATATCAAGATCTAAATGAAAAATGGCATGGCAGACATTATGCTGCTCAGGTTTTCTGGATCTTCTTCAAACAGGTGACATGGCTTTCTGACTTTTGCTCTTCCCATAAGATATGGTTGCATCAGTATTGTGCATGTTAAGTGAGTAAAAATTTCTTCAGGAATTATTTCTAGAGTAAGCATCCATTATGTCTCAATTATAGGGGATACAAATTAATTTTTCTTAGGTGTACAAGTATTGAGGAAGATTTAAAGGATGTGGATAATTTTCTATCTTTGATGTACATTTTATTTTGTATTACATCAATGAATGTAACACACTATGTTCATTAAAATAAACTTTCAAGTTGAAAAATTCACATGTACATGAAAAAACTGATGAGAAAAGGCATTGAAGAAACAACAGTTTCTAAGTTAAATGAGTTATCTTTCCAGTTTTGAAAACTAGTTCCAATTTATGTGCTTATATGGGGACTAGTTTAGAATTTATTTTCATGTATTCTAAGACTAGGTACGATTTGCTGATGGTTGTTATGTCCATTTTTATCTATGAAATTTTATTGTGGAAATCCTAATCTCAGGCTCATTAGTACTTAATAAGCAGGCAATTTTCTTCCTTAGTGAGAAATGTTTACAATTCATTTCAAACTCTCAAATAACATCTTCCCTGTTTAAATAGAGACTATTTCTCTATTGCTTTCCTGTCCAGTATGTCTCCAGTGATAGATATAAGTGGTGTCATGTGAGAATGAAGAAAGTACAGATGTATGTAACACTGAGACCCACAGAAAAGCTGGGATCAGGTGTTCTTTGCTCTCTGAGGAGAGACTACAATATCTCAGAAGATTTGTGTCTGCAATACCTACATTCAAATAGAGTTAAAGATTTACTGTATGGTGATCATAGAAAGCAGGGTAACTATCTGAAGCTATACACATACTCATTCTTGGCTTATCTCAGTACTTTCAGTCTCTTTAGCCTTGAATTGTTGAGACCTAAATATCTGAAAAGAGCAAATTATGGTGGAGAGTTGTTTCCTACTAACATCCTCATGAGGATCACAGGAGGATTTGTAATGTTCCAAGCCTCACATGATGAAGGGAAGTTTGTTTGTCTTTTTTGTGTGTCTATGTCCATGGTTCATCTACATCTGTAAACAGTAGGTCACTTACAGACCTACTCAGGCCTTATTTTGTTCCCCATATATACTTCTAATGATTGAATCTGTTACAGTTTTCCCAAAAACATCTGATTTGTATTTTCATGACATGCTTTTTTGAACATTTTCTGTAATGCAGTAATTCACTATACAACATCAATTTAAATGAATATCCAACATTCCAAAGAAGCAGAAATTGAATACAAGTTTTATTATATTTATTGATAATTGAGAAAAATTTGGGACTAACTGGAGGTTCAAAACAATCTATATTCTATAAAATCTTAAATACAAGCAACACAATAATATTTATATAAAGCTATAGCAGTCTCAGGTCAATATTCTGTTTCATAAAATATACAGAAAATTATGCAGTAATTTTGAAATAATATAGTTATCCATAAAATTATCCTGACATGTCTTCACATTTTAAATTATTACTGCTTTCATATCTTGTCAAATTAATTCTATATCATTTTCATACATGATTATTGTATAATTCTTTTTGATATATTGCTGTATATATAGTTTTCAAAGGAACTTTTGTGAACATAAATTTTATTTCTTGGTAAAATGTTTCTAAATCATTCCAAGCATAGGGATTCCTGATGTCACTCATCTGACATTGAGTAAGGTTTGAACAATTGCTAAAGGTTTCCTTCCACTACTCACATTACAGAGAACCCTTTTATTGTATGATTACTGGGGCAGTAATTACCAATTGAGTTAGATTCTTTCACGAATTTTCTGACATGCTCTAAATTTTGAGCCCTTTGTAAAGAATTTTTAAATTTCTGTACATTTGTTAAGTTTCCTCTCATTAGTGAAACTCTGCTATGCTTGAATATCTGAGTACTCCATAATATTTCTCACATTCTGAATAT
Source organism: Peromyscus californicus insignis (assembly GCF_007827085.1). Classification (NCBI taxonomy): domain Eukaryota; kingdom Metazoa; phylum Chordata; class Mammalia; order Rodentia; family Cricetidae; genus Peromyscus; species Peromyscus californicus. The sequence continues at coordinate 529,170 of NW_026294543.1, forward strand.
TGTAAGGGTTCTCTCTAGTATAGATTATGTTATGATCTTCAAGATTTAAGAACCCAGATAAGGTTTTCCCACATGATTTTTATTTGTATGCGTTCTCTAATGTATGGTTTTAGTAGAGATCATCCATGGGAAAAGGACATAACAGAAGCACATTCATTACAATTTTAAGGGTTCTGCATTAAATAGGTCTTTAGCAGCCTTGAACACATGAATCATGGGTAAAGGACTTGCCACAATCTGTATATTTTTAACTTTCTTCTCCATTATGGATTCTTTGATGAACTTAAATTGTTGAGGACCTGGTAAAGGATTTGCCACATTCTTTTTATATGTAAAGTTTCCCTCCTGTGTGTACTTTGTGATGTCTTTGTAGATATGAGATCTGCTGAAAGGACTTTCCACATTCTTTACATTTTTAAGGTTTCACACCTGTATGTATTCTCTGATGAACATAAAATGTTGAGCTCTGTAAAGAACTTGCCAAAATCTGAACATTTGTATGGTTTCTCTGCAGTGTGTACTCCTTGATGGCCTTCAAGTGTTGAGCCTGCGGTAAAGGACTTTCCACATATATTGTATTTGTAAGGTTTCTCTGCAGTGTGTAAACTTTGATGAATTTTAAGTGTTGTGCCTCTGGTAAAAGACTTTCCACATCCTTTACATTTGTAAGGCTTCACTCCAGTGTGTATTCTTATATATATTGAAGTGTTGAGTCTGAGTAAGTGACTTGTCACATGTATTACATTTGTAAGGTTTCACTCCAGGATGTATTTTCTTATGAACTTGAAGTGTTGAGCTATCACTAAAGGTGTTTCCACAATCAGAACATTTGTAAGGCTTTTCTCCATTGTATATTCTTTGATGAACTTTAAGATTTGAGCCTACGGCTGGGCGATGGTGGTGCATGTCTTTAATCCCAGCACTCGGGAGGCAGAGGCAGGTGGATCTCTGTGAGTTCAAGGACAGCCTGGGCAACAGAGTGAGTTCCAGGACAGACTCCAAAGCTACACAGAGAAACTCTGTTTCAAAAAATCAAAATCAAAACAAAACAAAAAGATTTGAGCCTACAGTAAAGGACTTTCCACATTCATTACATTTGTAAGGTTTTTTTTCCAGTGTGTATTTTTTGTGAACATTAATTTTTGAGCCAACAATAAAGGACTTTCAAAATATATTACATTTATAAGGTTTTTCTCCAGTGTGTATTCTTTGATAAACTTTAAGTGTTGAAACTCTGGTAAAGGACGTTCCACATTCTTTACATTTGTAAGGCTTCACTCCAGTATGTATTCTCTTATGAACTTGAAGTGGTGAACTCTGAGTAAATAACATGTCACATATATTACATTTGCAAGGTTTATCTGCAGTGTGGACCCTCTGATGAACTTGAAAATTTGAGGCCTTGTTTAATGACTTGCCACATTCTTTACATTTGTATAATTTTTCTCCAGTATGGATCCTCTGATGTATATAAAATGTTGAACTCTGAGTAAAAGACTTGCCCCTTGCTTCACATATGAAGCATTGGTTCTCTGAGGAAGATGAAGAGAAAACCCATGGGTAAAGGACCTGCCATACTGTGTTAGTTCTAAAGAGGTCTGAGCATCTCCTGTAACTTCTCACAAATTTCTTATATATTTGTCCAACACAGGAATTCTTCCTGAAATCTGAAAGGTAGGTAAAAGACTGTCTACTTGCTTTGGATTTTGGTTTTTTCCCTTCAGTGTAGCTTGAGTCATTTTGAATATTTGAAAGGAAATTGTGTGATCTGAAAGGAAATGATACAGAGTGAGCCTTTTGAGGAGAAACTGAAACTTCTTCATCTATTCTGTCAGGAATATCAGTGATGGGTGCTGCATAAAGATCAATTCCATCAGCACGTGATTCAGGCTCTTCGTTCACAGACCTATATCTGCAGAACTTCCTTATGTGTAATTCACCAAGGCTATTACTTTTAAACTGTCCAGACAGTTCTTCCTGGAAAGTATCCTCTGTGCACTCTTTAGGGGACAACACCTGAATGGAATAACAAAACAGAGCCGGAAGAAATGAAAGGCAATTCTAATCTAACTGTGTATAAATATACAAAAATAACATAGAAATTTTTACTTAAAATGACACCAATATGTGGAAAAATAGCAAAAAGATGAAACACAAAATTTCAGCACTTCTTCCATAAGGAATTAATGTCAAAACATGATAAACATAAAGAAAGCAATTTCATGGACTTTTATTTTATAATATGTAAAATTTGAAAAGGTCATCTTTAAACATGTCATGTTACCAACAACTGTAAATATAATTGTTACAATATTAAATGAAACTATTAGCCATTATTAAAAATATTCCATTCACTTGGAAATTGAATTTTCAATCTAGGTAAAAGTATCCTTTCCAAATATATTAATGATAAAATGAAAAATATCATATATAGATTTTCTAAGATTAATGATTATTAATACATGTTAATGCGTAGTTATTAAAGGTGAGTCATTATTATAAAAACAATAAAATGATCATGAAAAACAAATATGCCTATCAGGTCCATAGAGCTTTATGCCCCTAAGGAGAGAGTGTTTCAAAATCCCCACAATCACACTGATAATTCTTTAGGTCTTTCATTTCTTCAGATGCCCCAAAATATCTTAAATTGGTAAAAGATGGGCCTTTAATCTCAGCATTTGGAAGGCAGAGGCAGATGGATCTTTATGGGTGTGAGGGCAGAATGATCTACATATTTAGTTCCTGGCCAATCAGGTCTATGTGGTTAGAGACCCTTACTCAAAAAAAGGGAAAAAAGAGAAAAATTAAATATATGGCCAGGAAAGAAAAAATGGTCCATTCATGTGAATCACAGTCTGGCTTTTTCTTAAAGTATTCTTCACTGACTTCAATGCAGAATATGAATGGTGACCAGAGTGCATTACAATCTGTTTTTTCCGAAGAGTCTTGGGTCTCTAATATGTTTGGATTCAAAAACACAAAAAAAGGAAGCTGGGTGGTGGTGGCAGATGCCACCAGGACTCAACAGGCAGAGACTTTAATCCCAGAACTCAGGAGGTAGAGGCATGTAAATCTCTGTGAGTTCAAGGCCAGCCTGGACTACAAAGCAAGTAACCGAACAGCCAAGGGAGTTACACAGGGAAAACTTGTCTCCAACAACAACAACAACAACAACAACAAATTGATAAAAGGCCTACTGAATACAATTTATATTTTCAAAGTAGACTGAAATGTAGAATTCTCTTTCAAAGTAAAATATCATAACTCAGAGTTTACATGTGAAATTCAAAAATTCTTTTTTAAATGTAATTTTAATTTAAATATAATTATATCATTTCATTTCAAGCTTATCCCAGCCACTTTCCCTCCAACTCTTCCCACATCCACAAATCAATAATGTAACCTTCATTTGATAATTGTTACTCTTAGGAATTTATGTATATACTTTTTTTCAAAAAAAATATATATTTGAAATATATATTTAATTTCAGAATGTCAGTCCAGCTTTTTTGTAAATGATTATATCATTTCAGGTCTCACCACTTTGCACTAGACAAGCAATAATGGGGGTAACCCATGGCAGATGATAATTCTCCTTCTCACAGTAATCATTAGGTGTCCATAATTCTTTCATTAGAGATTAGAGATAGAGGGACACTATGAATTGGGAAACATTAATTTAGGAGATTTCTTCAGTTATGATGGAATGAAAGTCAGTACTAAAGTTGAAGGAGAGACTAACAATAAACTTAGCACCATGCATAAGAATCTTGATTTAAATTTTCTGGTATAAAATAAATATTATGTGTAATGAGGAAACTATGATGTTTTTCTTTCCTGTCTGTATCCCCTTGAACTTCATGTTATCTTAGATGGACACTTAAGATTTCAAGCAGAACATCTAACATGTATTTTGAGAGTGAGTATCCTTTATATTCCCAATTATAGAAGAAATATTTTGAGTTTTCTCCATTTAGGGTGATTATGCTGATAATTACTTACAGTAAACATATTCTATTATATGTGGATATGTTCCTCCTACTGTTGAAGTTTTATAATGTAGGGATGTTTTATTTTGATGAAAATATTTTCTGCATTCAATGAAGAGATCATTTGGTCTCTTTGTTATAGTCTGCCCTCCTAATGTATTATGTGTATTTATTTGCTTATGTTGATCCTATTAGCATCTCTTGGATGAAGCCACCTTGATCCTAGTAGATATTGATTTTGAGGTTTTCTCGCAATGGAAATTTTGTCATATAATTGGAAATGGATTAGTGTTAGTTTTTCTTTAATGTTCTGGTGGGTTTCTGTCCTGAATCCATCTGGCTTTCTTAAGTTGAGTTTTTTTTTTATTTTTCCTTCTATTCAACTTCAGAACACGTGACATGATAAATTATTTATGTCATTTGATTTATCTCTGTTAGTTTATATGCTAAGAAATTCATGCATTTGTTTTTTATATTTCATATATTGTAGGCAAATGGATGGAACTGAAAAGAATTATCCTAACTTAACCCAGAAAGACAAATACTGCATATTTTCTCAGATTGGTGGATGCTAGCTTTTAAGATTTGGGTTTCTATGTTTTCAAAAGTTTAGGTAGCTAGTATGGGGCCACTGGGGATGTAGGTTTTTTTTCCAAAACAGGGAAAATTAAAAACAGTATTGTAATAAAGGAGGAGAAATTAAAACAGTATTAAATCACAAAAGCGATTATAGAGTAATTTAGAAGAGCAAATACAAAGAGGAATAACTAAAATTACAGTCCTTTCCTTAATAATCTTAGAAATATATTTATATATTTATTGACTATATGTATGTGGGCATATGTATGATTAGATGGTAGTTTTCAGAAATCTCTTTCCACTGTCTGTGTCCTAGTGATTGAACTCTGGTCATCAGATTTGAAGGGAAGAATCATTAACTTTCTGGACATGAGAAATCTTTTGAAGAAACATAGGAAACCATACTTCTGTAGAAGCTTGTTAAAATGCATACAAGTCTAAAAACTATTTAAATGTCATTACTGTACAATAGTGTAGTCAATACCCAATCTTGAAATCATGTGCCAACAAATAAAGCCTCCTATACACATAATAGGTTCCATTGTTTTCTGGTGTTGTACCAAAACCTTTTGGGTATTGACTTCCTAAGTAGTTACCATCAACAAACCAATGATAAGGCTCACATACTTAAAACATTGAATGGGAAGATATCAAACTTGTGTTCAACTGACACTTCAAAACAACTGAAATACATGCATGGTGTTAGAGGACGCTATATGTGCTACATGAGAAGAAAAGTACTCATCAGTCTTTCACCATTATGAACCATGTAACTGAATATTCTCGCTGGCCTGAAAGCAATGTGCAAAATTAACAATTTGTGTTGGCAATAGATAACCAGTATTTGATTGTCTTAACTTCAATTGCATTGTTGGAACTCATACCTGACATTGTTATTGCTGCCAAGGAACTGAGACCAAATTGGTCATGGGCCCTAGAAAAAAAACTATTATTATTCTGCTTAATGAACATGGCATTAAATGAATGTTAAATATTTACACCCATTGATTTGTGCATCACTCATCCTTCACTAGAGAAGCATAATATGGAGATTTTGCAAAACTGAGCCCTATCTTGGATACCTTTATTTTAACCCTTGCATCAGGGGTCAGATACCTATGAATACATGGACACAGAGAGAACATAAAGACAAGCAATGGGAAATGACTCTTTGGAAAAAGAAGTTTACTCCCATTATAGGAATAGTGGCCATACAATCACCAAGTCTGTGACAGAAAGACCCAAACCCACACAAGCCCGATACAGACAAATTCTCAGATTCTAAAGTGGAAAGTAGGCCCAAAGACACAACTTTTTGACAAGACTCCTGGCTTCCAGGAGTAAGAAAATCTCTTTTTCAATTGAGTAACACCAATGTATGTCAATCATATTCAAAGTCATATTCAGAAGCAGTTGGCCAGCACAAACATTCCTTGATATTTTTATTTATTTTCTGCTCTTTCCTTGAGAGAATAAGATGGGGTGTGGGAATCATGACATTGGGTAAGTGTGCTAAAGTGATAGTATGCAAGGAGGTAAAAGAAATAAAAATAAATTGATCCAGATATACTGTAAAAATACAGAAAAAACAATGGAATCACTGACATACAGGAGAAAGATTCAGACATTTATTGGAACACAAAATAAAGCCCCACATACATTGTCAAATTGCTACTGACCTACTAAGTTTCATCTAATCACTCTTCTGATGAAAAGAGGGAAAACCATGTAAAACTCTCTTTGTGTTAGATTCTAGTGTACAACTCAAAATGAAATTCTTAGGCATTGTTTTTAGTGAGGAGTTGGGCTAATCCCTCTGCAGTTATGGTTTGTTTCTTGTTTTGTACTCTACACATAATCCATTGTTTCCTTTCATCTTACCTGGTTCTATACCTTCTGCTTCCTCTATGTTCATAATCCAGGGTTCTTTGTTCTGTTCGAGACAGGTGACTAGCTCTGGCTTTGATAAAGAAAGACCTGTGAAATAGAAGAGACATATGAAAATTTATTTACATGATGTGGAAAAGAATTGGGTTCTAACACAGGCATCTACTCAGTGGATATGAAGTTACATAAGGAAAGACTCATAAGTGAAGTCTTATTAGTCCATACTTAACAGGTGTTGTAGGCTTTTAAGAAATCCACAATTTTAAATTTTTATACATTCAACTTTCCTTAAATTAACCATTACAAAAATAAAACTGTTGGAATCAAACTGTATTCACACTTCATTGCTACTGAGTGACTGCAAAAAAAATGACATAAGGTATCAAAGGAAGTATTCTGCCAAATTAAAATTTTCTTATTTAGAATAAGAAAAATTGCAGTAAATATCACACTCACCAATATCTAGAAATAATTGGGAGCTAAGATTCTCTGATAGGAAACAATTCAAAATACTAATACAAGTTGCTAGACATTCCTAGCACTAAGCAGCAATCATGAAAGAATTTATTCTCACCTATAGAAACCAGGTTGCTGTAGTTCTCCAACATGACCTCTCTGTACAAATCCCTCTGACATGTGCCCAGGCATTCCCATTCCTCCTCGGAGAAATTGATGGCCACATCCTTGAATGTCAACAGACTCTGAAGTGAAAACGAAATTTTTCTTTGTTACAATGGTTTGAGTCCTTTTTTCCCCAGAAAAGAGTATTTAACTAAAGAACCTTTTTTTCATTAATCAATCTGCATTTTTTAAATGTTATATATTAAGAGGAAGGATGTTGTGGCTTTTCATGAGATCAAAGTGTCCAACATCTAAACACTTCATGAAATATGCACCTTTTCTCAGTGATGTATAATGTCTGAAGTTGTCCTCAATAGGAATTGAGTTTCAACATTCACATCTAACATCAAAAAATTTGTAAATATTTTAGGTCATGAGCTGATGTAGATAAGTCATATTGGAAAATAAAAGGTGGAAAAGAGTGGAAAGCAGGATGTAGAACAGAAATGACAGTTATAATAAAGAATTTATATTAAAATATAATAAAACACAAAAATATGGTTTTCCACAGTAAGGAACTATAGTGAAGTTTGAGAACTCTGCAAATGAAGCACTTATGTTTGGAATGTCATCAACCTGTCCCATCCTTGTGCCTACATTTACCTGAGAACATGCCATCTGTCCTTCCCCTTCTTTATGGATCTTGTTATAAAATTTACCTTAAAGTTTCACCTTTCTGATACTATTCTGTGTGCAAAGGCAGCAGTACCTGCATTCCATGATTCCATACTCAGAGAACCAAAAGAAAATTTAAAAAAAAGTCCCAAATCGGTGACTTGTGCCACAGCAGGGATGCAAAAAACATAGATGTTTACAACAGATTAAAACTTAGCTTCTCCTTTCCTGCATTGAGAGGGTCCATTATTCCAGCAGATCATGGAAATCTGTACAGCCTGGGTATGTGGCTTCAGTGCTTTGCTTTATAATGTGCACAGACATTTTAATTAGTCTAAACACAGCTGTAAAAAGTTGTACTGACCCTTTCCTCACATTCCATTTCCTGAGATTGTTAAATAAAACATAACTGCCACATGTATTTGAAATAGTGGATGGACTCTGAGGAGTAGTCCCAGGTGAAAGTATTTCTCACCCTGAGTAAGTAACATACTTGCCTATAGCCAAGGCCCAGTGATGCACCACCAATGTCTCCAATAAAGTATTCCCTTTAGTTTCCAGGTTTCATTCTAAAATTCCACCATTTCACAGATTTTCAGTGAGATGAATCATTAGATTCTCATTTAAGTTTATTTTAAACAGTTAAAATGCTTCATTTGGATTAACTTGCAAATGCTATATCTACTAACACCTAAATATGGCACCCCAGCACCCAGTTTAATACTTTTCATCATTAATGAAGACACTTCAACTGCAACCACATAAATTTTCCTTGTAGAAACGTTTTGATTGTTTGTGAAATTGGCCTAAATGTAAGTATTCTTTGCCAGCCAGTTCTCTATTAGTTCATTTGTTCAAAAAAATGTACTATATAACCATAGGAGGTAATATTGCATCAGCTCAAAGGGGAGTGATTTTTAGCACGTGTGAGCATAACAGAAGGGCATTGCAGGTTCACTGTAAAGTCAGTAGCTAGCAAAGAGAAATAATGGAATAGACTCATTGAATCTAGTCACAAAACGGAAGAATAAAAGGAACAAAACACTCCTGTTAGGATAATTTCACCCCACCTTATGACTAACAAATTCCATTTGGAAGGTTGCATCACATTTAAATACTTCATCTTAGTATATCTCACAGTATGTCTTTCATAGAAATTCTACTTTAAACATTACTTTTGGCAGGGCAGAAATTCCACCCTGTTTCTTTGTGCTCCTTTCTTTGATTTTATATAATGGACAATTGATCCCCAGTAGAAAGCATCATGGAACATGGGTGCTTCCTCACTGTTAAAGATGTTAAATGTTTGTAGGACTATCAGTTATCAATTAACCACAGAATGCTCCAATGCCAGAGATAATCTATAATGTTTGACAAAAATCCCATCAAAACTGCAAAGTAAAGTAACATAGATATTTTGGAAAGCCCCTAAAACTTGAGACAATCAGAATTGTACCCATACTAGCACTCCTAACTGATGTAAACTAGTGATTTTTGCCTTTAAAAACTGAGCTTGCAGAGGGGTGGGCACCTACTCTAGCCTCTACTGCATCAGGGCGCTTGATGAGGTCCCTGATGCGCTGTTTGAACTGCTCCAATAAATCTTGCTTTTGCATTTTGGTGAGTTTGTGTCTTTGGTGATCTTTTTGGGGGTCTTTTGCCCAGGGCCCAACATTTGGGGACTCATCTGGATTTTGGGAGAACCCCCAGAGACTCTACAGAGGCCCTGAATCCCAAAGCTTTACACCAGCTGATTGGGTGAGTTTGTCTGTGCATCTTGCCTGTTTGTTGTTTCTGTTTTCTGTTTCTCTTTTTGATTTCAGATTGCTGCCAGCAGCTGTCCATTTCTGAGCAGTTCCACTTTAGTGGATGCACAGTACCAGCAAACCTGGATGAGTTGAGAGATGTCCCCTGTCCTTGTCTGGGCAGGGGTCTCAAGTCTGAGGCTACTTTTCCAGGGACCCACAAGGGTCCCATCTGTACATCCAAGAATTCTGGGATCAGGAGACTCTGTTGACTTGTCCCCACCCCATCTGTACAGTCTTTGGCATAATCAAGGCACGATCTCCAGATGCTTGTCTGCCTGGACCATTTGTCAGCTGCTGTGGAACTCTGCTGTGGGCCCTAGTTTTTCTGTTTTGTCTGTCTTGTTGATAAATGCTGTGTGTCACATTTCTGTTCATCTTCATCTGTACATGAACGAGGTTGAGCCATGGGAAATAACCTTCATCCCCACTTGACCTGACCCTAGCTCATTGGATGGATGTAAAGTTGATTGCTCATAACAACAGCTTCCCATGAGACCCGAGGAAGATGACCCAAAGCCCCAAGTCATTTAAGGAAGAAGGGAGGAATCTAACTTTTCCCTCCATCCTACTCTCTCTGCCCAATCCATCTCACCCCATCCATCCCCCACCCAACCCATATCCCCAACCAGAACAACCTTTACAGGGGCCAGCTTAAGCAACCCAAAGGCAAAAAGGGGCCACCCCACAGCCAGACACTGCGGTGGCCCTACCACTTAGATGTACCAGACCTGTGGATGCTGACAGGAACTAACTCTATCATTATTGGCCATTTGCAACCAGTAGCCAGCACACAGAATGCCCCATTTTCCAAAAACCCCAGGATTTAATTAATCTTTTAGAAACTGTTTTTTTCCCCCACCAGGCCACTTATGATGATTGTGGTCAGCTTCTAAACATTCTGTTCACCACTGAGGAGAGGAATAGAATCCTGGAGGTTACTCTGAAATTGGTTCCAGGTCCCACAGGAGCTCCCACCACTGATCCAGTGACCATCAATGCTTATTTTCCTTCCAACCATCCTGATGGGGACTATTACATGGCACAAGGTAAGGAGAGGATCCATGTCAGAGGGGATAAACTGAGACCAAACTGGGAACTGTCAGGGAGAATGTCTCTCTCATGAAATGGAGAAGGGACAGATTCCTCTCCACAAAGCTGCTTGAGTTTGAGGCAGATTCAGGGGGAGAAAAAAAGCCCCTACCTCCAGAGGCAGCTAACAGAGGAACAGAGCCACAGCCTGAGATATCTGAAACTCTGCATCTGTGGGGGAAACAAAAAGCAAAATGAGATAAAGATCTATCCATGGGAGAAAGTCTCTCTGAAGGAGCTGTGGAAAAGCTCTGTTGTTAATGCTTCTGTTTTTCACTGACTGACTAAGGCAAACACAAGCTCTGAGGGAAGTTGGGAAAAGGAATGCCTGCCTCAGTGCAAGCTAAGGATGCAGATGTGATTCTAATCCAGGGCTCATGTCTGATGGAGAGGCACCTGTTAAAGCAAGCTGAGGAGAGAACTGAAATCTTCAAATGTCCCACAATTAAAAATGCAAAAAGCTTGGTTGAAATCTCATGGGCAAAAATTTTGAGAGCAAGCCTGGTAAAAGAGAACCAGAAGTTGACTTTTAGACCTGAAAAGAAGTGTGGGAAATGGAGTCCATAAACTAGTTCATAACAGTAATCGAATGAGGAATGCATTCTAGGAAAGGTAGTTTTTCCACTAAAGATGCGACATTGGAAAAAACTTTTCAGCTTGAAAAGAGATTCATAGTAAACTTAAAATACAGCTTTTAAAAGAATAAGAAGGGCCGGGCAGTGGTGGCCAACGCCTTTAATCCCAGCACTCAGGAGGCAGAGGCAGTCGGATCTTTATGAGTTCAAGGTCAGCCTGGTCTACAGAGCGAGATCCAGGAAAGGCTCAAAGCTAAACAGAGAAACTCTGTCTCAAAAAACCAAAAAACAAACAAACAAACAAACAAAGAATAAGAAGGACGAAAATTGTCTAGAGTTTCTTGAATGTTAGGTCCAAGGAAAGACTGTAAGAATACAAAACTTGGAGCTATGCTGCTTTTTGGCTTTACCGGCTCCTTGAGAAAATGCCTTATTTACCCTAATAGCTGTGCAAAATTTTTACGGTAGTTGGATGACAAAAAGCCGACAAGAGCAAACAAGCCACTTAAAAATCCTTAAAGCAAGAGAAAGTAGTTTATACACCGAACTTTGTTTTATGTATGAAGAAACTTACTGAAATTAAACACTACTTTCCCTTTTGAACAAACAAAATGAGTGATTTCTTTGCAAATCTAATAGGGAGACAAGGAAACAGGCATTCAAAAAGAAATGACTGCTTTAGAGATGGAAACAAACTTCAGAAAATCTGTCTTAAAAAATGGAGTTGCTTCACACCTGAAAGTTCCTCATAAGAAATCAATGCTAAATATCACAACATCAGGGGGTTAAAGCTAATGAAGTGAAAATACTAATTCCTGAAAATGCTTTTTCTCTGAGTAAGCTTATGAAGGATGTTTCATGGAAGAACACCTATGTTCTTGACTCTTTTGAATAGTAGCAGTTTTGGTGAAAATACTGGACTAATAAAAATCTATCAGAAACATCAGCATTGTTAAAGAACTCAAGGCAAATACAGCTTAAAGATTAAGGAGGAAAACTGTATTAGACTTTAAGTATGAAAAGCAACTAAATCAAATTTCATGATATTAAGGTTCCATTTTGCAGTCTGGGATTATTAAGAGTATAAAGAGGCCTCCAGACTGCTGAGGAGTTTGAGACAATTGTAACTAAGTTTCAGCAATGTTTTCAGACCTGCTGAAAGCTGCAGGTCTGGAACCCGACTCCAATTTAGACAATTATCTTCTCCATTGGAAAATTGTCTATTGAAACTGGATGATCCTTACAAAGTTTCTCTTTTCTTTCTTTTTGGGTTTGATGTAAATGGTGATAGCTCTTATTAGAGTTTTTGTAAAAGAGCTGAAATGCATAAAGTACAGTTTAGCAACACTCACTAAATACCTGAGTTGAGAGAGCTATTAAAAAATTACTCCCAGAAGCCGGGCGGTGGTGGCGCACGCCTTTAATCCCAGTACTCGGGAGGCAGAGCCAGGCGGATCTCTGTGAGTTCGAGGCCAGCCTGGGCTACCAAGTGAGTTCCAGGAGAGGCGCAAAGCTACACAGAGAAACCCTGTCTCGAAAAACCAAAAAAAAAAATTACACCCAATTCAATCTATCAAAAACTTTCAGAATATCAAAGCTGTCTATAAGCTCTGAACTTTAGAAATGATTTGTGTACTTCCTGTCTAGTTGAGTATCTTTCTAATAGAGATAGTGATAATAATTAAGAATAAGAAATAGAAAATCATTCTGTCTTGTTAGAAAATGTTAAATATCTTCAAAGTGTTCAGAAATTTTTAGGTGTTTGCTAAGTTAGATATATGCTCATGGAAGCCCTGTAGAGTTTGTTTAATAGTTCTTATGAATATGTTTGGAAAATAGATCTATAGAGTTTCTTTAAGAGCACAAGCTTGCAAGAAGTATCTAAGGTAGTAATAAGTCATGTAGTAATAAGCTTGTAAGAAGTAAAGATGCTAGTAGTAAATGTAAGTTTATTTAAGAATATCAGAAGTAAATAAGTAAAGATGCTAGTTGTAAAAGATGAATATAAGAAGTAAATAAGAAGTATATTTGCTAAAGTAGTCTTATAGTTTCCTTAGGTATAAATAAGTAGATTCTAATGT